>NW_008707123.1:492005-808168 GCF_000327385.1 Lottia gigantea | reverse complement strand
GCGGGGCCTCTTTAAACAAAGATGCCATGCTTTTTTTGAGAGCCAATTTAAAAAAAATGGTCCAAAATTTGAGTAAATCTCTGAATACATGTATTTTCCCTTTCGTTTTATTTTATGTGAAATATCTGTGTTGATGGGCCTACTTTTAGGCTATATTTTAGATTTGGACTGACGGTAGGCTTGTATGTTTCAAACTATTGTCTGTTAGATAAGTTTCCAGTTGATTTGTTTTTGTGGGGGGGGGGTATCCATTTTAGTTCATTTAATTAGTAATTTTTGATATTTTAAAAGAAATGCGGAGAATATCAATGCCGTTTGTGAAAAAATCATTTTTTAACAACGGCTCTGTATTAAAATGTCAACATTGCACCCAATTGACCTTTGACTGAGTCTGCGCATATGTTGTTTACGTGAATGCAAAACCACGTGATCCAAAAAATGGCGTCTAAGAGAATAGTGTCCTTGAATTTTCAGACTGTTATTTGTTTTTTGTTGATTATCTCAGTTGCATGTGCGTTGATCACGTAGATATGGATGGAAATAGGTAAATGGAGTTTGATTCCTGAAGAATTTGGCAAGTTGTAGACATTTTGAGCTCGTCTTTCTGCGTTTAGTTGACGTAAAGACAGGTCTTTATGCAGTCTCGATTATTTTTCATGTATTTCAGTATTACATTTGCAGTGTCAATCAGTGAAATTATTTGTTAATTGGATGTGTTTTAGCTGTCAAATCGACATCTGATATGAACAGTGGCATAAACTAGACTCAAACAAAACTGGAAGTAAAATTTGATACAAATTAACCAAGCAAAACTGAATGTTGAGTCTTTTTTTGGCTGGAAAATTTGAATTATTGAACATATTTGTGGTATAAAGGGATGGTTATTTTTAAGCTGTTTATAGAACAGGTGTTATGACGTTATAGTAGGTGTCAACAAGTTTTGTTTTTATCTGTAAAACATCAAATCCATATTATTTGGCTTTGATATTTCACAGAGAAGAACAGTTAAATTCACATCTTTCACCTGGAAGTTGGAAGATATAACATTGATCTTAAATATTAGAAAGTGAACCATCTGGATATCTATATGAGACAATTTGTGTATTTATAAATCACTGTAAGTGGATGAATAACCAAATAATTGATTTCATAGTTTTTATAACCATATTGTATCATTTCATAGTGAACTTATAGACTCTGATATTGTGAATTTATGGTAGAATTTCGTATCAGACTGTGAAATTTATTTGAAAAAAATTTATGGAAAATAGTGAAAGGGGCAAAGATATTTAAAATTTTTAAATAGGGTTGTGCAGTGAAGTGGTCAAAGATTTTTATGTGCTTACTTCATGAATTCTTGACTTTTCATTGTGAAACAAACTTTAAAGTACGGGTAGCCAGTAGCCAGTGTATTTGACAACGATAATCAAAAACTGGATAAGAAATTTAGCTTTGAATTCATTATACAGTGTTCTCATTTATTGTATAAATAATTCATTGAGGCCTAGCTGGGATAATTAGCTGATGTCCTGAAATGGAATTTACTGTTTCAACCACTGCGAAGATAATCCTGCTCAACGAAATAAAACGGTGATGTTTTTTTCTGAACTCTGTAATTGAAGAGTTATAAAATCAAGATGTCCGATTTTGAGGCGTTGCCAGTTCATCATGGCCAAAGAACGTTTGAAAGACCGGGTTCAGACATTAAGAAGAAAGGTAGTCTTCGGAAATTGAAGGTGAGTTTGTTCTCTTCTTATGACCTAGGCCAGTGCCTCTATAGGAGAGTATCTTCTATAACACCCAACATAGATAATATAATTAGTCATGCGAACTCTCTTAAAGAGATGCTGGTAATAAGTGATAATAGAATATATCAGTTGGATTGTTGACTGTTTTAAAGGCCATTAGTTTCCTTGGGTTTGAATCTGCCTAAGAATAATTCTGATGCCTGTGCCAGTGCTTCCAAAAGCCTGCCAGGGGCAGCTTTCACCCACTCATTATACTGTAATTATGTAATTAACTCTGAATGTGAAGTAAATATCCTAATTATGTGAACTGTCTGAAAGAGATGCTGAGTTGACAAAACAGAAAGCTTAATTAGTATTCACATGACATATACACTATAAATATTAACTATGGGACAATGTAATGATATTTTTTAAGCCTATCTGTTGCTGTTATGACAAAATTATTTAACCTTTAGTTATTGGATCAGTGGAGTAATTGTAGGTCAGTATAAGTTGTTTTGATGACACATTAATTTCAAATAGGTCTAATCTATTACTGTGTGGATGATAATGTTTTGAGAGCTTCAGTTAACAAAAATATTGTTCAATGCCACGTTCAATGCTTTCGGGAATCAAATTAGGCACGAGAAGGCCTATCATTTTGTAGGCTTTCACTTATCACCTTATTTGTAAACAAGAGTAAGATCAACAGGTGTTATGGTTATGCATATAAATTATTTCACAACCCAGAAAACAAGTTTTGAAACAATATATTTATCAGTTTCTTTGGTACAAGGTCAGAGTCCTTTGACCTACTCTGATAACACAACATCATTCTCTAGTAAACAAAATTATCAGGTGTTAGATATGTGCATTCTGTTTTTTCCTAGGGCCTAGATCAACGTTTTTTTCGATCAAATTTATGAAAACTTTACAGAGAATAGAAATACACTACCCTTTCAAAAATACCTAAAATTTCACGAATCTTTACTGAAAATTGTCAACAAATGTGTGCTCATGTTAATGTCTTTACTCTTGATCAACGGAAAGACATTCTAAGACTAACAGTTCAGATTTAAATCTGATTTTCTTAATGTCATAAAAATAATTGGTAAAATTTGATACACTAACATACTTGATAAGACAGTTATACAGTGATTAATGGTATAACATATAACTAAGGTAATCAAAGTGTGTCTATATGCATGTGTAGGTAGTTAGTTATGTTGTTTTGCTATAATAAATCATGCCTCAAGGCCAAGGTAAGACTTGATACATAAACAAGAGTAACAACCGAAGGTATTGATTGATTGTTTTGCGTTAATCAGAAAGAAAAATATTTTTTATGGCTTACATCACTGTATCAAAACAACGTTAAGACCTACTGTACTTTCTTAATATATCAATCAATAAATAGAATTATATAACAGTAAATATTGTTTGTATTGAGTGTTATAGAAGATGCTCTCCTATAGAAGCACTGGCCTAGGTCTCAGATTCTCTCCTATAGATACTTAAAGACCTACTTTACTTTCTTACACATGTATCAGTAAATAGAAAAATTTATAGATTATTTTTATGAAAATAACATTCATTAATAAATCAAATCTTACAGACTTTTTTTTATGAGAATTGATTTTACTTAGAGTTTTATTATTTGTAAACAGATTATTTTATAAGAATTGGAATATCAGCCTCAAAATAGCATTGTTAATCTTAGAATAACCTTATTAGATACAGATCAGTAGGGTATAAAACTCAATTTTGGTAAAATAATAAGGTACCAATCAGTTGGATTTAAAACTTCATTGTAGTAAAATAATTAGGTACAAATTGATAGGATGTAAAACTTCATATAAACGAAGTGCTGATTTTTTCTTTCAGACAATGAAGAAGAAGTTTTTTGTATTGCGGGGAACAAGTAGCAGTGGACCAGCTCGGCTAGAATATTACGATTCCGAAAAAAAGTTCAACCTTAATCATGCTCCCAAACGTTCCATCGATCTTCATACATGTTTTAATATTAATAAACGAGTGGACCGGAAACATAACTACGCCATTGCTTTATATACAAAAGACGATTGTTTCACGGTTCTCGCAGAAAATAAAGCGGAGCAAGATGATTGGTTGTCAGTATTATTAGAATATCAACTACAATACGTGTACCATGACGAGAATCGAGAACATTTTGGTGAGTTGCTTCTTTACTCCTGTTCAATGAGAGAACCTAGCTTGTCAAATCTGTCAAATGTGATAACCCATCTGTATATCATGTCAGTTGGAAATAAAAAAATAGTTGCTGTCCTGGCAAAATTTCCCTCATCGCACCCTGCATGGCGCTGCCTGTCTTCATTAACCCATATGGTGCAGAAAAGTAGGACGAAAAACTCCATTCATTTCATTTGTATATTTCAGAGCATGTATGGCAAGTGAATATCAAATCGAAAGGGTTAGCTTTAAGTCCTGAACATAAACATCTTCGAGGCTGTCATCGCTTGTGTTTATCCTCTCAGAATATCTGTATTGTAAAGTTAAACACCGACAGACCCATATACGTCTTTCAGGTAAGCCAGACTGTTGGTTTTGAATGATAAGTGCTTCAAATACTGCCAATGCGTGTTAAGGATACGCAATCCTTATCAGGACAGCTAGTATCAGTAATGGACTTCTCTTTTTAGATTTTCAAATGTCGAGGGATCTTTAACATGCACAGCCTGTTACACACAGGGCCTTGGTTTATTGTCCCGTCCAAATGACTAGATGCTTGTCCAACCGCTCCAATCTGCATCATCGACAGGGTCCCATATGAGCCCCTCCAACTTTTGAGTATGTGAACTCTCTGAATGGAAGTGAGAAGTCAAGGACGTGAAGACACAGGAACCAATATTGAGGGAGCTTGCCAATGTCTTGTTTTCTGATTAAAATTTAACTCACAAACATCACATTTGTAAGGTTTCCACTTTATTACCTACAACATCATTTAGATCCAGGCTGATAAAAAACTGTGTAAGCTGTCCACCACCACACCTAGCCCTAGGCCTGTGATATTCAATTTTGAAGTGAAAATTAAGATGTTTTCATGCTCAAAATACATCTCCGGCCATCTGATATCCTTTGGCAGCCCCTAGACCCCTGGCAAAATATTGTGCTTTTATTAGAAAAGACAATATCAAGAGGTCTGGCCAAGGACTAGCTGGTCGACAGTTTCTCGAGAACACCCGAAGTTTTCATTCGTTCCCTGTGTTTCTGTAATGAGTTTTCAATCCCAGACAATAATCCTCTCCTTATAATATGATAGGCAGGCTAGGGAGTGTAAATCCTTAATCTATTTTACATTTCAGCTAGCTACAGTTCGCTCTCTAGGTATTAGTGATTGTTTATTCCGAATGGAAGTTGGTAGCATGGCGTCAACGGGTCCTGGAGAGCTCTGGATGCAGGTGGAAGACTCCAGTACGGCTCACACCATGCATGATTGTATATTCCAGTAGGTGCTTGTTTCTTTGTTTCTTTCCTTTCTATAGACATCTTTCCTCAGTATTCCAGTTGACACAGCTGTAAATGGGTACAAATCTGAGAAAGATCAATGTTAAGAGGTTTGGTCTGGACCAGCTGGCAGAAGGGATACTTGTGAACCTAAGTAGTTATCCTTGTTAAAAACTGGTGGTGTCTTCTGGTGTAAGCATCCCTCCCAGAAAATCTTACCCCAGCTTAGAAAGCAACCTTCCTTTCTATTGTTGATGTTATTACAGGTGTATGAAGACTGCGTCAAGTGTGGTGGAAGTAGATTTAAAGATTAAAGAAAGGACACGATCAGGGACGATCAATTCAACCATAGCTCAACGATCTAATGATCCATCACGAGCTCGTACCAATACATTTGGTGCCTGTGACAGGTAAGTCTATTTTTAGATTTATACACGTTAATAATAAGGTGGGGAATAAGCTAGTTAAAGGTACTGTGTGTACCGGGGACACTGATAGCATCAATTTAAACCATTCCAATTTTTAATCAGACATCCATGGTTCTTGTAATTCTATTAAAACTAAATAGTTCATACTGAAATCCATAGGCTCTACCTAGGCCAGTGCTTATGTGAAAGAGTATGTCCTATAATATCTAACACCTATCCTGTGTATTTTTCAGTCCAAGTCGTATAAGAAGTAAACCAAGTGATAAACGACCGGTATCCTGTAGTCCTAATGTATCTATCTCTGTACCAGGCCAGTTTAATACTCTCCCCAGCACTAGTCCATTATTGTAAGTATAATCATAACACATCTTCACAATGTCAGACTGTTACAAACTTCGTCTCATACCTTGACTGCAATAGCTACCTCTCTTTTTATCACAGAATGCAGTGATTTGATGGATTGTAAACCAGCGAATACAGCCAATCAGAGGTCTTTACAGAAAGGCTGTAAACTTTATGGCTTTGTGTTCACAGACTTTCTGTCAAGGCCTCTGATTGGCTGTATTTGCTATCAGAAACTTCAATTTCTGTATTTGAAGTTGTATTCCTGCAAAATTGAATATTTAGATGAAAATATCTCTATGCATTCCATCACGCTGTTTCACTTCTTTTTTTTTCGAATTCCAGTAATTTAGATTATCCAGGTCATAGGTTAAGATCAGACAGTGCGGAATCGAGAGCCTCAAGGAGAAGCAAACACGATGAAGAATTTGATTACTTCAGGTAAGTTTCTTACAGTTATCTACCTTGATAGTAGGTGGCCTTGTTTAAGTTTTAGACATTATAAATAGTAATGAATACTTTGGTGCTGGGGCTTTTATAGTTTTGATTTCCATTGTAGACTGTTAACATTAACGTAAGGCAGCACTTTCCTTACAAATTCTCCTTATTGCGTACTGCATTATGTTCTTGCAAAGTGGCTTACGTATTCGTGGAAGTGCTATGCAGATCAAAGGCACTTAATCATGGCTGTGTTGTTGTATTTTTCAGTGGTATGAATGATTCTGTAGATGTAATCAGTGAAGAAGGCAGTGGACAAGCTTCTCTTGATTTTACCTCATTGCCTTCTTCCCCTAGTCAGCTCCAAGGTACGTTTTCTTTTTCTCTTGTTCAATGAGTTCATCCTATCGCTTATTTTTGAATTTCATGCTCCTGTCTTGGCACAGTTGCTACCATTAAAAACTGGTTGATGTTGCTTCTCTTTTTCCATCTTGCAGCCGTATTTACTTAATTATTCTTTTACAGAGCATTTGAAAATGTCACCTGAGGAAGAAGGCGGAGCTTTGAGTTCATATATGGTCATGAATCCAGGGTCAGCCACACCCCCAGCTGTCAATCATAATACTAATGCAGTCAGTAGCTACATGGACATGACGGCACGCCCACAAAGAACAAGTAAGTTCAGACCTTTGATTGCTCCATCCAGTAGCGAAATTATTCTATACAGGGCTCAAATAGTATTGGTAGTCTCAGAGTTTGATCTCAGGCTGAAATAGGTCAGTTGTCTGAAAATTTCACAGCTTGAAGCTCGGAGAAACAACATGTCTCAGGTTCTGTTTTAATATATTTCTATATTGCTCTACAATTGATGTATCGATTTTGTTAAAACAGATTTGATCAATTGGTGTTTATCTATTTTCCAGGTGGAGACACCAGTCCTTCTGTCGTAGGAGCCAGTGAAGGTTATTTAAATATGTCATTAGGTCGACCCCCTGCGTCATCACCCATACCTATCAGAGGTCCACCTGAAGTTCTCTATAAGGACATGACCTGTCATACGTCACATTTACCAACAGTCACTGAGGGTGGAAGTAAGTACTATTTTTCCTGAATATTCTCACAATTATTTTAATTATTACTTATTTTGTCGTCACCTCAACCTGTGCTTTTGTAAATGATATGTCGTTGAACCACTCTAAACCAAAAGGTCTGCATAACAACAACTATTGAATTTTGTTTGTGTCATTTCAGGCAATGAGGGTTATCTGCCCATGTCACCAACGTCTGCTGGACAGAATTCATTCTCTAGTGACCATCTTAAACCAGAGCCAGCTATCTGTATGCTGGCAGAGGATACCACAGACTTTCCGAAGCGGACGTATTCGTTGGGTAGCAAGCCTCCTGTTAGTACAGCCAATAAGAATTCAGGATATTTGGACATGACTATTAATAAAGGGGTGGCAGATAAAGGACGAAGTTGTAGTGCTCCACATTTAATTCCGAATCGTAAAATACACATGGATTCTCCCACGCCCAGCGTTAGTCCCCTCAGTACGTCTATGCGATCAGACGACTCTGAATCTTTCATGGAGATAGACTTTTATCGACCGAGAACAGCAAGTGATAGTTTTAGTTATCGTCCTCGTGCATCTAGCTTTGGAAATAAAACACTCCAACAAGCCCACGGACATCGACCACGATCTTCTAGTCACGGACAACAAGCCAGGGTCTTCAGAACAAAAGCTTTTGAATCAGCTCGTACAACTTCCGAAGAGTTGAGACAATCAATGAATTCCTGTCGTGGATCGGCAGATTCTTTAAAGATGTCTTCCAGTGAGTCGCTACGGAAACTATCCCGTGAAGTCAGAGCTAAAACATCGTCATTGTTAAGCACAGATTATTTAGATATGTCGATAGATAAACGCAAAACTCCATCACCTCAACCGAGTTATATTTCTGGTCAGAAACCAAATGGATACGTAGACATGACACTTGGCAACCGAAGTTCATCGCCAAGCCATTGTCGTCTGCCTCAAGAAAGGTCAGGGTCATTTAGCGGTAATTTCAACAAAGCTCGTGAGAAAGTCATGCAGGAAAGATCAGGTTCATTCAGTTCTGGTACCTCTCATCGTATTATGCCTGTTAGTGAAATTGTGTCGAAGAAATCCCACAGTGCGGACGTGATGCATAAAACTTCCACCTCCTCTCTTAATGAGATGAAGGCAGATAAATCAGACTTGTATATGAATATGGATATGTCTTCAAGTCAAACCTCAAACGAGTCGCGGAAATCTGACAAAGACTCGCGATCTTCGTCATCAGAAAATTTGGAGTCTTACGTCATGTACGAACCAAAGGTCCCGACAAACACCAATAATACAAGTACAGCTATTGGCTCAAAAAAGTCCAGTCATCGACCAATGAGTGAGTCTTTCAGACAAGTGGGTGAACGACCAATCAGAAAAGATCCAAGACGTAAAAGCAGCCATCTTCCGAAATCCAACCAATGGTTTTCTTCGCATCAAGAGCGGTCTCAGATTGATAAGAATGATGAATATATAGAGTTCTCTCCCATGGCCACAAAATCTCCAGATCCAAATTCCAACATGGTGTCTCATCAACGCCAACATTCTAATCCAAAACGTGAGTCAATAGGTAGTCATGGTGACCAATCTTCAAGCAGACGCGAGTCAAAGTCAAACAAATCTGTTGAAAGTTCAGACTACATTGGTTTCTCTCCTGGACAAATTGGTATGAACGTGTCTGAAAACTCAGCGCCAAAACCCTCTGAAAATGGTGATAGCTCGGAATATATGGGGTTTGAGCCTGGAAATATTGGTGGCAAACCAGAGGAAAAGAGGGATAACTCTGAATATATGGGGTATGAACCTGGTAAGAATACAGAAAATGGTAAAAGTTCTCCTGTTGCCAGTCAAATGGTTGTTCAAAAATCTTATTTTGGAGACACAACCTCAGTTCCGAAAACTAACAAAAAATTGGGGCAAGTAAAATCCAAAAATATACCAGCGTCTGCAAAAGATGAAAATGAATATTTAAATTTTGAGCCTGCAGCGTCCGTGAACCGAAAAAACAAACAAAATAATTCGAAAACTCAAAACGTGACACAAAAATCTGTTAATGTTCCTGCGAAATCCACAAATAAGGAAATTCCAAAAGCTGTTGAGGAAACAAAACCAGCTGTAATACCGGACGATTATTTGTTAACGGAAAAATTGGAGAAAACTGTTGCCACAACAACACCAATTCCTGTTCCAATCAACCCCCCATGTATTATATCAGTCGAAGATGGAAATTCCAAAAAGGTAGTGAAGTCCCCAGTTCAGAAGAAGGGAAGCAGTAACAGTTTGACATCTGGTCAAGATGGCAGCGTTGTCAAGGATACCAAAATTCCTGCACGTCATAGTCTTTCAGATTTGAGTGGTTATGAACAAATGAACTTCCAGACTCCGAACATAAAGATTCAAACGAAACAGGGGTCAAATAATAGCATGACCTCAACGGGTGGGACAGACGTGAAAACTTTGACCTCTTTGGGGTCACCTTCGAATATCGTCTCTTCAATGTGCAATTTATCTGTTAATGTTCCCATAGCAACAAACACTTCCACTTCATTGCCAGCCAATGAGGAGTGTTTGAATTATGCGAAACTTGACCTGGGGTCATCGGAGAATATTGGCGAGGACGGAGTTCGGTCTCCGAGAATAAAAAGCAGACACGCTTCGGCTGCGGAAGAAAAATCAGAGCCTTTGTCGTACGCTGAAATTGATTTTGAAAAAAGTGAAAATATGAAGACGTTAGCAAACTTAAAAATAGACAATTAGTGTAGATTTAAGATGAACTTTTAATTGACTTTTAATTATATATTGCCGGTGTGTCCCCTTGCCTTTTGATAAGGGATACAGTCCTCTAGTTTTTCCTGTTATCTACTGATGTATCTGGATTCCAGTGGCCTGTACCACTTTTCACAAAGAAAACTAATATCAAATTTGTCTATAATAAGATAAATAATGCTATTAACAGCAGTTTGTTTGCATTTAATTGTAGGCAAACCATTGCAAACTTTCTATTCTGAGAAGAGGTACAGGGGGCTAGAATTGAGCTCTATCGGCTGGTTAAGAGAAAAATTCTACGATTGTATCTCTTCAGTATTATTCTTGCTTAAGCCGGGAATAGACGATGTACAGTGTCTGGTGTGGTTGTACGATGTAGGATCATGGATATAAACGAAAATATGACAAGTGTCTGGACATGATTTGTGTCTACTATATTCTACTGTATCGATGATCTCACACTGTACAGCACCGAACATGGTTCCTCTTCTATTCTTACCTTAATATGAACTTTTACTATAGCTAGTTAGTGTAAAATAGACTTATATTTTTTGATATTTGTTTGCCTGAATTCCATATTTCCATATGGATCTCCGTCAATGGATGGCAAATTCAGTCCAGATTTTTTTAGAACTTTATTTTGGATCATATTGTGTGCACATTATAGGTCTGTCATTTATACAATTGATGTATTGAGTACTATTTTAATAGTGGTATTTCTATATCACTCTACAATTGATATATTGAGCACTATTTTAATGGTGGTATTTCTATATTGCTCTACAATTGATGTATTGAGCACTATTTTAACAGTGGTATTTCTATATCGCTCTATTAATTGCACTGAGTACTGTTTTAACTGTTTAACCTTCATTAACAGTGGTGTTTAATATCACTCTATAATTATTGTACTATTTTAATGTAATGAGCACTATTTTAACAGCTCTGTAAGTGGATTTTCTATCGCTCTGTAATTAATGCATTGATCATTCTTTTAACAGTGGTATTTCTATATTGCTTAGTATTTTAACAATGGTTTTTCTATATCGCTCTGTTGTAATGTATTGAGCACTCTTTTAACCCCTCTGTAAGTTGATTTTCTTTATCACTCTACAATTAAAGTATCGAGCTATATTTTAACAGCTCTGTAAGCTGTATTTCTATATCGCTCTGTAATTAATGCATTGAGCACTATTTTAACACTGGTATTTATATATTGCTCTACAATTGGTGTATTAAGTACTATTGTAACAGTGGTATTTCTATATTGCTCTATAATATTGATGTATTGAGCACTATTTTAACAGTGGTATTGCTCTGTTATTAATGCACTACTATATTAACAGCTGTGTAAGTTGTATTTCTATATAGCTCTGTAATTAAACTATATTAACAGTGGTATAATCTTGTTATATGTATATTGTTATATGTATATTGTATATTGTTATTGTATTTTTTCTGTTACAAGATAATACTGTTCAACCCCATTCATAATAATGATATAATAAATTGTTCTTCAATATTTATTTTCATTTGATTGAAAACTTTGCTTGGATGTTCTAGTTTTGATACCTTGTTCATCATTCTCTATTGGGGGCTGCCATGAAATACTGTAAGATGTTGCAGAGCGCTTGCAAAACGTTGGCAAGGGAATATTTTCTTCCCCATCTGTCTCTCTGTATTTCTGATTGGTCAGTCAATAAAACTTAACTACAAGTTAGCCCTAACAGCCAATCAGATTGCTGTATTTCTGATTGGTCAGTCAATAAAACTTAACTACAAGTTAGCCCTAACAGCCAATCAGATTGCTGTATTTCTCAAAAGCTTGACCCTGTCTAAATTGTTATTTATAGGCTTCTTTAAGGAATACAGTGATCTGATTGGTTGAAAACTAGGTTAACTATGTCCTTTCAGTAGTTTCTTGATATGAGATATATTCTTAGAAATTTAAAGGACTTTAAGGGTTTTTCCAAGTTACTAAAAATAAATAGTAGGCTACACAAGGAAGTACAATATAATGTTAAGAGGAGATAAGATTGGCTCTATTGAACAGTTATCCCTGATTTTCAGTGACTAGTTTCGTTCAGGATTGAACAATGTAATGTTATTTGGTTTGGCTTGATCCTGAACGTTGTAAAGGATGTTCTTTTTAGAAGGTACAGGTGTATATTTAACCTATTTTCAGGTTGTGTGTATAGTGTAGAATAGGCCCTTTTTAAAAGAGGTAAAAACCGGATGGCCTACTGATAATCCAGGAAAGATAAATATCAAGAGGTGTGATCAAAAACTAGCTGGTAGGAAGGATCCTCGTGACCTAGTGTTACCCTTGTTAGATCATTGTCAAGAGGTATGGTCAAAAACAAGCTGTTAACATAGCTTATTATCCTTGTGAATTATGATTGTTTCAGCCTTTTTTTCTAAAAACAATCATTTTTCAACTCTTTCATTTTAGAATTTTTGATATTTCCCTCCTTCATTTTTTTCAAAATTTTATAGACTGAAGCTGATGAGGTGAAACAAAATGGATGATGATTATGAAAAGCCTGACATTAACTTAGCAACCATCTCATGTCACCATGGTGATAATATTAAGAGAGTTTTAGAAAACGAATGTAGCTGGCATCAGACAAGATCTGATGGGATCTGTGTGACGGATCGCCCCCTACAGAAAGACGATAGTTACGAGGTTACCATACAAGGGACTGGTCGTCTGTTACTAGGCATCACGAGTGATCTCCCTTGTATTCAGTCCATCAAAGACGGTAAGAAATCTACAATAAGTTCTCAATGTCAAGCTACTACAAACTTCATACTTATACCTTGACTCCAATAGTCACCTTTCTTATATATGCATCGATTTCTTTGGATTGTATTTTGGCAAATACCATACTTCCTCATGTGAAGAGTTTATTAGCTGCTATGAATGTTTCTCCAATATGTTGTTTGGATTTCGTGTTTCATTTTGCAGTTCGGATCATTAGTACTTGGTTTATTTATTCAGGCCAGCAGCCATCAGTATCAGTAGGAAACTGGTATCAAATACGTCTGAAGGAAGAAACAGAGAAGATGACTGTGGAATATCTGGACAAGAAGATCTGGATATACGAATCTTCTAAAGAGCGAAAATCAGATCATGGAATTCACATTCGAGACAAAAAAAAACATTTTATCATTGTTAATGCTTTGTTTGGTGAAATGGGCATTGAAATTATTCCTAAAGGTATTATTTATATTAGTATTGCTGACAGTTTTAAATAAAAAAGTTTCCCCTGTCAGTGATGCAGGTTAGAGGGACTGACGTCTAGTCGTACGGATGGGACAATAAATCGAGGCTCTGTGTGCATGATGGGAAAAAGGTTTCAACTAAAAATATGGAGTCTTTATGAGGCTGGACATTTAAAAGTTTCTCAGTTTTTAATTAACCCTTTTAAAACAAATTGCGTTGGATCAAGTAGATATATAGATATAAATAACATACTTTAGAAATATTTTCAGGTATAATTTACAATGATTTTGATAATGAAATTGTGCTCCTTTGATATTGCAGATGTGAAAAAATCCAAGAGTAAAGTTAAACGCATGAAATGGTGGAATACATGTGGATTAAACGTACTGATACAGGACAGTTCTACTTGGTTCAAGCTACGCTATTTTAATCCTCTAGGTTTCTGTGCCTTAGAGCAGCCTATAAAGACTGGTAGAGGTTTCTCTGTGAGGGTTCTAGAAACATTTGGATCTTGGCATTATTTATACCTTGGTTTATCAAACAAATCACCCCAGGCAGTCCAATTGAACGATTGGAGGATTTTTTACAATAATCAACATGGTACGTTTTTTTGGATTATTTTTTCATTATGTTTTAAATTTTTTATGCCCTTATATTGAATAGCTCAGTCGGTAGCGAGTTGAACAGACGTGGGATAGCTCATTCAGTAGCGAGTTGAATTGTTGTCTGCTAGAGTAGTGGGATAGCTCATTCAGTAGCGAGTTGAATTGTTGTCTGCTAGAGTAGTGGGATAACTCAGTCAGTAGCGAGTTGAATTGTTGTCTGCTAGAGTAGTGGGATAGCTCATTCAGTAGCGAGTTGAATTGTTGTCTGCTAGAGTAGTGGGATAGCTCATTCAGTAGCGAGTTGAATTGTTGTCTGCTAGAGTAGTGGGATAGCTCATTCAGTAGCGAGTTGAATTGTTGTCTGCTAGAGTAGTGGGATAGCTCATTCAGTAGCGAGTTGAATTGTTGTCTGCTAGAGTAATGGGATAGCTCATTCAGTAGCGAGTTGAATTGTCGTCTGCTAGAGCAATGGAATAACTCAGTCAGTAGCGAGTTAGATTGTCGTCTACCAGAGTGAACATTTGTAACTTTCTGATATTTTGTTTTATTTTCCAGTGGAGGGCAAAACACCATGGCCGAAACACGTTGTTCCTTTCTTAAAATTGAAATGCCCAAAACAACTAATGTATTTTGTATGGAAGGGAGGTAACTCCATATTTTATCAAGAAGGTAATGGGGAAGCTCAAGAAGTGAATTTTGAAGGACTTGATACTCTTCGTCCAATATATGTGTTTTTGGAACCGTTCCGAGAACACATCCAAGTTGACAGTCGAAATATTCTATTGGAAGGTAGGTGCAAACTCTGGGCGTCAAAAGATCTTGGGATATGCGCGGCATTTCTCAAAGTAAGCATCACTTTTGGTCCTTTCCTCCATTTGCAGTCTCAAATTGTATGCAAACTGTAAGTCAATCTTTTTATTTGAATAGAGATACAGAAAACTGAAATTTAGCTGAACCATTCAGCATTCAATGTGTGGCAAAAATTAAATCCTTTATTCCATTTGTAGCCATCAAATTGTATGCAAACCATACATCAAACTTTTCATTTTGAAAAGGGATACATACAGCTGAAATTAAGCTCTATCAAATGTTTCAGCCAACTTCTAAGTTTTTTTTATCAGTAATGAAGTTTTTAAATATTTTACATTTAGATAACAGTAGGTCAAACTATTTAACACCTATATCAAGTGATCCGTCTAAATCAATTACACAACAACCCTCTTCTCAAACTCATCTCTTTAAGGCAAGTATGACATTTTATTATCATACAATCTGGTTGATTTCTTGTCACCACTGTAATCCAACAAGTTTTATATTGTAGTTATGTTCTAATGACATTATTTTAACCAATCAAAACTTGTTTCTTGATAACATAACTAATTGTAAATGTGTAACTAGGCTGTCAAATTTCTCTACTTTGGGTTTCACTGTCCAACAGTTCATTACACTACTATGTAATTGTATTTATTCCTTACATCTCGGCAACAAAATAGAGTAAGGTCTCAGTCACACGTCAGTAAACACGTCAGACCCGTCAGTTTATGACAAAATATGCGAAGAAATGCAGTTTTACATCCTTTCTTACTGCAGTGAACTGCAGGGCTGTTTTTTTTTATTTTCTTGGCAGCCAGACATTTTTCAATGACGTCTGAAATCTGATCTCAATCTGCCGTTGAAGGAGGTCAGAAGGTTTATTATTCATATACCGATATTGACATGATGTTTTGCCTTTCAAATAACTTTTTTGGTTTTACTGCTGATTGCCATAATTGACACATCCTAAACAATTCTGTCATTACTCTTAGTCTGTCTTTGGTAAACTCAGTACTGAAATGATTTTTGTTTTAGGATGTGCTTGGAAATGTAATGTAGTAAACAAGATAATATCTAATTTCAGCTCGATTCACCAATAGAAAGTGATCCAGATCAAACATGTATGAAAGAAGTAACAGAATCTTCAGTGAGCAACATATACGATAGTGTATCAGATGGACCCCCTGCCTTCAGATACGGAGCTACTGCATACCTCGAGGAGAGGTCGGATCCTCAGGAAATTTCTTTTGATTCTTTTCAACTAAGCTCTGACCAACAAAACAATAGGGATAGCAGCTATCATGGGACTACGGCTTGTGGCTTTCAACTAAGCTCTGATCCACAACACAATAGGGATAGCGGCCATCATTGGAGCTCTGATCCACAAAAACCTAGCCCTTGTGGCTATCAACTAAGCTCTGATCCACAACACAATAGGGCTTGGGGCCATCATTGGAGCTCTGACCCACAAAAACCTAGCGCTTGCGGCTTTCAACTAAGCTCTGATCCACAACACAATAGGGCTTGGGGCCATCATTGGAGTTCTGACCCACAAAAAAATAAGGCTGGGGCCCTTCAACACGACCCTGAACCGGAGCACAGAAAGATTGATTTTTTAAGACAAAACCGTCAGCCACAGGAAAATACATCATCTTTATCCTCTCAACCAACTTATTCAGAAAGATTTAGGGACAAGTCTTTACCAAATACAGAGAATAACAGACCTCTTGCTACTCCACCAACGCATATAGCTTCTTCTAAATCTCTTGACCCAGAAAACAACCTTGAGTGCCGACCACTTCCTCAAAGAGATGATCAAAATGTCTGTTCACCATCCTCGATCAGTATAGCAAATGAAAACGCTAGCCTTTCCAAAAAAAATGTGTTGCTTGAAATGTTAAAAGAAAATAAAAAGGCGTCGATAGACATACCAAATAATGACTTAAGCAATGAGAAACAAAATAAATGTGTTAGATCAGAAGCAGAAATTCCTGTCGTTAAACATGGTGGACAAGATAGTAAAAACAAGTCACAATCTCCTGGCGTTGCTGGCACCAATTCCACCAGTAGTCCAAGAAATAAAATACCAGCTATTCCTGAAGATAAAGTGGAAAATCATCCTCAACAAAACCCAAACCATATATCCAAAGAGAATTATGAGATGAAGAATTTTGTCCGTTCTGCCACCATGCCTACATTTCCTAATAAATCCAGCCATTGTTGTATTCATTACATGCGTGCACAATCAGAACATTTGAGCTGCACACATCAATCCAATACAAGTGACCATCGTGACTTAAGGCAACCACAATCCAGAACAATACAGGTACAAACTGATGATGAATTCAGTGAAGGTGATACAAAAACTGTACGATCAGACTCAACACCAACACAAACAATCAGGTATTATTCTTACTTAGCTGTGTTTAAAAGTTAAAATGATGACTCGTCTTTTCTTCAGACTCCACTATTTATAGAAAAGACATATATCTGAAAATCAGAAGATTTCATTGTTTGAAACTCAGATTTAACATGATTCAAGTTCTGTTTTAATATTTTTATTTCGCTCTATAATTGTATTGAGCACTATTTTAACAGTGAACATATTTTATTATAGAAAAGACACCTATAGAAATAGAAAGAGAAATATCTAGTTTGAGTTATATTTGAAGGAATTCTGTGATTTTCCTGCAGTTTTGATACTTCTGAAGACTATTTACATATTTTCAAGACCCAAATCAAGCCGACTGTTCCCCTTTAAAATGTTTCTCTTCTCTTTTCAGTTCCGATCAGGAAGAACAGAATTGGAAAAATTGTTTACAAGAAAATTACACGTTTTTTATTGATCGCGTGGAATCTGTGACATTGGCTGATAAATTGTTTGAAAAGAAATGTCTTTCAGATACAGAGTATGAGAACATACTGAAAGAATCAGCTCGAAACAGCCAGTGTCGTGAAATCATCAAGATTTTAAAGAGGAAACCTCATCTGAAGTATGACATTCTCCATTGTTTAGATTTAACAGAGCAAAGACATATAGCTGATAGACTTCGTAAACATTTATCTCAATAACTGCTGCATAAAAGATACATTTAGGACAAAACCTTTTGGTTGTCAATGGACCCTCATACCATAGAGATTACTAGTTGTGTATGGTTGTGAATAATGAAAGTGGTCATGAGTATCGAATGCAACACACAAGTCAGTTACATGAGAGTTGCGTTCGAAACTTATGTCCGCTGTTCTTATTCATAACCATACAGATTACCAATGGTTACGTATGATTGTAAATAATGAAAGTTGTGTTCGAAACTTATGATCGCTGTTCTTATTCATAACCATACAGATTACCATGGTTACGTATGATTGTAAATAATGAAAGTTGTGTTCGAAACTTATGATCGCTGTTCTTATTCATAACCATACAGATTACCATGGTTACGTATGATTGTAAATAATGAAAGTTGTGTTCGAAACTTATGATCGCTGTTCTTATTCACAACTGGTTTTTAGAGTAACTGTGTATAGAGAATAATACCTTTGGGATCAAAGGTTCCAAGGTGGAAATCTCATACTACCTTTGACTTAAATAGACAAGAGATAATTTAGTTTCAAATTTTATTAGATTTAACAATACAACCGATAGACAAAGTGGAAAATAACAAATAATAAATAAAAATAATAAATAAAATTATGCCATATATATGTATATATTATTATCTCATCTTCACAATGTCCAGCTATTGTAAACTGTGTTTAATACCTTGACTACATCAGCCTACTTTATTGAATCACAGAAATTTGTAAATGAAGCAATTTGACTGGATTGTACGCTAGCGAATACAGCCAATCACAACCCTTGATTATATACGCAGCCAAATTGAATACAGTCTTTCTGTCAAGAACTCTGATTGACTGTTTTTGCCTGAATATAATCCAATCATATTGCTGTATTTACAAACTTCCGTGGCTATTTCAGTCAAGGTATATTGACAAGATGATATTATGTATTAATTTAACAAGCTTATGATGTCTAATTTTTCATATTTTTATTTTTTGTCTCCCATTCCTTTAACTCTGTCTCACTGATATGAGAAAAATAATCATGAGAAGCTTTGTTGTCATTATTAGAATTAGATTTATATTTAAAAATTTTAGGATAACTCTTCAGAAGATCTTTAGCAATTTGTCGGTCAATTTCATTATCGCAAGTCTCTTCTGATTCTATTTTCATCAATAAATTTGACATTTCTTGAGAACGATGGCAATGCTCGTGATATTCTGAATTTTTTACCACCAGACTCAAAAGAATGAGATACTCGGAACGTGCAGAATCGCCAGATGGGAGATCAGTAATCTGGCGAATCAAGATATCAACCAAAACCATTTCATCATTGGTGTATAGAAGATTTGACGTATCTTTGCTAGCGTACAGATCTTGGAAAAATTTAATGACTGAATTTGCCGGTTTTGGTTTGTGATCAAATATTTTTACAGGGTCGTCTCCCCTGTTAAATAGCAACATGACCTTTTCGGTGAAAATTTTCACAGTCCCTTTCTGAGAGAGATATTTCATAATGATATTCGAATTTTCTTCCATATGTAAATTATAGGCTAAAATTAACGTAACTAAAGATTCAGTGACGACTTCTTCATGCTCCGCAGACGTTGGATTTTCAATCAAATCAAAAACATGGTCGATAAACTTCTCATTTAAATGAATATGAAGATTTGAGGGAACCATTTCACCACTGGAGAAAATCATAGATAAAACTAAGGTGACGTACGACAGAAATTGTACATCGTCAGATTTGTTAAAAATGTCTTGAGATAATTCGAAAGGAAGCACTGAGAATAAGAGACTAGTTATGACTTGTTTGTCCAGTCCACATAATGACCCGAACGCTTGAAGTAGCAGTAGTCTAATACTTCGTCTTGTTTCCATCTGATAATATTCTACTAAGTTGTGTACATTTTGATAATTATCTTGACGAACAATTTTACAGCTAATCGATTTCTTCGCATTTTCCAATATTGATATAAGTTCTTGTAGATATTCAGAGATAATTTTTTCATCTTCGTGTAAAGCCCAGGAACGTTGCTGGGAATCATCCTTACAATCTGCCAACTCAGAGAAAATAACTTCTAATCTTTGAGCATCACGACTTCCTAAATCTCCTGCTGACTGTTTCGCTCCTTTACACGTCTTGAAAATATCGTCCATAGCAGACGACAATGGAGGTACTTTAAATCCAATATAACCCAGAACTGTTTCCAACGCTACTTTTGATTTATCAAAACTTAATCCAGTGTTAATACGAATTTCTTCGATCAACTCAGACCCGATATTTGAAGGTATGTGAAGATTTTTAGATTCAAAAATAACAGGGGATGTTTCCACAGACATAAAACTTGTAGAAACTTCTGGAGACGAAGGCATCTCATTAGATGATGAGATGAATGAATCTTCTTTTTTAGGAGTTACCATGACAACTTCTTTTGGTTGATCAGGAGGCGTTAGACTTGCAACTGTAGAACTGGTAGATACTTCTGGGGAGGGAGGCATCTCATTTGATGACGACACGAATGAAGCTTCTTTTTTAGGAGTTACCATGACAACTTCTTTTGGTTCATCAGTCGAATTTCTTGAACTTGCCACTGAGCTTTTACTATTGATGCCCAAGGAACTGTCCCGACATGGAGGAGGAGGTGGGGCTTTCTTTCCTGAATTAGATTTTCGACATTGCACTGGTTCGTGTTGACTGGCAACTGGAGGTTGTGGAGCTTGTCTTTTGGGTAATTTCTTGTGAATTTCATGACCTTTGACTGATTCTAAATACAGATTTCGGTGATGAAGTAATTTCTGGAGATTTTCTCTATCTATATGTGATATCACGCCCCCCGTTTCCCCTGCTTGTAAATGAATGGCCTCAATTGATCCATCAATAAACTTGATGACATCTGTTGGCTGGCAGTCAAACTTGTCGATGTAGTTATAAGGCACATAACCAATCTGACCAATTCCATTCTGAGCTAACAACCAGTCCTTCTTAGAATGACTTTGAGGTCCAGTGACAATGTCATCATTGTTTTCTTCCAGTAACGTAAATTTGTCTCCCTTCTCAAAAGTGAAATAATCAGCAAGATTGGATTTATAATCGTACAGGGCCCGATACATTGGAAGTTTCTAGGTCGAATCCACAAGCTGTCAACTAATAATACAACCACAAGGTCTTTAAATCCTCCAAAAATCAATAAAATTTTAATTTCCCATTTATTATTCCGCCATTACCGGAAGTACCAAGGGGACGTAACTCACACTCACAGATTTTTCAAATTTGTGATTTTTCATTTTTCCTTTTACAATACCGTTTCTCACCAATAAAGATTTAATTCTAGATCATCTGCATTTAAATGGCATTGATTCAAATCTATGAATATCGTTTTTATCAAAAATTAAACTACAAATAACTATCTTTCGTTTTTCATTTAAGATTTTAAATTCGTGTCAAGGAAATTTTTTACGGTATCTGTTCAATGCTAATGGCAGCTCTGTGTAAGTATAGAAGAATGCCACGTTGCTGGTTAAAATTTTGATTTTCTTATGCTTTTGCTGCATATTTCTTCTCCAAAATGCAAGATCTGAAGAAAGCATCTGCTTTAGTTTCATAAAATATCAAAATTCGGGGTGTTTCATGGAAGGATCGTCAAGAATGTTAGAATGAAATTTGAGAAAATCTGTGACCGGTTTTCGAGAATTTTGCTTGCGGGTTTGGAAGAGGGAGGCCGCTTGTCGAGTTTGTCTATTTTTAGAATCTATTTAGATGAGATAAAAATAAAACAGCATTCCTTGAGTGTTTTAATTCGAATAGCTTTACATTGATGGATATAAAGAAAGCAATTTCATGATCTTTAATTTGCCTTGCCTTGGACATTTTTCAAAATTCAAAGACAACAGAAACTGAAAATATTTTTGCACTTACAATGGCTACATTGTGATTAAGATGCCAGAGGCTTAGAGATGGAAATTAATTGATGTAATAAATTTTGGGTTTGGAGTTGATACTCTTTGTCCAATCAACTGAGCACTTTAATGAGGGCCTACCCATTAGAGTACTCAGTAGTTAATTAGGTCAAAATCGATGCAGGTGTAATCATTTGCTTGGTTTTAAATTGTTTATTGTAATGAATTTAAGGTTTTTTCTCTATTGAACTGATAAACAGACTAAAAACAGTTGACTGTTAAAAATCAAAATGCTTTCATGTAGGTCTAAACCATCTTGACAAATTTCATTATTGTCTGAACTAAAACAGCTCCTACAACTACCATTTTCTTTGTTCGAAAATTTAAGCATGCTTTTTACATTCTCTCATCATATTGGGGGAGTGGTAAAGTTATTATTGAGTTAGGATCTTTCGAAATCAGGCATTTTTGTAGCCTAAAGTATGTAGTTCAACACCATTCATTTCTTTTTCTTCAAAATGGCCCCTCCCAAAACTTGGATTATCCTTTCATATATTCACATTATATATTATTCAACTTAACTACACAAACAATACTCAATAGAGTTGAAGCTTAAATGCCTGTGCCCGTGCTTTCATAACATTACTTAACAACAATGTTACACCCTAAAATTCCAAAACTTTTTCTTTTCAGAAAAACTTTAACTAAACAAAACTAACAGTTGAGATTGACTAAAGACAAAATGTCAGCGAGCAACAACCAAGCTGACTCCAAACCTAAAACCTATCCAGGTATGGTATAGTTATTACCCCTCAATCTTTAATGGATTCACCCACACACATGATTGTCCTATTAATATGGTCCAGTATTTAGAAGAGTTCATTTGCTTGAACAGGGTGGTCTTATTATTTTCAGCCTTGCAATTGTCCTTTCTGATTCAAGTAGAGGGTTTGCAAGATCAAGGGAACAATTTACCCTTTCATTAGCCAATAAACATCCATTCAAAATAGCTGTAAGGTGCTAAATGATAAGATTTCAAGCTGAAATATCTTGTCATTTGGTGTACTTCTTGGAATTTTGAACATTTGAATTCTTTGTTTTCAGAGGATTCCAAATGGGGTATCCGTAAAAAGGTTTGGGATAAGATCAACAATGAAAAACTGGCCAACTTTCCACTTCCAGTTTATCATCGTATCCCTAATGTAAAGGTTAGTATTAGTCTTTATATTCTTCTCTTTAGCTCCCTTGTACTTATCTGAGGTAAATATACAAATATATTTAACACCTATCTTTGTTACTGTGTAAAAGGGAGCTTACGTCAACTTTGCCTTTGGCCGGATGGATTTTAGAAGATAAGGCTACAAGCAACTGAAGCCTTCTTGAAGCACCTGATCAATTGCCGTGATCATTCAACCTTGCAGTCATTCAACCCTTGACCTCTCAACTCCTCCCATTAATAACTTTTATTATGTGTTTATATTTTAGACGTCCGGTGAAGCGAGTAGGAAAGCAGCAGAGTTGGATGTTTTTAAGAATGCTAAAGTGATCAAGATTAACACCGACAAACCCCAAGAACAGGCTCGACTTTCAGCTCTTCAGGTACGAATAGCAACTTTTTCAGGGCTCAACCAGTGGAATTGCAAGAGCTACAGACCTCTGATTAAAAATTGGAATAGTGCAAATTGATGATATGACTGTCCCTGATACACATAAAGCAAGATTGACATAAAGCTAGCAAATTTCATTGACTTTCCACTTGAATTGAACCTTGTGTGGAAGTTGTTATATTTTGACCATTGTATATTTATCCAGGCTAATAAGACCGTGTTAGTTCCCACCCCAGGCAAGAAGACAGGTTTGTTGAGTAAGATTGTACCACCAGCTGATACCAAACCAGATGATTTGAAACCGTACGCTCAGGCTCTGGTAAATTATTTCTTTTTCATTATTGATCAGAAACCAAGTAACTTAGTAGCTTGCATGAGGAGTCGTCCTGGCAAAATTTCCCTCATCGCACCCTGCATGGCGTTGCCCGTTTTCATTAGCCCACATGGTGCAGAAAAGTAGGACGTAAAACTCATTCATTTCATTTTTTTGCGTGAGGAGTCCATAGAGTTTCTGTATTAAACAGCCAATCAGAGCCTTTGACAGAAAGACATGTCAACATTATGGCTTATTGTTACTTACTTCGAGAGCCATGGTTGACCGTATTCACTAGCATCCAACCCAATCAAATCGCTGCATTCACAAACTTCCTTGATATAAGACAGAGGACAATTTCAATCAAGATGAAGTATGTAATACCTTGACATTGTAAAGATATCCTTGGAAAAATGCATGTTCAATGGATCATATGGCTGACAACTGATTTAAAATGTTTGAGATCAATATAAATTGAATTATTTATAGGGTATGGGTGAAAACAGCCAGACGTTGGAGTTAGATGAAGTTTTGAAGATTGACCTTATCATCATTGGATCTTGCTGTGTTTCTGAACAAGGTAGGCTGTGAAAACTTCTTATTTAAGAAGCAGTATGATTGTTTTAATAGGGTGGGAAAGTTACATTAATGAAAACTTGGACTAAAATCTACAGAAATGTGTCCCTTAACTTGTCTAAAACTTTTTACAAAACAAAACTATTTAAGATAATTGAATACTGAAATCACTTGTCATATTTTGTGTTAAACTGAACAGTTAAACGCATAATTAACAAGAATAATTTTGGTTTCTAGGATACCGTCTGGGTAAAGGTGAAGGTTATGGAGATCTGGAATACGCGATGATGTTGAATGCTGGGTACATCACCAGAAACACGCCAGTCGTAACCATAGTAGATGAGGTCCAGATACAAGAGATACCATCTGATATACTGGAAGAACAAGACGTGACTGTAGACTACATTGTCCTGCCTGATAAGATCATTGAGACTAAATGTCCTAAACCAAAACCATCCGGAATAATCTGGTCTAAACTCACGGAAAGGTGAGATACTTATTGAAATGTGTGGAATTTGTTTTGAGTTTAGCTTTTTTGTCTTATGCAGTAACTTGTCAGAACGTTGTTATGCTGAGTAAGTAGAGAATGGGCTCAGTCACTGTTGTCTTGGCAACATTTCCCTCACGGCACACTGCATTTCACACTTCTTTCCTGTCATTTCCTACTGTATAGACAAGGATATGTCTTAGCAAAATATGTATATAGTCATCATTAACCCAAATAGGTGTACAAAATTAGAATGTACAATTTTATTTCAAACATCAATAATAAATGGCTTCTTTTTCGTTCTCAGGTATTTGGAAAGAATTCCAGTGTTACAGTTGCTAAGAGAAAAGGATGAGAAGAAAGGAGTAGATGTAAAACTAGGGGAAGTCGATCCTGAACCACGACCTAAATTCACTCCACCAAGGCGTAATCGACGACCTTACAATAATCGTAGGATGCGAGGACGTCGAACAACATCCCGAACTAGCGAGAGTGGTGGAGAGGAAGGCGGTGAGGAGAAGAAACCAAGACGACCACGAAACGATCGTAAGGGACGTGACAAGGGTGATAGTAGATCTAGCGACGGAGAAGGTGGAAAGTCTGAGAAAGAGAATAATCCTCGACAACGACCTCGTCCTCGACGACGACCTAACCAAACTAACACGTCTGTTTATGTTGGCGGGTTACCAAGGTCATTGAGAGTCAGTGAATTCAAGAAAGATATTCATGATCGAGATGTTCAACCCCTGCGAGTTGTTTGGCACGGAAGCAACGGCCATGCTTTCTTACAATTCCAGAAACAAGACGAGGCCGAAAGCGCTCTGCAGGCTTTGCAGAATTTGAATATTAAAGGTCGTGACCTTAAGGTCGAGAAGGCAACTGGAGGTCGGAGGTCGATTTCAGAGAAAACTTCTGAAAGTCATGATCAACCAGCTTCAGAAGATTAAACCAGACGCAAATTTCTGAAAATCTTTACAGCAAATGTTCGTGAAAAAAATTTGTAAATATTTTGGCCATTAAAATTGAAACAAAAAGAAGTTTTGTACATATTTTGGTTTGAAAAAATTCTTAATTGCAGAAGCTTTGCAAACATTCAAAGTTGCTGGAAATTTGTGACTTTACTTCAGGCAATGTTTTGCGGCCATATTTACTGTAAAGATTTTCTGAATTTGCTGACCAAAATTTAAAAACAGGCTTCTTCAAAATATTTAATCATTATAGTTTCATGATCAGATTTTAAACATAAAAATGGCTGTCTGCTTACTTCTGATTCAAGATAAAGACTTTTCGCCACATTTTGACAATTTGACAAAGGTGTTGATGATCAAGTCTAAACTCAGGATTAACCAGTCAGTCATTTTGTTAAAAACCAAATTTCAATTCACATTGTGCCTTCAAGTTCAAATTTTAAAGTTTAAATATTTACTTTAATTCGGGTTATATTTGCATTTAAATTTTATCAAATTTCTAGTAAAAATTCAAGCTATCTTTCTTGTTCTCCCAATCATTTTTGGCAAAAAACTTTGATATTAATGTGTTGAGTTAACTTTGCCTAAAACTTCTGGCTTCAGCTGAATATATTTTTTCTTCATAATTTCAAGTTAGTGTTCAAATAGTTGTGTTCCAATTCAAAAATTTTGAATAAAATTATAATAAATTTTAATTCATTCATTGATCAATTTTAAAAGATCTTTTAAACTTTTTAAGTAGTTTTGTAACTTTTTTTTAAACCTTAGGATCGGTCTTCTACTTAATTTTCCTTACTTTCTTTTTTCTGAGTGAATTTAACATATTTAAATTTCTTTATTTAGGCATAATTTACGTTTTTTTTTTTGGGATATGAAAGAAATTTTGAAAACGATTGGGGTTTTTACATGTTATATATTTATATGATTTTGTTATTTTTTTTTTTTTATTTTTTTTTTTAAGGGTTAGTGCTACAGGATTTAGTTTTAAAAAGAATTTCTCAACTTTTTGTTTTTCTGAATTCACGATTTTAGTGAGAACTACCTCAATAGTTTGTCGACAGAGATTCCGTATCTAGTCCTTATTTTTCTGATTTTCAATATTAGAATTTGTAGAAATATATTTGGTTTAGTACACATCAATGATGACATCATTTGACAAGGACTTGGCTAGCGTTGCTGACGAAATCTAACGATTAAAATAGTCATCAGAGTGGAATTTAATATTGAGAAATACAACTGTTATGACAAAATATATCGCACAATGTTTTTGGAAACCTGGCACCAGTGGAGTCAATTTACATAAAATGTATTCTAGATTTTTGTGCATAGATCTGTTATAAAATACAGTAACTGTTATTGACCAATTGATGTGTACTATTCCAAATTATCTTTGATAAACATTGTATTTTAAATTACGTGATTTTTATTGATTATTTCTCATCAAATTCCTTGTCTTTTTCGAAATTTTCAAAATATTTTATGTTAATGTTGAACAGTAATTGCATGCAGAATCCATTTCGTATTTCAATTAATTTTTCTTTGTTCTTTTTCTTACAAAATTTTCATAATAATTGACTAATTATATAGTAATTAAAATATTCTAGAAAAGCCTGTATATTCAAATAATTAAAACATACTTCAAATCAAGTATGAAAGAAACATCTTATTCTGTTTTTTTAACAACGCCATGCAGTTAGCAATGAGGGGAAATTTGCCAGGATATCAGCATTAGCCTACTTGTTTTGATTTCTAACTGTCTAGGAATCTCTAATGTGCTGTTTATTGTCTTATCCACCAAACGACTGGACTATTATCCATGTCCATCTGCCCCTGAACTGCCTCACTGGCAGGGAATACAGTTAATATTGAACTAAGACCCTATTCAAACATGTTACCCATGTAAGTCACAAGCTAAACATATATATATCAACAATCTGAGAATCAAAGAATTAACTGTTGTCTTTAGTCGATTGACTTCTAAACTGGAGTTATTTCCCTTACACTGTAAATGATCTCTGTGTATAGTAGGCGGATCTTAACCATTATAATTACGATGTTACAAAGCCCCAGGCTGGTGATTTATACACAAGATTCTCTGATAAAATATTTTATTGCTTCATGTTCTAGTCTAGTGAACTGTTCCTCGTTCACTCACTTCGCCAATAAAATTTTACAGTCACTTGTCTTGGCTCCAGGCGTCGCCATAATCTTCTCCGAGGGGTGCTCTCGTGATGTGAACTCACGACCGACATTTATATTACTGATATAGCCTTTTATAGCCGTCTAAAACTCAGACATGATCTTGAAGTTTGTCCTGAATTTATCACAGAAAGATGGGCCTAAAATAAAACTCACCCACCCCACCCACTTCTTTCTTTTTCTCGCACCTGGTGCTTAATCCCTATACAAATTTCTTAATTCATTTCATAAGCTGATGATCATTTCTTGCATAAATATTAACACATGAACTAAAAATATCATAAACTTGACAGCAATTGACAAGAAATGGCGTTGATTTTAATACATGCTTTATTACTTAGGATACATAATCGGTTTACAAATAAATTCCATTCATTCATTCATTCATTCATTAATGTCTCGTGACTTGTGACGTGACGTGATTGGTGTGACGTCAGATAGATTGCGGAGTAATACGAAGATTAATTAATGACTGTGACCTTAATTAAAACAACATTTCACAATTAAATTAGGAATATTCTTTCAACTTAAAAGGATTAAGATTATGAAAGGGTCTAATGAAGGAGTCATTGGAGATTAACGACGGATTACCATGGTACTATATTGTGTATCGGAGGTATAATCAGTAGTAAAACTATATAAAGCATGGGGTTGTGAGCTCCAGTCTCGAGGACGTGAAAACTGCTCCGCCGATTGCACGTGTTGTGGGACTAAACTTCCTACTTCACGATTTTCAATCATTTTCTTAAAAAAAATATATAAAAAAAGCATAAAATCTTGAAAAATACCAAAAAAATCAGCAAAACTTTAAAAACTACAGAAAAATTAGTTGGTTGAAACGGTAAGCAAGCGAGGGAAGCAAGTAAGAAGAACATAAACGAAGAAACAAGAAGAGTAACAAGTCCGCCATTTGTAAAATTTTATCACCATATTTTTTGAAACTACTCGACAAGAAAGCAATCCAAGATGAATCCAACCAATGCGAACTACATAATGGCCACCCTGTATGTGGGTGATTTACATCCAGATGTCTCCGAGTCTATGCTGTTTTCCAAATTCTCTACTGCAGGACCTGTGTCGTCTATTCGAGTATGTCGAGATATCGCTACTCGACGATCTTTGGGCTATGCGTATGTCAACTTTTCTCAGCCTTCCGATGGTAAGTTTACTTTCATTTACTTAAGAATTATTCTTGCTTTGATTTGTGTGAATTTTAGAGCAATCGGATGTTAATTTCATTGTTTAATCGGGTCAAATCCACACCACCTGTCAACGCATCGAATTCCAATATGGCGGATATTTCATCATAACTTATCAATAACACTACTACAGCATGGTCATGTTATGGATTATTACATGGACTATGCCTAAAGTACATCCACAATGTTTACGGAATGGCGTTTTGGCAATTATTTTGCCTATTCTATATGAATAATATTTTAAATATTTGTGAAAGAGTATTCAATACCAAGTGCGCCGTTGTCTAAGAGTACCAGCATTTATAATTAATTCGATTTTTTTCAGCGGAGAGAGCTCTCGATACCATGAACTTCGACACCATTAAAGGGAGACCAATCCGTATTATGTGGTCGCAGAGAGATCCTTCTCAACGTAAATCTGGTGTAGGAAATGTCTTTATCAAGAATTTAGATAAAAGTATTGATAATAAGGCTTTGTACGACACTTTCTCAGCTTTTGGTAACATCCTTTCTTGTAAGGTGAGTTCAGAATTCGTATGGGGCCTCTCAGTGATGTCACAGGATTACATAAAACAAAGGAATAACGTATAGATTGGGATTCTTAGATTGTTGCACATGTGGACCCACATCTGCAGTGACTGTACTAGTATTGCTCTAATGTACTTGAACAGAAATGACTAAGCTTATAAAATGGTAATTGTTATGGGTCATGTCAAATTCTCTGCAACAGCTGTTATGATTTTACTTCAAATGTAATTATTTTTCACTTTCTACTAGTAAATTTTGATGTATTTATTCTAGATTGCTGCAGATGAACAGGGATCTAAGGGGTATGGATTCGTCCATTTTGAAACGGAAGAAGCTGCTAAACAGGCTATTGAGAAAGTGAACGGTATGTTGTTGAATAACAAGAAAGTCTATGTCGGAAAGTTCATCCCACGTCGGGAAAGATTAGCCATGATGGGAGACAAAGCCAAGAGATACAACAATGTCTACATCAAAAACTTTGGTGAAGAATTCGATGACGATACTCTGAAGACTGAAATGGAAAAATACGGAAAAGTCATCAGTGCTAAGGTAGGCAAAGAATTTTAAGAATCTGCTTGGGTATATTGGGATTTTGCAAATGACGAATTACATGAATTTTAGAGGCTTGGTTCTTGTAATTTGATACTACACTGTGGATACTATTGGAGAAATTCGAGAAAGTGGTATTGTTTTTCTTTTTTTATCATGACTGTAAGCAGATGTATTTAGTTTCTTTTTCTGTAACTTCAGGTCATGACTGATGCTACCAATCAATCTCGAGGGTTTGGCTTCGTCAGTTTTGAAGATCCCGAGCAGGCTGAAAGGGTAAGCCTTGACATTATAACAATTTATATTTTTCTTATTTATTTTTCTCTCATTGCACACCTTATGGCATGCACTTGTCATCTTTATAGTAAGCCAAGTTTTCATTCATTGACTGTGATATGTTTTAATATGTGTATCAATATTAATGAATATTCAAACTGTATTTCAGTGTGTGGATGCTATGAATGGACAAGAAATGAATGGTAAAACATTGTACGTTGGTCGAGCCCAGAAACGTGCTGAACGTCAGGCTGAATTGAAAGAGAAATTCGAACGTTTGAAAATGGAGAGAATTAATCGTTATCAAGGCGTGAATCTTTACGTTAAAAATCTTGATGATTGTATTGATGATGAAAAATTGAGAAAGGCTTTCTCCAAGTTCGGAACCATTACTAGTGCCAAGGTAAGAACTTGTTCTTTGCAGCAATTGTGAGTGTCTCTTTGCTATTGTTCTTTGAATATCACTTCAAAATGGCTAGTGAATTTAGTGCATGCAGTGTTCAATTTTGATCACTTTTGAATGATGCATCTTTTGGTTGATGGCTGTCTTTTCCACAAACTTTGCTCATATTATTGACATTATTTCATGTGAGTTTAATTGATTTGGTGTTGATTTGGATTCATAATTTTTATCGATTCTTTTGTAATTTCAGGTCATGGGTGATGGACACCGCTCCAAAGGTTTTGGATTTGTGTGCTTCAGTTCCCCAGAGGAGGCAACGAAGGCTGTTACAGTCATGAATGGTTTTATCATTGCTTCTAAACCATTGTACGTAGCTCTGGCTCAACGAAAGGAGGAACGTAAACAACAGTTGGCTTCACAGTATATGCAACGCATGACCACTATGAGACAATCTATGGTGAGTTTTCCCACTGGAGAATATTCTACTCTACTACTACTCGCTTCTGTTCAGCGAGTTAGCTTGCGTACAATTTCCTAAACTACAAAGCTACTCTGATAACATTTCCTGTATTAAATGAGCCCTGGTTGATTAAAAGAATTCTTAGCATCTCACTTTTTCGATTAATGGTCAAACTAGTTATCCTGATTATCCTGGGTTGTGTTTCTCGAATGTCTTTGCAGCATGAGATAAGCCTTTGATTTGGACGATTAGGTAGTCTGCTTTAATTTTCAAGAATGAATTTCCAGGTTTTTATCTAATAGTAGCCATTTTGATATTCATTCATTAATCATCTTACAATTTTTATTTCAGCAAAATGGTCAATTCAGTCAGATATTCCAACCAAGTGCAGGAGCTGGGTATTTTGTACCCTCCATGCCCCATGCTGCTAGGGGGTACTTCACACAAGCTCAGATGCCACAAGTTCAAGCTAGTCCCAGATGGCAGACTCCATTTAGACAACCTCAAGCCCAACCTGGTGAGTTTTCTCCAAAGTTTGTTTTTATCATCAGGCTCAGGAAATCAAGTGTGCGGACCCAAAGAGGATTTTAAAATTTTGGTCAGAGGGAATGACAGCCTAGACGTTCTGATGGTACAATAAGCTGCAGAGAGGGATTACGATAACCTCTTGCTGAAGATTGTCATTTCAAATGCATTGATTTACAATCTTATATCATAATGCTTTATTTTTCAGCTAACTTCCAATCTGCAGTACCTGGCAACCAAATCAGACAACCAACTCGATTCACAGGTGGATCTCAACCTGTCCGAGCCAACGTCAACGCTCGTCCCATCACAGGACAGGCTGGTTCAGCTCAGGCGATGAATCAGAGAATGCCAGGAATGGGTCCAGGAGGCGCTGGAGCAGGGGCTATGAACCAACAGCGACCACCATTTAAATATAACAGTCAGATGAGAAATCCACAAGGTGTACCTCAACAACAGGTGTTAGGCGGTGTAAGTATTTTACACATTTCAACATGTTAAAGTGGCAATAGGTTTTTGAATGGTACATGCTCGGACTTGCTCATGCATGCTAATACTGGCAGTGTTTTTAAGAGAAATTAATAATAAAAGACCAACAATATATATTATTAAAGAGCACAAAAGTTCCGAAATACTTCCATATAAAGCACTGGCCTAGGTTACAAAGTATAGTAAATAAATAGTTTTGAGAATCCATTTTTACTGATAATTCAGACTCATCTTTGTAATCTAATTATATAGGTGCACCATGATTTAAATTAATGATTATTTTTTCAGGCTCCAGCATCAGTTGTGATACCTGGACAAGACCCTCTGACTGCCTCCATGTTGGCTGCTGCTCCACCACAAGAGCAGAAACAGATGTTAGGAGAGAGGTTGTTCCCCTTGATTAACAGAATGCACCAGGATTTGGCTGGTAAGATTACTGGAATGTTGCTGGAGATTGATAATTCTGAGTTGTTGCACATGTTGGAATCGCAGGAGTCCCTCAAGGGCAAGGTGAGTTGAATTTTTTTGAATTACAAGGGAGATAACTGACATCAAAACTTCTACAATTGTTTGAGTACTGCGGTCTGTGGTTTATGAATATTCCAGAATATCGTGGCTAAATTAAGACATAGCCTTCAAATGCATGCGCCCTTTGGATCATTACCCATAGTTGATAATTGTTGAAAAGATAGAATAATTTTTAACTTTTTCTTTCTCCAGGTGGAAGAAGCTGTTGCCGTACTTCAAGCTCACCAAGCCAAGGAAGCCACCACCAAAAGAGAGTAACTTCCCTTCAATGACTAGGATGGAAAACTTGATTATCGAAGCCAAGATGTTTGAATTACAAAGTTTAAAATTTGATTGGTTAATTTTGAATTTTGACATAATTGTAAAACGTAGAATTTCCAACACCAAATTGTCTAAAAATTTGAATTCAAATTATCAAAGCTGAAGTAATAAAGTTTAGTTAAGATGTTTCCCAACTTACCAAAAAAATTAAAAAAATACAAATTCTGAAATTTGATTAAAAATAGTAAAATTTTTGTAACGATTAGACGATTAAAAAAAAATAGCAAAATCCTTGATAAATTTGAATACAAAAACGTAACATTTTGGGTAGTAAATGCTCGGAAAATAATATATAAATAAACACAAATAAAAATACGAAACTTATTCAGAATTTGAAAAAAAAAAAAAAAAAATAACTGTCTTTTCTGCAGACAGACGTCTGATTAAAACCATATTTCTTAAACCATAGACCTTATTTCCGGCCTCATTTTAAACATATCAAAAGCGAGGTTCATAATGCAATGTATTGATAAGACGGAGGTGTCATGTAGAGGAAAATGTATTGCTTTGTGAACCTCGTTCTGGATCCAATATGGCTGAATAAATAGGGTCTATTTAACGATAACTTTAAAAAAAAGTCTTCAGTAAGGTTTGTCAGCTACATGACATTAAATTTAAAAAAATACAAAAATTTAAAAATGTACACCAATTTGTAAAAATGTTTTAGTTTTGCAGAAAGAAGAATCGTTTGTTTCTGTAGAATTTTCAAGTTTAGTTTTTCCTTTTTAATTTATTCACAAATGTTGACAAGTTTCAATGTACATCACAAGAAAAGAAATATTTTTCTCTTGTACTATATGTTCAGTTCTCTCAGGAGTGATGTAGCTTCTGAATTCTTTTTAAAAATTGTCTTGTAGTTCTTGACTACTAATTTGATGCTCTATTATCTTAGTCTTTTTTGCTCTACAATAAATTCTATCAATCTGGATAATGTTTTTATTCTCCTATTGATCAATGGATGAGGAACAAGTTGTTTGCTGGAAGCCCTTTGACTACCCTTGTGCTACAGTTTGAAATTGGAAAGGTATCTTAATTCTGTTGTCCTGGTAAATTCCCTCGATTGCTCAATGAAATGAATGGAACTTGCACATAATCGGGCCACTGAAGACCGGTAACACAATGCAGTGGGCGACAAGGCAAGTTTCTCCAAGATGGAGACTTTAGTCTGCCTTTAATTCCCTTTCCAAGCCCTAAGCCCATTGAATGCAGAAAAATCCATTTAGCTATTCTATCCGAGATTGATATGTCCATTCTTACTTAGGTCTTGGGACAATCAAAACATCCCTACTCTAACGTTGATGGGTCTCCCACCAATGGTTCAAACTCACTGGTTTTCCTGTTATGTTTGCTGAACAGCCAAAATGATAGTACAGAAACCTTCCAAGCCCCATTGACTTAGTGGAATAGGAAAAAAATACTATTTAACTACCTCGCAGATAGTGAATTGGACATTTTTTATGATGGACAATGATTATTATGCACTTAAAATGTCACAAAAATTTGAAATTGATAAGTTAGTTGTGGGCTGAAGCTTCATTGAGAGTAGCGTCCCTTGAATTAAACCAGCTCTTTAGCATTGAAGGAGTGAAAGGAAAACAAACCTACGTGCGTTCATGTCAATGTCTTTAATTAATATAATTAGTTGTTTTGAAGAACCCGAGCAGGCTGAAAGTGTAAATCTTGGCAATATAGCAATTTATATTGTCTAATGTTGTTTTCCTTTTTCGCATTGCACATCTTAAGGCATTAGCTTCCGTCATCTTTATCGTCAGTTAACAAGGATGTAAATTCAAACTGTATTCACAGGCAATGACAGTAAAACATTGTACGTCGGTCGAGCCCAGAAAAGTGATGAACGTTAGGCTGAATTGAAGGAGCAATTGAACGTTAAATTAGGAATATTCTTTAAACTTAAAAGGATTAAGATTATAAAAGGGTCTAATGAAGGAGTCATTGGAGATTAACGACGGATTACCATGGTACCGTACTATATTGTGTAAAACTGTATAAAGCATAGGGTTGTGAGCTCCGCCGATTGCTCGTTTTGTGGGAATAAACTTCCTACTTCACGATTTTCAATCATTTGCTTTAAAAAAATATATATAAACAGCATAAAATCTTGAAAAATACCAAAAAAATCAGTAAAACTTCAAAAACTACAGAAAAATTAGTTGGTTGAAACGGTAAGCAGGTAAGAAGAACATAAACGAAGAAACAAGAAGAGTAACAAGTCCGCCATTTGTAAAATTTTATCACCATATTTTTTGAAACTACTCGAGAAGAAAGCAATCCAAGATGAATCCAACCAATTAGAACTACATAATGGCCACCCTGTATGTGGGTGATTTACATCCAGATGTCACCGAGTCTATGTTGTTTTCCAAATTCTCTACTGCAGGACCTGTGTCGTCTATTCGAGTATGTCAAGATATCGCTACTCGACGATCTTTGGGCTATGCGTATGTCAACTTTTCTCAGCCTTCCGATGGTTAGTTTACTTTCATTTACTTAAGAATTATTCTTCCTTTGATTTGTGTGAATTTTAGAGCAATCGGATGTTAATTTCATTGTTTAATCGGGTCAAATCATTTTGCCTATTCTGTTCGAATTATATTTTAAATATTTGTGAAAGAGTATTCAATACCAAGTGCACCGCTGTCTAAGAGTACCAGCATTTATAATTAATTTGATTTTTTTCAGCGGAGAGAGCTCTCGATACCATGAACTTCGACACCATTTTAGAGACACCAATCCGTATTATGTGGTTGGAGGGAGATCCTTCTCAACGTAAATCTGGTGTAGGAAATGTCTTTATCAAGAATTTAGATAAAAGTATTGATAATAAGGCTTTGTACGACACTTTCTCAGCTTTTGGTAACATCCTTTCTTGTAAGGTGAGTTCAGAATTCGTATGGGGCCTCTCAGTGATGTCACAGGATTACATAAAACAAAGGAATAAAGGTGTACTGATCGGGATTTTACATTGTCGCACATGTGAACCCACATCTACAGTGACTGTACACTAGTGCTGACTAAAATTAATACTTAGCTGCTCTAATGTACTTGAACAGAAATGACTAAGCTTATAAAATGGTAATTGTTATGGGTCATGTCATATTCTCTGCAACAGCTGTTATGATTTTACTTCAAATGTAATTATTTTTCACTTTCTACTAGTAAATTTTGATGTATTTATTCTAGATTGCTGCAGATGAACAGGGATCTAAGGGGTATGGATTTGTCTATTTTGAAACGGAAGAAGCTGCTAAACAGGCTATTGAGAAAGTGAATGGCATGTTGTTGAATAACAAGAAAGTCTATGTCGGAAAGTTCATCCCACGTCGGGAAAGATTAGCCATGATGGGAGACAAAGCCAAGAGATACAACAATGTCTACATCAAAAACTTTGGTGAAGAATTCGATGACGATACTCTGAAGACTGAAATGGAAAAATACGGAAAAGTCATCAGTGCTAAGGTAGGCAAAGAATTTTAAGAATCTGCTTGGGTATATTGGGATTTTGCAAATGACGAATTACATGAATTTTAGAGGCTTGGTTCTTGTAATTTGATACTTGTGGATACTATTGGAGAAATTCGAGGAAGTGGTATTGTTTTTCTTTTTTTATCATGACTGTAAGCAGATGTATTTAGTTTCTTTTTCTGTAACTTCAGGTCATGACTGATGCTACCAATCAATCTCGAGGGTTTGGCTTCGTCAGTTTTGAAGATCCCGAGCAGGCTGAAAGGGTAAGCCTTGACATTATAACAATTTATATTTTTCTTATTTATTTTTCTCTCATTGCACACCTTATGGCATGCACTTGTCATCTTTATAGTAAGCCAAGTTTTCATTCATTGACTGTGATATGTTTTAATATGTGTATCAATATTAATGAATATTCAAACTGTATTTCAGTGTGTGGATGCTATGAATGGACAAGAAATGAATGGTAAAACATTGTACGTTGGTCGAGCCCAGAAACGTGCTGAACGTCAGGCTGAATTGAAAGAGAAATTCGAACGTTTGAAAATTGAGAGAATTAATCGTTATCAAGGCGTGAATCTTTACGTTAAAAATCTTGATGATTGTATTGATGATGAAAAATTGAGAAAGGCTTTCTCCAAGTTCGGAACCATTACTAGTGCCAAGGTAAGAACTTGTTCTTTGATGCAATTGTGAGTGTCTCTTTGCTATTGTTCTTTGAATATCACTTCAAAATGGCTTGTGATTTTAGTGCATGCAGTGTTCAATTTTGATCACTTTTGAATGATGCATCTTTTGGTTGATGGCTGTCTTTTTTCCACAAACTTTGCTCATATTATTGACATTATTTCATGTGAGTTTAATTGATTTGGTGTTGATTTGGATTCATCATTTTTATCAATTCTTTTGTAATTTCAGGTCATAGGTGATGGACACCGCTCCAAAGGTTTTGGATTTGTGTGCTTCAGTTCCCCAGAGGAGGCAACGAAGGCTGTTACAGTCATGAATGGTTTTATCATTGCTTCTAAACCATTGTACGTAGCTCTGGCTCAAGGAAAGGAGGAACGTAAACAACAGTTGGCTTCACAGTATATGCAACGCATGACCACTATGAGACAATCTATGGTGAGTTTTCCCACTGGAGAATATTCTACTCTACTACTACTCGCTTCTGTTCAGCGAGTTCTATATTTGAAAGATTAACCTCATTTCATAAACGGGCTGTCTGGAGCACCCAGAGTTACTCAGATAGTTACTGAGATAATCAATTCAATGGAAGTATCATACACTTGCTATCCTGATGAGGGTTGTGTATCTGGAATGTCTTTGCAGCATGAGCCTTTGGTTTGGACGATTCGGTAGTTGGCTTAAGTTTTCAAGAATAAATGGCCAGGTTTTTATCCAATAGGGGCCTTTTTGATATTCATTAATCATCTTACAATTTTTATTTCAGCAAAATGGTCAATTCAGTCAGATATTCCAACCAAGTGCAGGAGCTGGGTATTTTGTACCCTCCATGCCCCATGCTGCTAGGGGGTACTTCACACAAGCTCAGATGCCACAAGTTCAAGCTAGTCCCAGATGGCAGACTCCATTTAGACAACCTCAACCTCAACCTGGTGAGTTTTCTTCAAAGTTCGTTTTGAGCTTGCTAGCATTGGGCTTGGGGAATCGTGTTTGCTGACCCAAAGAGGATTTTAAACCATGTGGGTCAGAGGGCCTAACGGCCTAGTCGTTCTGAAGGTACAATAAGCTGCAGGTAGGGGTTACGATAACCTCTTGCTGAAGATTGCCATTTCAAATGCATTCATTTACAATCCTATATCATAATGCTTTATTTTTCAGCTAACTTCCAATCGGCAATACCTGGCAACCAAATCAGACAACCAACTCGATTCACAGGTGTATCTCAACCTGTCCGAGCCAACGTCAACGCTTGTCCCATCACAGGACAGGCTGGTTCAGTTCAGACGATGAATCAGAGAATGCCAATGGGTCCTGGAGGCGCTGGAGCAGGGGCTATGAACCAACAGCGACCACCATTTAAATATAACAGCCAGATGAGAAATCCACAAGGTGTACCTCAACAACAGGTGTTAGGCGGTGTAAGTATTTTACACATTTCAACATGTTAAAGTGGCAATAGGTTTTTGAATGGTACATGCTCGGACTTGCTCATGCATGCTAATACTGGCAGTGTTTTTAAGAGAAATTAATAATAAAAGACCAACAATATATATTATTAAAGAGCACAAAAGTTCCGAAATACTTCCATATAAAGCACTGGCCAAGGTTACAAAGTATAGTAAATAAATAGTTTTGAGAATCCATTTTTACTGATAATTCAGACTCATCTTTGTAATCTAATTATATAGGTGCACCATGATTTAAATTAATGATTATTTTTTCAGGCTCCAGCATCAGTTGTGATACCTGGACAAGACCCTCTAACTACCTCCATGTTGGCTGCTGCTCCACCACAAAAGCAGAAACAGATGTTAGGAGAGAGGATGTTCCCCTTGATTAACAGAATGCACCAGGATTTGGCTGGTAAGATTACTGGAATGTTGTTGGAGATTGATAATTCTGAGTTGTTGCACATGTTGGAATCGCAGGAGTCCCTCAAGGGCAAGGTGAGTTGAATTTTTTTGAATTACAAGGGAGATAACTGACATTGAAACTTCTACAATTGTTTGAGTACTGCGGTCATTTATAGGTTTTAGTTTACATTCAAAAGCCTGATTTTCTAGCATTTGTATGCATATCATGGCTTCCTTATGACTGTTCCATTTGTCGGTGGTTTATGAATATTCCAGAATATCGTGGCTTAAATGCATTCGCCCTTTGGATCATTACCCATAGTTGATAATTGTTGAAAAGATAGAATAATTTTTAACTTTTTCTTTCTCCAGGTGGAAGAAGCTGTTGCCGTACTTCAAGCTCACCAAGCCAAGGAAGCCACCACCAAAAGAGAGTAACTTCCCTTCAATGACTAGGATGGAAAACTTGATTATCGAAGCCAAGATGTTTGAATTACAAAGTTTAAAATTTGATTGGTTAATTTTGAATTTTGACATAATTGTAAAACGTAGAATTTCCAACACCAAATTGTCTAAAAATTTGAATTCAAATTATCAAAGCTGAAGTAATAAAGTTTAGTTAAGATGTTTCCCAACTTACCAAAAAAATAAAAAAATACAAATTCTGAAATTTGATTAAAAATAGTAAAATTTTTGTAACGATTAGACGATTAAAAAAAATATAGCAAAATCCTTGATAAATTTGAATACAAAAACGTAACATTTTGGGTAGTAAATGCTCGGAAAATAATATATAAATAAACACAAATAAAAATACGAAACTTATTCAGAATTTGAAAAAAAAAACAAAAAAAATAACTATATTATTGTCCTGTTATTTGGCTTACTGCCTTCTTCAGTTATTTTACTAACTATTTAAAGAATTTTTTTATTCTCCTATTGATCAATGGATGAGGAACAAGTTGTTTGCTGGAAGCCCTTGACTGCCCTTGTGCTACAGTTTGAAATTGGAAAGGTATCTTAATTCTGTTGTCCTGGTAAATTCCCTCGATTGCTCAATGAAATGAATGGAGTGTTACATCTTGCAACTGCACATAATTGGGCCACTGAAGACCGGTAACACAATGCAGTGGGCGACAAGGCAAGTTTCTCCAAGATGGAGACTTTAGTCTGCCTTTAATTCCCTTTCCAAGCCCTAAGCCCATTGAATGCAGAAAAATCCATTTAGCTATTCTATCCGAGATTGATATGTCCATTCTTACTTAGGTCTTGGGACAATCAAAACATCCCTACTCTAACGTTGATGGGTCTCCCACCAATGGTTCAAACTCACTGGTTTTCCTGTTATGTTTGCTGAACAGCCAAAATGATAGTACAGAAACCTTCCAAGCCCCATTGACTTAGTTGAATAGGAAAAAAATACTATTTAACTACCTCGCAGATAGTGAATTGGACATTTTTTATGATGGACAATGATTATTATGCACTAAGAATGGCACAAGAAACAAATTCGTCAGTCAACATTAAAAGTAGCGCTTAGGTGTGGTCTGGAGCTTCATTGAGAGTAGCGTCCCTTGAATCAAACCCGCTCTTTAGCAGTGAAGGAGTGAAAGGTGTATGGAAGCAAAACAAACCGACGTGTGTTCATGTCAATTTTTCTTTAATTAATATAATTAGTTGTTTTGAAACGTTAAAATGAGTTCCTTGCTTGGAATACCGGACGGAGAAATACCCCGAAACACAGCATTGTCATGGGACACCAATAAAATAGGCGGGGAGCCGGTGAGTTTCATTTGTTGGCGTTGACAAGTGACAATTTGAGTCCATGGGTTCATGTTAGATTTTTTTTTGATTCTAGAGCACATTCACACCTTTGTCTTCTGAAAAATATGCCTGTGTCCATTCAATAGATTCATAGGAAATTTGATCTACATATATGAATCTATTCTTGATGAATGCATGAACTCTGGTGACCTATTGTCAAACACATTTTCAAGTAGGCTATAGTTTTTGCTATTATTTTTAATTAGTTTGTACTACATTTCAGGACTGGATGTTGGAGAATTGTGAACTGCCAGTATGTTCAGTATGTGGATTGAAAATGAAACTGGTGATTCAAGTCTATTGTCCTCTGAAAGATTCTGTGTATCATAGAGCTCTGTATATATCTACATGTTCTACCAAATCATGTTGGAATAAACCTCATAGGTAAGATCCTTATCTTATGGTTTCTCCCCAACTCCCAGAAGGTCCTGACTTTATCTGTTCTTTGTTTTTTGATGAAGGCAATGGCGTTTCTACAATGGGAGGACCCCAGAATCGAGGATGATCTGCTTTGGCCCACGACTATCAAATTTCTTACATGCCTGGTGCTGTTAGCCCTCCTTGACAATTCTGTGGCCTTCTTAGAACATAACCTAATGATTCATGGTTACATAATGCCATTGTGACATAAATTCTTTGGTATTTATTTTCCAGTTGGAGAGTTCAGCGCAGTCAGATTCAGGATGAAAGCTCGAAAGCCAAAAGTGGAGAAGCTATTAAACCAGATAGCTGGGGTGTACAGGAAGATGATTGGGGAGATTCCGCAGTTACCATGGAAACTAAAGACTGGTGCGATGATGCTGATGACTGGGGAGAGGAGGATGATTCTGTTGCCATGACAACTAAAAAGGACGCAAATTCAATTGATGATTTACAATTTAAACAAATGAACATTGTGAATGAAGTTTCCGATGACAATAGTAACCATAGCGATGAAACGCAGCAGACTGATGTAGTTCAAAGCGAGGTTCCGAATATTGATACCGATTCTGTGAGACACGTGTTTGATCTGTTAGCAACTGGTGATAGAGGACACAAAACAGAACTAACGGCAAATTCTAAATCAGAACAATTAGGCCTACCCTTTGATTCGTATTATTTGAGTGTGGTTGATGAAAGTGACTTTCAAACAGAAAATATCGAAGTTGACAGTCTATTAAAGAATTATGAAAAGAATTGTGGGGGTGATCTGAAATCTTTGTTTAAGAGGTAAGCTCTATCAAGATTTCTTCTAGCTATGTTAAGCACTGGTGTATCTAGAAAATGCCCAAAGTGGAGGCTAAAAATGAGAGATGTCTTTCCGAGATGAGGCCAGGGGGGTCGCAGCTCTGGGGTCTGTAATGAAACATGTCTTACATGAGACGCGTTGATTCGTTAAAAATAAGGTCAAAGGAATAGCTGTATCAGAAGGGGATTATATAGTTGTCTTTTAGGTGATAAGATGCCATGGGTATCAATCCTCTTAAGGATGAAAAAACAATTCCACAAAGTTCCAACAATATTAAGTATATTTACATTTGTTTCTGGGTCCATTTCAGCCAAAATGACAGAGTGGGGTCAGGTGCCCGAGAAGAGTATGAAAAATCAGAGATAAGGGGAGATAAGCATTCACATAAATTCTTAAAAAGATTGAAGAGATGCCCTCAGCAATGTATAAGGTAAGGTAGATAACTTTAAGGAAATTTTCACTTTAGTTTGAATGCAGTAAAATGCACTGTTAAGTGGACCTAACCATGAAATAGATCTACTGTTATCAAAATACCATAACTAACACTGCTGTCCTGGATAAATATTTCCTTCATTGCACAGTGCAGAATGTTGCCTTCAAAGTAGGATGCTGACCTCCATGCCTTTTAATTTTTTAAGGTATGAGTGGAATGGAGAGCCGTTTTTTATAACCAAGCCTTCTAAAGATCAACAAAGGGAGCTAACTTGTCCGAACTGTAGAAGTCAATGTGTTTTTGAACTACAATTGATGCCACCATTAGTCAACTATCTTCACAATTCACATGGTAAGACTTTACTTGAAAACCTGAACTGGTAGTAAGATGACTTAATGAATTGAATGGCATTCTAACAGAGCAAGGGGTATCACACTCAGTGACTAGTTAGATTGCTGTCTGCTAGTGTAGTTGTAGCTCAGTCATCAGATAGAGGGAGGTCTCACTCTGCAGACAGTCAGTTGTCCACTGCATGGGCATTAAGCATTAACTTGGGGACCCCTCTCAATAAGTTCGATAGCTAAGGTATCAACCCTGTGTTGAATCGCAAACCTTTCCATCTAACTGCTCGGACAGTCTGATTGTTGTCTGCTAGGGTAATGGAATAGCTGATTGGCAAGTTGAACTATCTAATTTTAGAAGTAACTGGTATTATATTCTATGTTTCAGGTGATAGTAGTGAATTTGGAACTGTTATAATATTTACGTGTAAAGATAGTTGTTGGTCATCAAACCAGAGACTAATGGAAGAGACCAGTATAGTCCAGTCTGATCCTGATAGTCATCTATTCAAAATCTAATGTTTTTTCAGTAATCTTTTTAGCTTGTTAACTTATAAGAAGATAACACTGTTACAAAATTCTGAGTTCTTCTGTCCCATGTCCTCTGCAATTTGATTAGATTTTACGCTAACGAATACAGCCAATCAGAGCCCTTGTTAGTAAGACTGTAAACAATATGGATATCCGTGTGTGTAATCGCAGGCTTGGATTGGCTGTATTGGTTAGCGTCTCTAATATAAATCAATGCTTAGTGGGTTGATCCCTTTAATTCAATTTTCTAAAAATATAGGGCTTGGGTTAGATTTTAAGTGGATAAGCCTCTCTAATTTTAATTCATTGTAAAAAATAAGTGGGTTGACAGCTTTAATTGAATTTTCTTAAAAAACAGAGCCCTTTTATTAAAATTTAACTTGATCAGTCTCTTTAATTTTAATTTCCATCATTCTTATATGGGTTGACACCTTTAAATCAATTTTAATAGAATAACCTAGGAGATTGTTATCTAAGTTTAAAAAGTAAACATAAGGCTTATATATCTTATACACATTAATCTGTTTTCGTACAGCGATATCTTACTACTCTACTCTGAAGATCTCCTAATGTTAATATTTGATCAAACAGGTTTCACACTTTTAAGGAGATTATCAATGGTTTATTATGTGGTTTTAATCACCTTACTAAAATATTCAACATTTATATATGCACCCATTCATACCTAGGCCAAACTTTCATATAAACTATTATTAAAAATATCTTAAGAATTTAATACACTGACGTTTCTATGAATCGTTAGGGGAGGGGCCACAAAACTGTCAAGGAAGGAATGGGGCAAAGAGCATCAGGCATTTAAGAACTCAATGATAATAAACTGAGGGATGGGGTTGGGGGGGGGGGGGGGGGGCTCAAGCCACTAGACAATCAGCTTGCTTGCACATGACCTAAAGGGAGATAGTGGTCTAATTATTTGCTTTACCAGTTGAAGTTTGACAAGGAGTGCTGACAGCTTTACACGTGCGGAAAGACAAAAGCATTGCAAGAACCACAGACATCTGATTGAAAATTAGAATGGTGCAAATTGATGCTATCAGTGTCCCTGATAAACATATGAAATTTAGAAAGCCTCATTACAATCCCTTTAAGAGAATTGTACAAACATGTCTTAAGTGAAATATCATGACCTGCCTCTAGCAATAAAAAAACACGTCATGATTGAGTTATTGTGTTCTTCACAGGTCATCTGTGACAGGTGGGTGCTTTTTGAAGTGTCCAGTGACCATAGTTTGACCATAATAAGTCCTCAGCTTAATGAGCAAGGCTATTATGACTTTTTGTGATTTGAATACTAAATACATGCTTTTCTTTTTGAATAATTTGGACAAAATACCAAACTGGTCAAGTTTGAAAAGAGTGCTGTTGTCTAGAAGACGCCACTATCACAAAAGCTGCTAATAATATCTCAGGGCCTTTGTGATAGTGACATCATTTAAGTGAACCACACATGTTCGACTTCTAATAGGAATGGTGTAAATCAATGCTATCAGTGTCCCAGATACACATAAGAAATTAAGTTACAATCTCTTTAAAATGACACAGTTAAGAAAGCGTCCAGAATAATATTTTGTCACAATGCTCGAGGGATATTCATCTCAACAACAGACCTCTCTTCAATCAACCTGTTTATTTGAAATACGAGTTCTATATTTTTTGTTATTGACAAGACCCCAATGGCTAGTTTATAATAATTTAATAACAAATTAGGCTCTTTATATTCTATAGATAGACTATTTTATATTGTTCTCTTATAGACCAACATTTAATACTTGACTAAACTTAAATTACTCTGACAAGTGCCTTCATTTTCTTTTTTTTTACTTATAAAATGTTGAGCAAACGTAAAGGACAAAATACAATAAAATAAAATAAATAAATAGAAAAATAAATAAAAAATAAAAAAAATAAATAAATAAATAAATTAATTAATTAATTAAAAAAAAATTTCTGATTTCATAAACTTACCCTTCTAAATAAATATCTTTCAACCAAAAAGTGATATTTGTGAGAAGGTATGGCTAGAGGAGTTGAAGATTAGTTGATGACATTGGTAATATTTTTACGAGGACATTGTGTAGTATCTCAGATCTGTTATTTTATTATCTTCATATAATCTGTAATAAAAACAAAAATCTTATTTATCTTAAACATCTACTAGCTAAGGTCACCTTAATGGCACAATCCCACATTTTTACCCTGTTAGATATGGAGGTTCACAAGTAGTGTAACAATGCATTGCCTAGGTTTGAATCCTCCTCAAGATAACAATTCAGATGCCTCAGCCTGTGATTTCGAGTGTCTAATTTCAACCTTTATCAACTTACAACTATAATCCTATCAGTAACCAAACTGAGCATAAAAAACTGTCCATAAAAACTGAACTAGAGAACCTTTTTTTGAAAGTGATAAACCCTAAAAAGGACCAAGTTAAAACTCTATAAAAACACTGTGAACTACATTAAAGGGTGACATTAGAGCCACCCCCTAGGGGTAAGAGGTCACTGGGGTCATTTAGGGTCAGCAAATTTCAACTTTTTGAAAGACTATAAATTTATTGCTGTAGATGCGGTACAATAGGGGTCAGTAGGAGGGTCAGGCTTGTACTGTTTGATGATGATTTATTTATCTTTAAGGACAGTTGGGATATCAAATGAGCCCCTATTACTCTTCAAACTTCTCTTTAACTTAATAATTCTTCACCAAAGGTTAATTCTCTACTTGTCATCTACATGAAGCCCATATTGTGGTCAAAATCCATGGATTTAAAGGTATAGAGTCATGTAGAATGTATAGATATAGACACAAAGAGGATTTTATGATTTGAAAATGATGTCATAGTATTCAAGCCCTCCATGCAACTTAGCTACATCCCTCCCCTAAATCTTAGATTTGAATTTGCGGAATGTAATGTCATCATATCTTCAGCACTCCATGTAAGTGAGCTACAGTCCTCTCTTAAATTAACCATAAAGAACATACAGAAGAATTTTGAAGAAGAGAAAAGTTGTAATTTTCCCAGTATGTGATTGTCAACTATGATATATTAATGGAGAAAGCTGATATACGTATTGTGAATGAAAGGACTGAACATAATGCGGCCCTTTTTGCAAAACAAAAATAGACGAATTAGGGGGATTTTTTCCACGATTTTTCTTGTGCACCACAATTTTGTTTAAAAAGAAAATTTCCCACACAGCCATTGCTTTCATTAGGAGCTATTAGACCCCAAAAATTTGGAGTTTCAAGTTTCTATAATGAATAAAATAGGGGACTAATGGATATTTAATGATGAGAATTTGCAGTAGACTTGAAAATAGACCTGAACCCTTTTAAACTGTGAGAAAAAAGGGAGCAGGTGCTTGTTATACAACTGGATATAAAACAAGAGCAGGTTAATGCTACTGTCCTCGCAAAAATTTCTCTCATTGCACACTGCATGGCATTGACGTCCTTATGAGCCCAAACAGGTGAAGAAAAGTAGGATGTAAACTCCATTCCGAGTTGTTTCAGAATTTTATACAACGGGCTATAACATGTATAACATGCAAGAAAGATTATCATTATATAAGGGCATTATAGATTAGAATTAAACAGGTGTCCCTTTTTAAACATTAATAACTTAGTTTCTTCTTCTATATTGTCTTTTACTCAACCATGTCTTCTTGCTTAGTCTAGAGTTGGTTAAATCTGCCCCTTCTTAATCTTGCCTTATACGTTTTATCTTAGGTATGTTAAATCTGCCCCTTCAACCATCCTGTCAAATTAGTGTTAAGTAGATTTGCCTTCCAATATATGTTTCTAAGAGAAAGAGCCAAAGCTTTTAAAAGAACATCTTCACAATGTTGAGCTAATAAGAACTGCGTCTAATACCTTGACTGCAATAGCCACCTTTCTTGTATCACAGAATGTAGCGATGTGATTGGATCCTTGATCTAGAAGCTGTATTTGCTAGCGTACAATCCAATCAAATCATAGTTCATAATAGATTGACATTGTGATGGTGTCTAAAGAGGAGGGCAAATCACACTAACTTTTGAAGAAAATGGGAAGGTAAAGGGCACAGTGTACCAACCTAACCAACACAAGAAGTGACTGTAGGGTGTAATAGGAAGTTACCTTTAAGACAAGCTGTAGATTGGAGTATATAACAGTGATACAGAGCTGATCTGGTAGTTAACTAGTTTACATGTGACAACTCTAGTTACAAATTTAACAACTTGGAAGTTAGTTCGACAAAACCGAATTAAAATTAAAAACTTAAGTGACAGTTTAAAAAGTAGGAACTTTGTCAAATTTCGTAGAGAAATAACAACTTATAGTGACAGATAAAAAACTTGGAATTTGTGAAATAAAATAAGGAATTTAGCACTAAAGTGAATATTTCAAAAAACTTGAATTTGAATATTCTGTAACCTATATGTGAGTTTTCATTTTAAAGTTGGAAAAAGAAACTTTAATATCGTAAATTCAGTGAATGATTATGTGAATTTCAGAGTGATTTTTATAATACACTTTTATCTTTACAACAAAGAAGACTAAAAAAAACAATTTGAAAAAGATCCTTTGTTGTCAATTTGTGAATGTTAAAAGAGCTACAGATTTTGATTAATCATTTAAAAAAATTGATGACAGTTATTTAAACTATCAGTTAGGCGGTAAACGTGTTGAGGTGATGAGATTTGATATAGATTTCTAACGTAAGGTGTGAAAAACAAACTTAATTAATTGATTTGATGGATATTTAAATATAATGATGTGTTGTTTATGGAAGACATGATACGCTGATTTGTTAGTTTATAAACAGAGTTTACCGCTTTCATGTGAATTCAATATTGAGGAATTGCTACGAGCTAAGAAAATAATTTTAAGTTCATACGTGTTAATGTAGCCTCTTTTGTTAGTTAGAATTTGTAGGAGAAAAGAGAATTTAAATTCAAAACTTGTAACACAGGCTAATATAAGAACTTACGATTCCAACTGGACAATATTTGGAAGTTGAAAACTATCAGAACAGTAACTAATGATATTGACAGTTTGTTTTGTTAATATCAGTCTATGTGAAGAGGTTTAGAAGGGAGTGTTTCAAGTAAAGATATTTAAATTAAACAGGTAAATCTTCCACATATTTCTTCCTTACAAACTTTACAATCCACGATTTCAATTCAAAATTTAATAATTTATGCATTGACTCATCTTCACAATGTTAAGCTATAACGAACTGTCTCTTATACCTTGACTACAATAGTCATCTTTTCTTGTATCACAGAAGTTTGTCAATGCAGTGATTTGATTGTATTGTATGCTAGCAAGTAACGCTAATCAGAGCCTTAAAACCCAACACACCAACTCATCTTAGTATCTCTTAGAGTGAAATGCATTTCCTTAGATTAATATAAACATGACACAGAGCTTTAGTCAGACATGACCGGTAAATACAACCTAAAGTAAGAATAGACCTCACTACTTCACTCCATAAACCAATTGTTTAAAATGCACACAGCAAACAGAAAACGACTTTGAAGTTTTGTTTTAACAAATTTAAAATTCATTGCTAGTCGAAGTCTTTTAACAGTTCAACAACAAAGCTGAATAACAAACCTGACTTGAAAGTTAACAGGGAAATCGTGGAGATTCTTACAATGATGTTTGGACTGATATTAAGGTCAAAGAATTGTCTTTATTAAAGGGATGTAGCCATTTAATTATTTGCTTTTATAACATCAAGTAAAGATACCCTCTCCATAGTGATTACTATCACTGTGTATGGTTGTGAATAATGAAAGTGGTCATGAGTTTCAAACGCAATTCTAATGTAACTGAGTTATTCATAATGCAATCATACTCATCTGGTGATCACTATGGTCGTCACATAATCTTACCCTGTCACCATAGTGATTACCAGTTGTATATGATTGTGAATAATGAAAGTGGTCATGAGTTCTGAACTAAACACACAACTCAGTTACATGAGAGTTGTGTTCGAATCTTATGACTTCTATTCTTATTCCAATCATACACAACTTGTGATTGATATGGTGTGAGAGCCACTCAAGTCTAAGAGTTGATGATCCTGCCTACGATGTCTAACCCTTGGTTCCACTTCTTAATAATGACGCTTTAGTTTCTCAATTATCCACAAAAAGAAGAAATAATATCCATATCTTACATGGATAATAACTTAGCTCCTATCACAATTTAAATAAAAAACTTTGACGAACATATCCCTTAAAATAGCAGACAGACTCTTAATATAATTAAAGAGGTACCTGGTACCCAACATTGAGTTCAATAATTAGATGAATCTATCACTTTAAAGTATTGACAACTAGACAAATATATTTTACTAATGAACTCAACAGTCAAAGAACAAAACTTTTTGTTGCCAAAATCCAGAAATTTTTACACAAAAACTAAAGAAAAGTCAGAAAAGGTCAGTTAGGCTAAAGAAATTCTTTAAGATTAGAAAAATTACTGTTTTAATTATATTAACAATTAAAGAGATTATAAAGAAGTTTTCAAACCAAAATAAACATTACTGACTATGTGAACTCTCCGTGAGCGAAGAGATCAAAACAACAAGAAAAGTCAAGCAGGATCTTTAAGAATCAATGTGAGATAATCCCAGGGATAAAGGTGTAATCCTAAAATCCTATAATCTGATAACTTATTACATGATCCGTATTAACTAAACAATAGACTGTAATCAATCTTGTAATATATTGTTACATTATTCAAATAGTTTACTATAATCTGGATAAAATTCATTTATTTATTTACATTTTACACTGAATCATTAGCATCTTTTGTGTACATTGTCATTGTATGCTACAATACTTCCCTATACAAGCACTGGCCTAGGCCACAAGTATTAGGTGTTATAGAAGATACTCTCATATAGAAACACTGTACAAGAAGATACTCTCCTATAAGCACTGGTCGAGGTCAGAAGTAGAGGCCATAGATTTGAGAGTGAGAATGTCCATGGAGAGATTTACAAAATTAACAAATTCAAATATAGCCAATGTAATGGCTTTATAAATTATAAACGAAGAACAAACTATGTATATTTTTTGAACAAGCTAAATTTCAGAGAACAAAGGTACTCTGATCAATACATTTCTAAAAGATTTTTAACAGATTTGTCATGTGTATTGTTGACATGTTTTTGATGTTGTTTGTTTGTTTATTTTGGTTGGTATGGAAACTGTCAACATCGCACCATCACGTACCAGATTAAAGAATATCATATTCTAAATAAATACACGGAAAGAGATCGATGTTCGTCGATATTGCCTTTTATGTACTGGATAATTGGTCTTATGTACTGGATAATTGGTCTATATGCATCAATCTTCACAATGTCAAGTTATTAAAAACTTATTACTTAGACCTTGACTGTAATAACCACTATTCTTATATCAAGATATGATATCGCTTTGTGTTCATAGACGTTCTGTCAAGGCTTCTGATTAGCTGTATTCACTAGCATACAATCCAATCAAATCGCTGCATCTGTAATACAAGAATGGTGGCTAGTGCAGTCAAGGTATGAGTACAAAGTTCGTAATAACTTCACATTGTGAAGATTATCTGCATCCTACTATGCACCTTTCATAGAGTCCACATAGCTAATTTTGTTTATTAATATTACTGAAAGAAGTACTAAATTGACACCAACAACATTTACAAAATGAACAAAAAGTTAACTATCAAATCACACGTTTTATACATGCTTGAATAAATCTTTTAGAAACTGAAATTTAATTTGGGTACACCAACTTATTTGATTAATTTTCATTATTCAATGAGGAAATCATCGTTTTTTACGCCCTTACTTGAAATTAAATTTTTAAATCGTTACTTAATTGTATATTACGAAGAACATGGGTGTTAACCATATCAAATAATTTTAATAGCAAATTCATTTTCAAACCACCCTAAACAAATCATCACAAAGAGCTCAAGTATTCCGGCTGGCTTTTCAGAACACCTGATGCTACATTGGGATTGGGTTTGTCAACTTGGCATCCCTTCTTGTATAATAAACAATAGCTAATAATGTTGATCTGTCAATTCGTCATCTCCTTCAGAGAGTCCACATAGCTAAATTTATATACAGAGTAGATATCTTTGAACAAAGAAGTTAAAAATTCAAAATACCATTGGCAAAATATTTGCAGATATGATTACATTTTTTTTTGTCTGTTATGACCTTTGTGGTTGAGATCCCAAGCGGAAAGACATTCTTTGTTCAAAATGTATCTTCTTCTTAATTGTGGAATTTGAAGTGGAGGGTCTACATTTTTCTAGTTAAGATCTCTGATATCAAAACATTTAGAAATAGAGAAATCCCTATTGGAAGTTAAAATACTTTAGTTTAAGAAAAACTTGAAGAGACAGGCTCACCATTTGTTTGTCCAATCGTACCTTAGTCTCAGAATCAGGAATGTTTTTAGCTTAGTTAATCAGTAATAGATTTTACATCTTACTGAAATTGGAGCCCTTAAATCTATGTGTGTGTCCAGAATTATCCACGCTTGAAAGTTAAAATGATGACTCGTGAAATATAAAGATAAATTGCTTTGAAGTATACTTGTGTGATTGTGCGATTCTAGTAGTTCTGAAGACTATTTACATATATTGAAGACCCAAATCAACCCCTAAAAAAAGGTGAATCATGGCCTTTAAGTTATTATTAAACATATTGAAAAGTATTATCACATTATCTTACGCCATATAAAACAGCATATTGGTTTTCCAGTATCAAATTTAAAGAAAATACAACCTTGAAAAGAAACCCCCTGCCCTCTAGCCTATACAGGATAAAGAGTTAGTAGAATATTCAAGTAATAATAAGGTTCTGAAGAGTTTTAGTATTATATAATTAAAAGTAAATAAGGAGAGAAAAGGGCTAGATGAAAGGTAAAACTAGAAGAGTCTCACTTACTATGTACAGTAAAGATAAAGCCAAACAGTTTTAAGGAGATGTTTGCTGCAAAGTTTTGCCACAGTGGCAAGTTGACATTCTTGAATTCTGGGCAGGACAGAGCATTAGGCTTCTCATTTTCTATTACCAACTGTCAAGGGATCTTTAACTGCACTGCCTGTAGCATACAGGACCTTAGTTAATCGTCCCATCTGGACGACTAGAAGCTTTTTATGTGCATACCCTTCAATTGAATACTCGACCTTCAAGTTAGCAAGCGAGCACCTCATAGAGCTCCTGCGGCTCGCTGCCAAGAGGTAAATAAAAGGGCAATATGGTTAATCAAACTACCAGGTATAAAAAGTGGGTTTGTAATAGATTATAATGTTGATAGACTAGTTAGATAAAGGGTTTTAGTTTCCTTTTCATAAGACTTGTATAACATAAGAGTACTAAAAACCCTTCACCAAATTTCTATAGGCTAGGAAATAATAGGAGTTTTGTTTCATGAAAATTTGACAGCGTTGTCTGAATTGATTAGGAACTTGTGACAATTTCTACAGGCCATTTCTATAGGTGTTTATTGAAAGCAAGGAATAGGAGTCTTGTTTCATGAAAATTCACCATGCATGTCTGACTAAACACAAGTATATCTTAGCAAATTAGGGCCCTTATAGTTCTACACTTCCTGATGAAGATGGAGATGGTACCTACATATTTTATCCCTGTCACAGATGGTGGTCAGAGGGTATGCAAACCTGTTGCTCAGACTCGGATGGAAATCTAAGGCCAGGAAAGATCCTTGGTGATTTGAAAAAGGAAAATAAGAGTAACCTAATAAGAAACAGCTGTGTAATGCCAATTTTCATCTAAATTCATTGCCCAATTCAAGTTCTGCAAGTTTATTACTAAGATATTTTATGACCTAGATCCATTGTAAATTAATCATTCAACTATTAAGAACGCCCTACTTGATATACTTTCTGCTATAATATAGAATAAAACATCTCATCATATGGATCAGTAACAAGTATACAAGTTTCTTAAAGAGAGCAGTCAGCATTTTCAGGGGTTCATTTTAGTCTTGATAACGTGTAAATAGCCTTCAGAAGTACAAGAACTGCATGAAAATCTCATAATTCCTTCAAATATATCTTAAACTAGAATTCTACTTTCTATTTCTATATCTGGCGTTGTCAAGCAAAGACAAGTCGTCATTTTAACTTTCAAATTTAGATAATACATGGACACACATGGATTTAAAGACTCAAATTTCGACGGTGAGCTGTGAACACTGTAACTGATTCCAATATCTCAAACTATGGTACAATTGGTCGAACAGATGGGCACACGTGTCCCTTTAAACCTCAAATTGTTTCAATAAAAACTTATTTTTAGTTCTGATATAGGCAATTATATATTTAGTGTATTACTACTCTCTGAACCGAATCACAATTAACATATTTTTGACAAACGCCATGACAATTAGTTCCACTAAAAATCTTTCTATTGAAATAGAACTAGGTTTAAATATTTCATAAAATATCTAGGTCCATTATTTTTGTATCTTATTCTAATTAAGGATAATCTATAAAAATTAATTATACCACTCAAGAAAGGGTCGCTTCGTAAACTTGACCCAATTTGAGGGGTGGTATTCAATCATTTTTCAAACTAGAGTAATTATTTTTTATCTTCTTTGTTTACCCTATTAGCCTAAGAACTCGAGCTCACGCCTAAAATCTTTATCAACTACTGTGTCAGTAGGACAAGCTCCACCTTCAACATCTAATGCCACTGTGCAAGTAAGTTTTCCATCGCGTTTGGAGAGTCCATGTAGTTAAATAAATGTCTTGCAAACTCTTAAAAGTAATAAACCTTTGCTTTACTACCTGTAATAATATCAGCCATAACTTAAAGTAATTTTAGGCTAACAGTTATCTGATTGGTCAATCACTAAATCAATTTTAAGTTAGTTTTAATCAACTTATTAACCAATCAAATTTCTTTTAAAGATTATGAAACAAGGCCCAAAATATGGCACATGAACCACTGTTGTATGCCCTTTAATGAGCTAAATGTCCTTTCCTTAAAGCAGAATACAGTTAATAAAACTATAACCTTTTGTGAAATTTTCTTGAAAATACGCTTCTGAACTAGCCAGGACATGCTGTAAGAAAACAATCCTAGCCTCTGGCAAATCACCTGGACGCAAATACTTCAAGCGTTTTTTGTTCCCACTTACTACAGCCTAAAATCATAAATATTTGCATTAGGACAAAAGGAGATGATCTTATGAATAGAAATGGTCCATGACAATCTGTTCATAAATTGGTTTACATATTCATTAATACATTAGTTGAAAAGAGAGGGTGAAAAGAGCTCACCCTGTTTGACCCCTTGTTTACATGTGTTCATTAGACCCATTATAAATCCTATAACTATTCAATAAATCCTTTAATAGTTTTGAAATAAGCCTCTTACATGACTGGCCAGGTTTGGATAAGGAGTTTAAACAACATTAGTGGTCTTCAAGTTTTTTTGGCCTTTTTAATAGATGTGTCAAGTGTTTTTTGGCTCTTTTATGTCACACTATATTTGGCCTCATCAGATGTGTCAAATTTGTTTTCGTCTTTTCAAGGCAACTGAATAATTTGTGAAGCAATTGATCAAGTGAAAAAATAATAATTTTTCCAAGCAACAACAGGCCATGACCGAAGTTTAAAATCTCTAGTGAAAATAATCATAAAACGTCAGATTAGGTTTATCAAAATTTCTGCCTCACTACATTTAAGTATGAGAGTTTTCAGATTGAAATAATAAGATTACAAACTTTGGCCATATACAATTATATCTGTTATTGTTCCAAACCAAAATCTAAATTCAAACTGTCCAATTAAAAATTATAACACAATTCTAAAACCTTGTGAACTCATTAAAAGAAGTCTTGTATAATTTCTGCAAGTGTCATATTTGAAAAAGTTTGCATTAGAATTTTTTTTTACAATTAAAATTGACAAGACACTTTAAAACTTTCCTCTTCTTTACCTTGTGAACTCATTAGAAGAAATATTGTATAATTTCTATGGCTGTCTTGAAGGTGGTCTGTTGATTTTATATTCATGATGCTGTTATTAGTCACACCCCTGATTCTGACTGATTGTTGATTCTATATAGTCACACCAAATGAAAACAACTCATTATCCTCTAATTCTGTTGACTCAGTTTGCCTATTAGCGGGGATATGTTCATGAAAATTTGCATAAATTTTGGCAATAATTAGTATACTTTCTAAAATATTTGAATGAACGTGAAGCCTCCAAAATAATTTTCTAAAAAATATCTATAAATTAGTTGTCTATGTACAACTCTCTTTTGCCCAAATTTGTGTCACCACGCCTTGGATAAGAATTGATTTTTTTAATAATGTTTTGAATAAATTTGTCTTACATATTGAGGCGCACGTCAATGACACAACAAATACAGATTCAGATCAAGATAAGATCTTCCAACTTTTAAACATTCAAAAAACTTTTCAAAAAAACCATTGCAATTTATATTCTTACGCAAAAGTTAGTTTCCTATTAAAAAAAGTAGTGCATTTAGATTGCCTTAAGCATGCTACTTCATGTCAAAAAATTGATAAAATGTTTTAAATTTGCATAAATTGATGAAAATATGTGATTGGTAAAGGCAGACAAGACAGATACAGTCTCTACCATCCTTAATTTAATGATAAAAATATCTTGTGACATTCAAATATTCCATAATGCATAAACTACATTTCAATTGTTTTAAATCAACACCGAAATCTATTTTAATAGAGTTTAGTTATCTAAATATTCAACCTTAAAAGTGATAGAAAAATGAAAGCAACATATCAGATGTAAGTGTATCTATCAGATTAATACTGTATTTAAATTAATAGACTACAGAGCGATATGGCTTTGATTTCAATAGTCTACATCACAACTAGTGATTACACGACAAGCCACATTTAAACATTTAAAAAATGAGGTAAAAAAAAAAGAGTTATGTTTGTGAAAAAGATCAAAGGTAGCAGAACTCTCTGATATCAAATGGGAGGTTATAAAAGTAGTTATTACTCAATGTCTCAATCAATCTACTGGCTGGTTTCTCTCTCATAGTGATACAGGTTGGAAATAATGAAATGAATGGAGTTTTACATCCTACTCTTCTGCACCATGTGGGCTAATGAAGATAGGCAATGTCATGCAGTGTGCAATGAGGGAAAATATTGCCAGGACAGCGGCATTAGCCTACTCTGTAGCACACTAGGCTGCCATTTTTTCCTATATGAAAGACTAAAAGCTATTTCTATGTCAGCCCCTTCAACCTGCATCACTGACAGGGGAAACTGGGTTGAAAAATCCGAAGGTATCATCTTGACCTAGGTTGGGATTGAACTCTGGAACTTTCTGTTAGTAAGCAAGTGTCTGAACTGAACCAATCTAGTCCTATTCCTACCTATCAAAATAAAGCTTTATTTTCTATTTTCACTAAAAGTAAGTATTGTTTTAATAAAAGATTGGTTACCATGGTAACAATAATATGAAATTAATTAATCTATCACATATTGTCTGGTATAATCACAACTACACGATTATTTGATAGTACCACAATAACTGATGTTCTAAAAACTGTTAAAGAGAGGGCCAGTACTTATGTAAGTATATTGCTGACAATCAATCAATATTAATACCAGCATCAAGAATAATGCCCAACCCTCTTGGCATTGATCTTTCTGGGATTATTGGAGGAAAGATGACTTACCCGTCTTTCACACTGACATGGATTAGAAACCTCAACCACCATTTGTTTCACATAACCATGTAAATGGCAATATTTCAATGCTTTAACCATCCATGCTACTAAGTGTGAAATGGTTTGACTGGTAAAAAAAATAGAAACAGAACTCCTGCTGACTAGATGAGTCTAACACCTACACTACACTATACTATACTAGACAATGAATATACTCTAGATATAGGGTATAACTTGACTGGTAAAAACAATAGATACAGAACTCCTGCTGACTAGATGAGTCTAACACCTACACTATACTACTAGGATACCAGACACATACATTATGTTAGAAATAGAGTATAACTAGACTGGTAAAAACAGTAGAAACAGAACTCCTGCTGACTAGATGAGTCTAACACCTACACTATACTACTAGGATACCAGACACCTACATTATGTTAGAAATAGAGTATAACTAGACTGGTAAAAACAGTAGAAACAGAACTCCTGCTGACTAGATGAGTCTAACACCTACACTATACTACTAGGATACCAGACACCTACATTATGTTAAGATTGTCACTGAGATGACAGTTGAATGGAAACAGTTGACTATGGCTTCAATACTCCACTAGGTTTCATACTTATAATGTGTATTACTAGGGATACATTCTAAAATGAGGTAATTTGTTTGAAAAGGAAGGTTTTATGAGTGATTCATGGTTTAAATTTAACTTGCATAAATTCTTGTTTGTGAGGTACGTTTCTAATCTTTATCATTTGGCTGTGTTAGTCAAAATATTGTGCTGTATAAATGGTTTGGTGATCTACATTTTCTCTATAATCTTTTGGTGTATTGCAATCATACAAGATATTGTGAGCTAAATTCTTTCATGGATTTGAGGGACAAATTGATACAAGAACAGTGGCTATTGTAGTCAAGGTATAAGATGCTGTTTGTAATAGTTTGACATTGTCAAATTGTGAAAACCCAAACCCACCATTCATAAAGTGGAATAGCTCAGTTGGTAGCGAGCTAGATCGTCGTCTGCTAGGCAATTAGGTGCCGTGGGTTTGAATCCTCCTCAAGGTACGAAAATAAGTAATAAGAAATGTCTGTGCCAGTGATTCCGAGAGGCAGCCCAATGTCATCTTGAACTCAATTCAAAACAATTCAAGTTCAGACGTCCTTATATTGGAAAATGTCTGAAGTCTAAGAAGTATTTAGGTTGTTTGATTTAAAATGTGGATTATGTTTTAACTATGAGCACCTTTGTTTTGTTATTTGTTGTTACGGATTAGACCTGGATTTCAAACACTCTTTAAATCTCAGTTTTACTATTCTTGCCTTCTTAAACTCTTTAACTCTGTATTGTTGAGATCAAGGTTTGAACTGTGAAGATTTGAAGAGGATTATTTTAAAATAAAAGAAAGGTATGTCTGTCATTGTGTGAAAGGAAGTCTTAGAGAGTAGAGGTAAGATGCCATTCTTCTGAGTTTTGGTAGGGGAAGAGGTGGGTAGAAGAGAGAAGGCTGAGGAAGAGGGGAAGATGGGGGTAAGAGAAGGGTAAGAGAGGGATGAGGAGGGTATGAGAGAGGGAAGGGGGTGAGAAGATAAAGGGTAGGGAAGGAGAAGAGAAGCCATTCTTTGAGTTTTGGTTGGGGAAGAGAGGAAAGAGAGGAAGTAGGGAAGGGTAGTTAACTCTCTCTCCCCACCCCTCTACCCCTCTGTAAGTAATAAGTAATGTACTAGTATAAGAGAAGAATGTTACTAAGTTTAAGTGTCAAATGTAACATGTGTTTAACATACACTGCCACCTTAAATAAATAAACTTCTATATAAAGTTAGTTAATTCACTAGTCATGGTGCTGTAATATATTTTAAGGAAATAACACAGCTAATCCAGGCTACAGTATAACCTGAATTGAAGTGGAGTTTTACATCCTACTTGTCTGTTAAAATTAGGCTGAGAGAAACAGGCAATCACTTGTTTTTCTAGGAAATTTTAGTTGAAGGGGCTAAAAATTTTCTAGGGGTGGTGGGCCACAGGTGATTCTTTCACTATGTAGAATGATAAAAATTGGAAATTGGGGAGTCAACCTCCTAAAAATGCCACTGCAGGAAACACCATGCAGTGTGCTTTAAAAGACATTTTGTCAATACAGGAGTTGAGATCACAGAATCACTAAGAGCTCACAGGCACATGCTGCCCAACCCCCATCATTTTAATAGATGTACTAAGGCAAGGAAATGCAAGTGTCTAACTCACTAAGCTCTCTTTCTTCACAATAAAATAAAAATGTAGGGGTTAAATAAAAACTAAGTGTACCTACACCCATGTGGAGTTACAAGTCTTTTGTCAAGCTGTCATATCAATCGTATTTCTAAATACATCGTTTTATCTCTTATTTCATATACTACAGCTAAATTTCAGGCTTATAATCTTATCTTAATGCATGTTATCATTATATTACATGTCAATACACGATATAGTCTGCTATCAGGATATAAATACCCCCCAAAAAAGGACTTTATATACAATTATGAAGGATTTTAGAAAACGAAGACGACTTGACAAGCATTTATACAAGACAATTTGGAAGATTTATAAAACTCTGGCCCCCGTTTCACTAAGTTTTGTGATAACAGCCATAATATATGTAGGTTTTATCATTGAATATTCAACTGAGCAATACGGGAGCTTTACGTTCTATATACCAGCTAATTTCCACTTGGTTGATTGGAGAGGATTAAAGCCATGCAGTTTGCAATGGGGGAAATTTTCTAGGATTATTTCTATTTAACAAGTGAGTTTGATCCTTTAAGTATATTTGTACAAGTGGGTATCCTCCTTGAAGTTTTGTGACTGTAGTGTGTATTTAAATACATGGGTATGCTCCTTCAAGTATTGCGATTACAGCAATTGTATCTGTAGTTTTTATCATTGTCACTAAAAGTAGAGTCTATAGAGAGATGTGTTAAGAGACTTTCAATGAAGTTGTGAAAACTAAATCAGAACTGACAGCATTGAATAATTTATACACTAATATTATACCATACAAATAGACTCAAAATAATTCAAGTCAAGGACAGTAACTCTGCAAAACCAATGTGAAAATTCATAAAATAAAAACCCTTTCGAAGCTCTACCAACAAAAATAGACCACATTAAAATCATTAAACACAACAATAACAACAATAGAGTAAATAAACAAACAATAAAAGTTAATGATGCCTAAATCATGACTGTAAACAAGAGTTATAAGATATTGGTCATAAATGTCAAAACTGACGTCATGTCGTACCCTATAGACAATTGAATATCTTAATTAAAGGCCCTTGTTCAACATTTTGGGGTTGATTTGGGTCTTGAATATATGTAAATAGTCTTCAGAAGTATTAGAACAATCGCATAATTCCTTTAATTATATCTCAAACAAGAAATTTCATTCGCTATTTCTATATACGTCTTATCTATATATGGCAGAGTCTCCAGAAATGACATGACCTGTTCTAAGTAGGCACATACACCAGGCAAGGTGATATCTAGATTACTAGTCATTGTTGAAATAACTAATAAATAAAATGACAATTTCTACATATTGTTATGACAGATCAAATTAATTTAATAATAGAGATATTTAAGACCATGTTTAAGATAAATTAGATAGTCTCCTGTCATAACTCACAGTCAGCTGATATATCATACCAGTCCAGAAGTAGGTAATTTCCTTTCAAATTGATGTATTCCAATGCTGAAATCCACAGTCTCTACTTGTGACCTAGGCCAGTGCTTTTTATAAGGGAGTATCTCTTATAAAATCTTAAATACAGGCTATATATCAATATTTCGTATCTTCATAACACATAATGAATTGCAAATTATTCAAATCGGAAGCCAAATTATTCAAAGCCAGGTATCTACCATCTTTACAATGTCAAACTATTACTAATTTCACCGTACCTTGACTGCAATAGCCACCTTTCATGTATTTTGGAATGCAGCGATTTGATTAGATTGTACGATAGCAAATACAGCCAATGAAAGCCTTCAACAGTATGCCTGCCAACCATCAGCCAAAAAGATTACAGTCAAAGTCAAGGGTTCTGATTGGCTGTATTCTTTAGTGTACAATCCAATCAAATCACTGCATTTACAAGCTTGCGTGATATAAGAAAGGTGGCTATTGCAGTTTCTGATTGTGTCATGCTTTGAACAAGATTTTTAGTTATAGGAATATTTTTTTTATTGATTTTCCTACAAGCTATATTGTAATTGTCAATGTATTTTAAAACAGATATTAGCTTTGTTACAGAAATATACTTCAAACTTAACAGACGACTGAAGATGAATCAAAGCCCCCTTTCTTCAACTTGTCAAACACGAAATAAATCTGTACTTAATATAGACAATAGCAGTCTTAAACTGTCAATGACAATCTTGTTATCCTTTTTCACCAAACACAAATGTCCGAGTTTCCTCATAAATTTATCAAAAAGCGTTTGTAAGATTTTAAAAATAACATCTAATCATTTCTATTTATATACTGATCATAAATTTTATTTTTATATTGTATCTTGTTTTCAATTTATTTCATATATCATAGGATACTTTCAATAACAACTCGGCAAAAATAGTAGAGATTAATTTCTATTTTGAATTCAATGCATATTATATGATGAAGCTTTCAATAACAACTAGGCAAGAATTTTGTTTGGATTAAATTTTATGTTTATATTTGTCTTGTTTTGAATTCATTATAATATATTTCTTTTCAGAAAAAAATGGTTTTAAATTTTAATCAACCACTGGAAGAGTGACAAGAGATCTTCAGTATGGGAGGTAAAAAAGAGGAATCGTCGCCAGGAAAAGAACAGAGGCGACCTCTATCAATAATAGTTGAGAGTGACGATAATAAAGACGGCAACAGTAGTGAAGAAGATAAGATAACTCGAAAAAATGTTGATAAATTAAGTGAAAATGGCCGCAATAAAATCGTTGTGCCGACAATTGAGATCACAGACTGTGTGACGGAAACTAATAATAACGTAGAAAAGAAAGATGGAGAGGACCCGGAGCAGCAGGATGATGATCTTCTGAAAGATTCAGATTTACAACTTCTTAAACAGGTCAGGGCACCATATTTTCTTAGCAATTCTGATTCATTTTTCAAATGTTCCCCTTTGTACTTCCATTTTAATCCCCCCACCCCTAAATTTCTGTCTTTGTGTTCTACCCATAATCTTTTTATCTTATTTCTTTGACAAATGAACAGAATTCTCAATATTTGGTTGCTATGGTTTCAGATGACAACAAGATTAAAACTGAGCACCAGACGTCAGAGTTATACTGTGTGGAAATCACAGTTCATAGACAGATCTCCAAAACTATTCCGTGCCAGTAAACCAATCCTGTCTCGTGACGGTTCTGACAACAAGTTAACATCAGAACGGAAACAGAGAATAGACGATGCCTTAGATTGGCTGAGAAAGGAATTGGTAGGGATCATAATTTTCTATTAAAAAAAAGAAACAACCGATTAGGTTCGTTCACAAGGATCTAACAGCTGATACTTGGCCAAACTTCTTGATAATGATTTTACAAAGATAGCAACTTGGGTTCACAAGGATCCTTTCTACCAACTATTCCTTGGCCAAACCTCTTGGTAATGATTTTACAAGGATAACAACTTAGGTACATGAGAAAACTCTCTACCAGCTGGTACTTGGCCAAACCTCATGGCATTGATCTTTCCCGGATAATCCGTACCCACTAACAGCTTAAACATGCACATGTAAAGCACAAATTGCCTGTTAATGCTCCCTAGACCAGCCTTTCCAAGTCATTTTTTAAATCCAAAATATTGTTGTCTTTTCCAGCATGAAATGAGAGTTCAGGATCAGGAATTAGCCAGACAGTTTTTATCCCTGAAACAGGACATACAACAACTCAAACTGACCAAAAGTTGTGAGGAACACGAGGAGATGTTAGAGGACATTCAATGTGAACTTCAAGAACTGGACGATCTTCCTGATGTTCTTGATCTTCCAGCGTATAAAACAGGGGACAATCCTTTAAAACATCTTGGAGTGACACGAATGAACCTTCATAGCCGTAGATTTTCTACATGTTAGCGAATGGGACTTTGAATAGTTGAAAATTTGAATGTGAACTCGAGGAACATCCTTGATTTTCGAGCATGTGAAATAACGGACAATCCTTAAGTTCCTTGATAATTCAATGGGAACTTCAAGAATGCATTTAATAACAAGGTGCTTGTGATTTTGTGAACCAAGGAATTTCTCCATAAAAAAGGGGGAATAACTCATGGAGCATCAGAGAAGTGTTCTTAATCTATTGTGAATGTGAGATTCAGCTTTTAATGTGAACATTTTATGGGCTTGAGACACCCAGAAAATTTTAGGACTGGATGATGACAGGTGATGTTCTTGCACATCCAGTACCTCGCTACAAACATTAACAGAAGAACTTCAAAAGAAGGTGTTGTTAATGCAGCATGGAGTGGTCACCCGTCTTGAACACATGGAGTCACTGTGCATGACTGGAATAATAAACTCAGTATCCCAATCTGGGTTCTTGTATTCATGCTTATAATTATGAAAGAAAGAAAGAATGAATGAATGAATAAATGAAGGAATGAGAGAATGAATGAAAAGAATGAATGAATAAACAAATTAATTACTCACTGAATTGATCACAAAAATGATTAATGAACAAATAAATGAATGAACAAATAAATGAATGAATGAATGAATGAATGAATGAATGAATGAATGAATGAATGAATGAATGAATATTATCGTGTTTTATCAGGAAGAAAAGTTATTGATGTAAAATAAAATGTAAAATAAAATAAATTATTTATCTAAGCAAGCTTATACATCTTTTTTATAACATCATTCTGAATTTTACCCAAATAAACTGTTTTTATACCAAACAATCAGCTTAAAGCAAACTTGTTCAGGTTCGGTGATATACTGGTATCGAAAACTTGATAATACCTTTCTTGTGATCTTGGCCAGTGCTTCTATAGGAGAGTATTCTTTATAACAAGACTGACTCCCCACTTCAAAACAAAAACGAAGCGTAAAATAAAAGGATGCTTACCAAGTGCAGAAAGAAAAGATGATTTTCTAACTTTTATTCATCATTCAAGGCACTTCAATGACCCTGTTTAGATTATAGGCATCACCTCTATGTCACAAAGATTTACCAGCTTCCAAGAATCTGCAAGAAAATGAAATGAAATAGAGTTTTAAATGTTACTGAATCTATTTTGTGAGATAAAGAAAACCTTGATCGTTAGCTTAAATGTATTCTCCTAATATTAAAGTATGTGTGGTCTAACTTTATTCAGTCATCACGGAGTTATCTCCCATATTTCACATTCATTAATCAAAATACTCACTGTATTCACTGTAGTCATAAATCATTTTTCTAAAGTAAATTTCATCACTCAGGAATGACAAATCCAAGTTCCGCGTGCAAATAATTCAAGGATGGAACCCCAGACCTCCTGACAAGAGGGTGAACATTTGACAAATCAGAGGAACATTCAATTTCATGCAAGCAAAACAGGATACAAAATAAGACGGGAAGAAACAAGGATAACAACTTAAAGATTTATTTACAAGTTAGATCATGGAATTATGAGTGGAGATAACTTATTCAAAGCATCAGACTTCCAAGATTAGAACCCATGATCATCATTTGTTTGATGTAACCACTATAATGACATCATTTGAAGAATTAATGCTCTAACCGACTAAGCCACAGAGCCTCAAAACATCATAAAAGTATCTAATTCAAATCTGTACAACCATGACAATTCCAGTAACCACAAATCTTGTTCATAGCATGACAAAATCGGGAACAATAATTGTATATTAGTGACAAGTACCATCAGGTGTTACGATAAGAGAAATTCAGCTTTCATATGGTCTTCAGGAAGCCACTTGTAGCCTTGATACCAGTGTTTCTACACCCTGAGATTTGTCCAGTTGATCATAATCTGTTATCAAAGAATTCAGAGATTCTAAACTGCTGGAAAAATCACCCATCTCCATTCCATCTACACTGGTATAATGATGTATATGAGCCTAAGAAAGAAAGAGACAACTATATTTTACAAGGATAACAACTTAGATTCATGAGGATCCCCTTTCTACCAGCTGGTCCTTGGACAAACCTCTTGACATTGAGCTTTCTCGGATTATCTCTACCCATTTTCAGCTGGGTCGAATAGAGTGTGATGGAAAAAATGAGCAGTATAAATGCACCCAATAAACAATATCAGATATGTGGAGTTGCCACAATAAGTTGCAGAGTAGAATTAGGTGTTCTAGAAAAGTTATGGCTATGTGGACTCTCTCAAAAAAGCTGAGTTGTCACAACCAGTTGCAAAGAAGCATTCAATATCTTCCGAGCACTTACACATCATAACTTCAAGCAAATGTTTCCCACTGACAAAGACAATATAAGCTGATATTTACCTTGCGTTTATAGAGTTTAACAAATCTATCTTTAAGACTGGTGAAACTATCACGTATACAGGTGTTATTAGACATGGTAAGTAGAGAATATGGCTGTCCTACTGGTGGTATATTACATAGACCGGTCTTCCATCCATCTTCATTCCATCTTATAAATTTCAAATTTGGTTTCAATCTGTGAATAAAAAATGAATGAAGGAATGAATGAATGAATGAACCAACCAACCAATCAATCAATAAAAAAAGTGGTTATTTATTTCCTCGTATTTATACATGTACTCCACAGAAGAAGGTTCTAAATAAACATTTATGTCAATGTGGACTCTCTAAAAGGGATACAGAGTTGACAGACACAGTTGCAGGATAACGTCAAGTATTCCAATGATCTTACCTATCAATATTACGTCTTATATCAGACATCTCCACATTCCCTCTGACCATCAATGAACAGGCTAGATACAGGCTGTGTTTAGGATCAGCTTTTATCAGCTGGTGATCTTTAGAGAAAGCATCAGTAAACATCTGATCCAACCTTCAAATACAAAACAATTTACTTAGTAATACAAACAATACTTTACTAACTTAGTAAACAATACTTAGTAATACAAACAATACTTTACTAACATATTAACAATACTTAGTAAACAATACTTAGTGAACATTACTTAATACTATTCCTTTTAAAACAATCCTACCTTCTTGGTGGAAGATGAACATCTTTAAATACATATAGTGGGCTCTGACTGGTCACCAAATAGTGTAACCGTGGATACGGCACTAGATTCATCGTGATCTCATTTAAATCGACATTTAATGAACCTTCGAAACGAGCTGAGCTGAAAATAGAACAGGATTTATTTCTCCATCAATTATATTTTATTATTAAACAGTATTGTGTGAAAATCTCACTTTTGCTACCTTGCTTCCCCGAAAACAAAATCATGTCCAACATTCCAGCCAATTTATTCAAATTTTTTGAGTGAAAGTATATTTAACATATTGAAACAAACCTCGTCATATTCAACAATAAATTAGCCACAATGTTATTCATAGCATCGAATGGTTTCTCATCTCGGCAGGTTGTATTGTCTATTGCTGTCAGGGTACTGTCTGTTTTAATATTACTGGTACTGTACACTCTTTTACCTGTCTTGCCTGACGGTATAGCCTGAGAAATCTTGTTCACTATATCTACCAATGCCTATAACAAATGAAAAAGTCAATTCCAGGTCATGACTTTAACAGCTTCCTTAATTAACATGTCAAAGGAAATTGTACGGAGAAGGGAGTAGCATTACCTGATTTTCAACAGGAAGAACACAATCAGCATGCTCTGTTAGTTCCCTCATAGCTAATACACTGTTATAAGGGGAGGTAACCACGTCATCTTCACCAGACGGATACACTGCAGTCACAAACCTAGAATAGAATTACATCAAATGCAGTTTTACATGATACTTTTCTCCTTCTGATTGGGCTTCAACAAGCAACAGTGAGAGTCTGTGACAGGGGGAAACCTGAGAGAAAAACTCAAAAGGTTGGAGCTATGTCAGGATTTGAAAACCGGACCGCAAGGTTAGCGAGGAAGCGTCCAACTCACTAAGCCACCCCAGCTCCTTACAATGAGAATGAAGAGCCAAATCAAGGTAGGTAACTCACCTATAAACATCAGGGTATTCATCAGCCAGGAGATTTAAAACGAATGTTCCTACACCAGATCCTGTACCTAAAATACAGACAAAATAAATTAGAGTCTTACATTTTGACAGGGTTCACATTTAACAAGAAAATCAAGAAGTTCCGGTCTATGTTAAGTTTCTGTCTTGAAACATGATGATCCTATAGTCTCTGAAATTGTTAGTTTGGCTGAGATCATATGAAATGAATGGAGTTTTACACCCTACTTATCTACAAGTGGAATATAGCTCAATTGGCAGCAAGTTGGATTGTCATCTGCTAGCAGATTACTTTCCATGGAAGCGATTCCCGATTCCCTCTCAAGGTAGGCAAATTGTGATGCCACGGACAGTGCCTTCAAACTCTATCAACCTAACAGGTTTAAGAAGACTAACAATGCCATGCAGTGGACAATGATGGAAATTAGAAATGGCATCAGCCTGTATTCAGTTCAAAACGTTCAGTTATTTTTGTTTAAGGGTTATCTAATTTTATTGTTTTTTCATTTGATATATTTATCAATGAATGAATTTATTCCTTTATTTCATTCATTCATTCATTCAATGAGGTGATCGTTACCAGGCAACGTAACACCGGAAATCTTGGGAAAACACCTAAAACACCTGGGGAAACACCCTTGTTACTTATAATAGCCTGCGCGCGCCGATAACATCATGGCTGTGTTTATGTGAAGACCTAATGAATCGAGAGGTTAAAGTTCAAATTTGGTTTCTATTTTAATGAGTCAAAGACATATTTAGCTTTTAGAAACGTGAAAAACACAGAAAACTGTTACTCAAGCTAAATGAAATCATCTACATGTGATTAGAAAATTACGCATTTGGAATTTTTATCGTAATCTACCGGGGAGTGATTCAGTGGCGAGAACAGCAGAGGGAATCCCGTGATGAATGATAACAAGAATTCAAAAATGGCTTCCACGTTGACTTTGCGCTCTAAAATAGAGGAAGACCATTTAACTTGTACGGTGTGTATGTGTAATTTTGACAAGCCGAAAGCTTTGCCTTGCCTTCATACATTTTGTCAAGGATGTCTTCAAGATTTTGTGGTTGGTCGGAATTATGAAGGAGAGGGGAGATTTCCATGTCCAATTTGTCGAGCGTATGTTGACATACCTGTCGGAGGTGTGGGTTATTTTCCCGATAATCATTTAGTAACGAGTTTGTTGGACACTGTAGAAGATGCCAGAAAACCTCCAAAGATTCCCCCAAGACCTAGGAACAAGTCTGACCCGTCTGCACTCCAAAGAAACAGCGAGCCAGTGGGATTTTTAGTCAGCACTAAAAACACCAAAACGACGCCATTGTACCCAGATTTGACAGGTGTAGCAAGAGTACAGGTAGATGATGATGTCACATCACAGCAGAACCAGCATCAAGTACTAGCCTGCAGTAATGGCTTGGTCCACAGATTTGGAAAGTTCGGACCAGGATTAGTTGATTTCTTCAAGCCAATTGGATTAGCCATTTCTCAAAATGGAGAATTTGTGATAGCAGATGAAGGCGGCAACAGAATTTTGATCTTCCACAGTTCAGGACAGTTACGAACCAAGTTTGCCTGTAAATGCACCATTAAAGATGTGACAGTGACGACTAAAAATGACATACTGGTCAGCGTAACCGGCAGTGGGTCGGCCATTATGCATCTGTATGACATGAACGGAAAATTGTTGTCTGAAATCGGACAACATTACAGATATGAAACTCCTAATGGAATCTGCTGTTTACGAAATGGTCAAATTGCTGTCACTGGGTTGGAAAAGTTTGGTGTTTATATGTTCAATTCCCAATACACGTTTTCTGGGACTATGATTGGTCGAAAAGGATCAGGTGATGAACGTTTTTTGTGCCCACGTCATGTGACCAGCGACAGTAAATCACACGTCATTGTCTCAGATAGTGTAAATCATAATGTCCAAGTTTTCTCTTCAGCGGGGAAATTCAAAGTTCGGTTTGGAGGTGAAGGAGAGAATCATGGGTATTTTAACACCCCGCTAGGAGTCGCCACTGACAACAAAGACAATATTGTGGTAGCCGATAGTAAAAATTATCGTGTGGAAGTGTTTTCACCGAAGGGACGATACCTTGCAACGGTTGTCAAGGACACTTTTGAAATTCAAAATGGCGTGAAACCAGTGAGTGTAGCCGTTACTAAAAATAACCAGTACGTTGTCTTATTAAATGGACCTCAATTTGCTGAAGTCAGAGTGTATGTGCCTCGTTCGAACGGGATGACAGGTTCAGATCATCCAGAAGCGTGTAAAACACAATGACACCCTCCTGCAATCTAAATATGAGACATTGAAGCGTTTTAAGTGTTTAGAATATATATATATCGCACTCGCATTGTGTACAAAAGTGATTTACATAAACATAAACTTCCTGAGTGCTTTTTTTACTGTGATAATGTTTGATTAGATTACTGGTATTACTTGTTATATGCAGGGATCACAGTAAGAATGGAAAATGTCAGCTGAAGGTCAAGGGGGCGAAAGGTTCCTATGTAGGGTACAGCCTGTATTGTACCGGAAGAAGATTTACCAAGAGGGTTCCCTGTATATGTGATTTAACTTTATAATGCACTAAAAATTGTCCCAGATTAGATTTTTTATTTATTACATATGATGTGTGCCTTAAATTTTTCTTTATCAGATTGTCCCTGAATTTTATTTCTTAATAAATGTAAATTGTTTTATTTCATTATGTGTCTCCTTTTTCTCAAAACTTTTATAAGATAGTTTCATATCAATAAGATGTAAAACTGGATCTTCTGTTTATCTGTTGCCGTGGGTTTGATTGATTCGGAAGTTTTCATTTCAAACTCAGACATAAATACTTCAATATAGTTGATAAATCTGCCAACTTAAATCATTTCTAACTTGAGACATGAAACCTAAAATAGTTTGCTGATATGTGACTCATTTGAATCTAAATTTAGAAACAATAGGTCAAAGGTATAGACATTCTTTTGTTTATATTGTAACCTTGGTGACTAAATACCCAAAGTTTATTATGACCTTAACAAGGTGACATTCCCCACTTATAGAAGCTTGTTGATATTTCCTAAGAGATGCCAAAATCTACAGATTTCTCACAAAGCGAGCATTTAATTAACCATTCCCTAGTTCACTGTGGCACTGCAGTGCTCTAATTAACATTTAACAATTTGATAAGTTACAATAAAGCCCCATTTATGTCAGAGAGTGGGGCATTGAGCAGCTTTAAAACAGGCTAATGGGAGTCCTCTTTGGTTTCTGGTTTAAGCGCAGGGTGGGGGTTGGGAATATGATGTAGAGGAATTGAGAGTTACCTCCTCCCATGGAATGTAATATAAAGAAACATTGTAGACAATCACAATGTTCAGCAGCACGTCTTATCGTCTCTGATATCATCTCTCCATATTGCCCTCCGTACATCTTGTTTCCTACTGCCCTGAAATAAAAATAATTGAAATACTCAATTGGTATAGGCCCTGCCCTTTTTTGATATCACATCTGTATATTCGCTGGCATACAATCCAATCAAATTGCAGCATTCCATGATACAAGAGAAGTTACTACTATAGTCAAGGTATATGATGAAGTTCGTATTAGCTTGAGATAGTGAAGATGATAGCACACTTACCAGTTGTTTCCACAGCCAGAGACATCAGTGATGAGTTGTTTACAGTCAAATACATCTCGTAATGGCCCTTTCATAATTTCACTGACTACTCCTTCCTCCATATCAACTAAAACAGCCTTCAATTTAAAATGAAATAGAGTTTTACACCCAAATTTCTTACTCCTTTTTGGCTAAATGACATGCAATGGAATTTGTTATTCTTTTTTTCACAAATTCTGGAGATTTGAATTTCAATTAGCTGGCCTGATGATGTACATACAAAGTCTATAACGAAATGCCTACTTACCCTGGCTTTAAGAGCTCTGATTCTTCCCTTCCCATTAGACAGGGAAATATTAACAGGGTCATCATAGCGACTGTCAACGTTCCTGAAGAAACTACATAAAGCTTCATCATATATACCTTGCTGAAAGTAAATTAAACACTTAGTGGAATTACAAGAGCCACAGATGTCTGACTGAAATTTGGAATGGTGCAAATCGATGCTATTAGTGTCCCAGATACATTTAAAAGTTTAGAAAACTGCCTTAAAGCCTCTACTGCTTTCATTTCAGACCTCGAAAAAAATTAAGAGAGCAAGTATCTTAACATTCACAGATCACCATAACTTTTCAATCTATGAAAGACAAATTATTCCCTCCTCCCCCCTGCCCCATTCTCCGAATTTTACCTGTTATCTCACCTTATTCACTGAAGCATGTTCTTTTAAAGCAAGATCCCAGAACTGACAACCAATCTGATTTCCACACTGTCCAACTGAAATATATGGGGAATATTTAAACCAAGAATCAAACCCTGCTTATTTTATGAATGATATTGCTATTATTGATTTGGTGGGGGTGGGGTGGTAACATTATACAGTCTCATTTGCATTCATGACAGGTTGTAGGCTTACTAACAACGGTTTCAGGCTCTGTTTAACATGTTACTAGTGGCTGTTAGGCAAGTAGATGAAATTTTCTTTTTTAGTAGAATAATAAGTTAACCTCTTCCTGCACTGACTGACAGAAGGCAAATAGTGCAAAATGCGTCATTGACCGAGTAACAGCGCGATCAACCGACCTTGGACGACAATGGACTGTGTCATCATGTATCTAACAGATCAGAAATCTGGTTTTCATTTCTCTTTTAGAGTCTATCTCCTAAAGCATCTGTGTTGCCATCAGCAGACGTGAATTTGGTGGCCATTTTCTTTTTCTTTTCAGGTGAGTGTAAATGGCCTTACGACAAATTTGAAAATTATCATAATACTCTTAATAGGTCTTCATTGAGCCAAAAATAACAAATTTCATAGAAAGGCATCGTTAAAAATTAGTTAAAATTGTGGAGCAATTTATTCATATAAGGCAAAGGTCCCATTCTTGAATTTTTGTCAAATAAAGGCATTTTACACCAACCGTGTGGCGCGAGTAGGAATCAAGGGCAAATAACTCTATTTCAACTCGCCGGAATGGTGAGACGAGTTCAGTCCCTTTGGTACTTTCTCCAAAATACTGACACGTAATTCTTGAGTTAACCAATGAAATAAAGCCACATGTAGGGGAACCTCCTTACTATTTTCTACAGTTCACACGTTTACAACCCAAAACATTTATAACACATTTGATCGTTACGAACAATCACAGAAAAAGTTCGATCTGAATTGTAGCTTATCATGATGATAGGTATGTAGACATTTTATTATTTACAAATAGAAATATTGGTAGCTTAGATTTGCTCTTTTCTTAGTGATCATTGATCATGTCCATTGTCACTGTGCTGTATCAACATCAACTCACTTCCAGTGTCAGTCATCAGTAGGGCATCAGGATGCATCAGCATCAGTTTCAAATTCTAAAAATGTCTCAGCCTCAGGAAAGAAAGAAAATCAACTAATAACAGTTCATCAGTATCTTAGGAGACAAAATTTCTGGATGCACCTTTAAGCGGCCTTAATGCATCTTCGTGGAGTGTATGTAAAATAGCAGTGGATGTTCAACTTAGGAACAAGTATCATAAGCAACTAACAGCACCTATTTTATTATTTCAGGTGTCCAAGTGACAGTTTGTGTGTCTATTGTGGCAGTGCTAGTGACGTCTGTCGCCTCGTTATACAGTAAAAGTGATGATGTTGTAGAACTTACACCGAGTAATTTCAATCAGAAAGTTATCAATGGAGATGAACTGTGGTTGGTTGAATTCTATGCACCATGGTAAGTTATATAACTCTGCAATGAGTTCCACTTAAAATTTATCTTTCCTGAGTGTGGAGAAATACTAAACTTTTGACAAAACTGATTGTAAGAAACGTCAGATCCACTTGTATCTCAATCTTGAACACAAGAATAGACCTTCAATTGGCCGTGTTAGAAATTATAAGAATATTTGTTGGAATGTTGCAGGTGTGGACATTGTAAAAGTTTAGCTCCAGAATGGAAGAAAGCAGCCACTGCTCTTAAGGTAGGAATCAACAATTAGGACTTTGTTTTAAGGCATTGTACGATATATAGACACTTTATGGAACAATCACTGGTTAAAGTTTTATGCAATATTTTGAGATGCTGCCCCTGTCGTCGTCAAGCACATAATGATAAAAGATATTATCAAGTAGCCTATTGGACAAGAGACAACAAATTAGGTTGCTTTCTCAACATTAAACTTATATCTATTGCTATAGGGAGTAGTGAAGATTGGAGCAGTAGATGCTGATGAACACAAGAGTCTGGGCGGTCAATTTGGTGTCCGAGGTTTCCCAACCATCAAGATCTTTGGTGCTAATAAAAACAGTCCCTCAGATTATAATGGTAGGCATAACTTTCATTATAGTCTGAATCATCCATTACATATGGGTTCTCAGCCATGGAAACAAATCATGGGCAACTAGAAGGCAAATCGTGTTGGCACAATCACAGATTTCAGTTGAGTGGAGATGATCTACCAGCTTGTCCATGGTCAACATCTTTGATCAACATTGATCTTTCCCCACTATCAGCTAGGTCTTGTGTTGTGACAGAAAGCCCAATAGTTGGGATGTCTTTCCAAAGGAATGTCTATTTAATTTGATGCTAATTGTCTGTGTATGGATTATGATTTCAGGAGCAAGAAATGCCCAGGGTATTGTAGATTCTGCCATGTCCACGTTGAAATCCATGGTGAGCTCTAGATTGAGTGGTGGTAGTGGAGGAGGAAAGAAGAGTGGTGGAGGCAAGAAGGTAGACAACTCTTTATATTTTTATGGGCAGACGCATTTTCACAATTTCAGGCTATTAAGAACTCCGACTTATACCTTGATTGCAATAGCCACCTTTTATGTATCACAGAAGTTTTTAAATGCAGCGATTTGATTGGATAGTACACTAGCGAATACAGCCAATGAGAAACCTCGTCATAAACACTGTAAACAATAAGCCATAATTTACATTTCAGGCAGGAGATCCAAAAGACGTCGTTACCTTAACAGACTCTAATTTTGAAGAGTTGGTTATAAAGGGCAAAGATCCATGGATGGTTGAATTCTATGCTCCATGGTGTGGTCATTGTAAAAACCTAGAACCTCACTGGGCCTCGGCAGCCTCAGAATTGAAAGGAAAAGTCAAATTAGGAGCTTTAGATGCTACAGTTCATACTGTCATGGCAGGCAGATACCAGGTGGGTTATTTTTAAAGGCTGTTGGAAAAAGGGCATTAAGATTTTGTTATGTGGACATTTATTCTAAAAAATGTTTAAAGCTTCAGAGAGCTGGCGGAAAAATCAACTGTATGTACAGGAGATCTCTCAGAGCTTTAGAATATACATTATCAAATTTAGAATATGTCTAAAGAACTCATCCACTTTATTTTAGGTAAAAGGATTCCCAACTATAAAGTTTTTCCCCGCTGGAAGTAATGGAGATGCTGAAGAATATGATGGTGGCCGAACATCCTCAGATATTGTCAGCTGGGCCAATGAAAAGGCAGCCGCTAATTTACCTCCACCAGAAGTTGTCCAGGTTTGTCTCTTTCTCGTAGAAGTTGATTTAGACACAGACGTACTCAAACTTGATGACCAAACAGGACCGCAATTTTTTGTTTCCAATATTAAAGAATTGTTGAATCGTTTAAAAGTGGTCTGCATATTGCATCACATTATCCAGTTTTGGGTGTAAAATTCCATTTAATTTTACTTTCAGATCGTATCCGAGTCCACTGTAACAGAGAACTGTGAAGGGAAACAACTCTGTGTAGTATCAATTCTACCTCATATACTCGACTGTCAATCAAAATGTAGAAACGCCTACGTAAAAACTTTAAAAGCTATGGGAGAAAAATTCAAAAAACATCAGTGGGGGTAAGAGCTTAATTTTTTTTATATTGTCCACACTCTCAAACAAGAAAAGTGCCTAATGAAGTCAAGGTATTAACCAGAGTTTGTTATATCTTGACATTGTGAAGTTGAAAAGTGTTTAAGGATGTCAAGGTAATAGCTCGATGCCTTAAATATGGCTTTCCTGATGAGGATTGTGTATCTGAAACATGTTAGTTAGCCCAATTTCTAAAACTAGCTGTCCTGATGAGGATTGTGTACCTGAAACATGTCAGCAAGAGATGAGCTCCAATCACTGATTATTTTGTGTCTATTTTTAGATGGATTTGGGCAGAAGCCGGTGCTCAGATGGAATTAGAAGAAGGGTTAGGTATTGGAGGATTTGGCTATCCAGTAAGTCAGATATTTTATCCCATTTCTGGACATTCATGCTTTGATGGAAGGCAAACAACCTTATAACTTAACAACTTAATCTTTTGTCTGTACCACTTTTCAAAACAAACATTTTATCTGTACCCCTTTTCAAAATGGCCAAACTTTATATTTCTATCAAAACTATACCATATGTAATATTTTAATTACCTTTTCTCCAGGCTATGGCAGCAGTTAATATCAGAAAGAAAAAATATTCTTTATTAAAAGGTGCCTTCAGTGAAAATGGAATCAATGAATTTTTAAGGTAAGTGCAATAACTTATATATTACTAGCTGTTCGTGGCTTTAATCTGCCTTCATAAGGGCATTAAAGTTTATCAGTAATTAGTAATCTCTTAGAAATATAAAGTTATGTTCTAACCTGTTAATTTCAGAGATCTGTCATTTGGTAAAGGTGCGTCTGCTCCTCTGAAGAGTGCTGAACTACCAAAAGTTGTTAAAACTGAAAAATGGGATGGAAAAGACGGAGTGGTAAGTGAATTGTCTTCCTTGTTGAACATTACTACATATTTTAAACTATCAAGGGCAAAAACTCAGGCTTTATTTCAACTTTAATCGTGCTAATTCCTCAAATTATTTAGCTATATGGCCATGGTGTTTAATTGGTTTCAAGTTTAATTGAATCTACGCAAATTTTAATGCCATAGCAAGTGCTTTCGAGAGTCAATCCAACGTCTGAAGGTTTCATTTTCTAAAAAGTTTTGGACAAGAAGGCGTGAAAGTAAAGATGTAATTTCAATTTCTTTTCAGTTGGAAGTGGAAGAGGACATAGATCTGAGTGATGTAGAATTGGATGACAAGGATGAATTATAGATAGAACTGTAGCGGTTATTTAAGACTGGGTGATTGTGTCTGAATGAAGAATGTTTGATGGGCCTGTTTGATTGGTATAATTGAGAGTATGTATGAAATGGTCGTGTTTGATTGATCAAGATATATATTTTTGTGTTTATCTTTTAGTCTAGTTTACTTTTAAATATTTCCAAGCCACCCCTAAACTCAACTTACCCACAAAACCTTTCTGCAATTGGGGTTGTCAACTCTGCATCTCTTTGAGTCCTGTGAAGCGAAACTATTAGTAACTGAACAAATTCAAAGCCATCCCAGCCAAAATATACAGTCTTTTATAAGCCCTTCCTTACTACGCATAGAAATTTTCCCATATTTTTTATCAATTTGAAGTAATTTTCCCTAAACTATGCATTAAAGTGCTCAAATCTGTTGAAAACCCTCCTCATGTATCAGGAACAACGCAATCATTTTGTATAAGATATCATTATTGTGTATTTTGGTACATCTGATTGGTTAAAATTGTGTTCTCTTGATTTTTCATTGGCTGATATATTTGTTGTATTTTATCATGTGATGTGAAAAACTCATTTGTTTGTTAATTGGTTTCAAATAAAACCTTTCAACTCTTTCTTTTGGGAGACTGAAAGCAGGGTAACAATGCTTGCTTGGGGGCTTGGATGATAAACCAAAGTCATGTGTACTAAACATTGTGCTTATCTCTTTTTACCATTAACAGATGGTAACTCAAACGTCAGCTAATGCCCATATTAAGGTCGACCATGTTCACCTATAAGACAAGTTAATATCGAGAGGTTTATTAGAAACTGAGCAGTAGGTTTTATATATTAATAATGATAGATAACATGTACATTACATCAAATAGGTAAAAGGTATTTAAAGCACTGCCAATAGCGAGGATTTCAATAACAAACAAATATACATACTGTCTTCCCACATCATCAGTATTTTACTGATTATTTTCATCTGAATTAGTATATCGGCTTCAAAATAATACTGTTAGTCTTATATTTTGACTTTTGACTGAAAGTTCGTGTTGAAATTTCTCGGAGGGAAGTGTTTTATATAACATGTTTATGGAAGCAATGAAATTCTAAGACTATCAGTATTTTTGAAGCCAATATGACAGTTCATTAAAATATAAGCAGTAAGATTCCGTTTACCAACAAATAGTAGCATAACAGTAGAAAAATATATACAATAACAAACTATTAACAAAACAAATGGCTTATTTTCCCTACCAATAAAATCTCAGGGTGTTTCAAGATACGCCCCTTTTTGCATATTCATGATCATTAATCATATATATATATATATATATATATATATATTGAAATATGAATATATGTATATGCCCCTTTATTGAATATTCATTTCAACAGACATTGACCTAAAGATACCCCCCTATTTGCATATTCATGAGTTCGATATTTACATTGAGGCATGCCCATGATCCCTGACTAACATAATTGAATATTAAACGTTTGCCTCTACTGTACTGTACCCTTTTTTGTTTTTTAACTATTCTGTATCAATCTAACGCCAGATTCATTCATTCATTTCTTTATTTACTAAATATTTTCATCTTCATTCATTCATTCATTCATTCATTCGAAATATGGATAAACACTAAATATTTTCATAATTCTATTCATTCATTCATCCATCTGGTCATTCATTCATTCATTCATTCATTCATTTGGTCAGTCAGTCAGTCAGTGAGTGTATCTATAATCTACAGTTATAATCAGGGAAGTTAGTGTGTTCTGTAACTAAATTAGTTTGACTGTTAGTGGTAGAGTTAGTTGTATGTTGATTATTAATAGTGCTATCATTCTCTCTCTTCTTCAATATCTTAGCTTTATTGACTGGTGGACCTAGAATATATCATTTTATTACATTAATTATTCTATCTGAGACATGAAAATGTAAGAAATTCACAAAAATTGCCTCTATATTGCTTGGCAAATACAGCCAATCATAGGAAGTGACAGAAAGTCTGTATACAATAAACCATAATGTTTACAGTCTTTCTGTGGAGAGCTCTGATTGGCTGTATTTGCCAAGTGATATAGAGGCAATTTTTGTGATACAAGAAAGGTGGCTATTGCAGTCAAGGTATAAGGTGAAGTTCGTAATAGCTTGATATTGTGAAGATGTATTGCGTTAGACGACATCCCTTATGTTTACAAGGATCCTTTCTACCAGCTGGTTCTTGGCCAAACCTTTTGGCAATTGATCTTCCCTGATTATCAATTCATCAGATGTAGATGATTTTAAACAGATATTAAAGTGACTTACCCACGTAGCTGAGTAATACGGGTAAAAACATTAGACCATGAGCAGCTCCGAAGATCACAATACCTAAATACATTCGGAAATAAAATACTTGGAACAACTGGGATTTGGAAAAGGCCAGCACGATTATTCCTACCAATTTGGTTAAAGTAATTCCAGATAATACCTGTAAATAGACAGAAGAAATGAATAAATGAATGAAGTATTGAATGAAGTATTGAATGAATGAATGAAGTATTGAATGAATGAATGAAGTATTGAATGAATGAATGAATGAAGTATTGAATGAATGATTGAATGAAGTATTGAATGAATGAATGAAGTATTGAATGAATGAATGAAGTATTGAATGAATGAATGAAGTATTGAATGAATGAATGAACACTAACAGCAAGATATCAATAGGTTAAGGATAGTGTGCAATAAATTTGTAATTATACAGTATATCAATATTAAGTATTTTCTATACTATTTGATAGTCTACAGATGGTAACTTTACTAGAAGATGAAAGATAAAAGCTGAGAAACTTACTGAGCTGCCCATATGAGCCAGAGAGTCTTTAGCACGTAGTTTACGAGTTGTCATGGTGCTGACTGTGAACGCTCGTGTTATATGTGAACAGAACTCCACCGATATTCCTACAGCCTGTCAAATATATTATTAAATACATAAATTGATGAACTAATTAGGCAATTAAGGATTTTTCCACATCAGGGGCTGACATAGAAAAAGTATCTTGTCGTTTGGATCAGACAATAAACTGAGGCTTCAGACTGTGCAAGTTAAAGATCTCTCAACAGTTGGAAATCAAAAAAGAGTAGGCTAATGCCACTGTCCTGGCAAAATGTCCCTCATTGCAAGCTGCATTAGCTCATAAGTTGCAGAACAGTAGGATGTAAAACTCCATTCATTTCATTTACAGATAAGCATTTAGAAAATAATAAACATAATGGCTTACCATAACTAAGTTAACCAGAGCGACAGCATTAAGAGAGATGTCCCACATATACATCAAGCCTAATAAATCAGCTAATATAAAACATATAGTGATGACAACCATAACAGCCGAATAGAAATCAAATCCCAGTAAAATAAACGTCACCAGAAATATAGATGCTATACATATTGATAGGTTGAATATAGTATCATAAACTATAGTTAGGTATTGTTCATAAAACACATAGAACACACTGAAAATAGTTCAATATTAAATTGTTAAAATGGTTTCTTAATGGAATTTGTTACAGAGATTGTAAAGAGGTTATCTTACTCTTTTATGTGTATCAATTTGCACCATTAGAATTTTCAATCTGACGTCTCTTGTGATAGTGACGTCATAGTAGAATAACAAGAACCACAGACATCAGATTGAAAATTGGAATGGTGCAAATTGTAAGTTGTCTCCCAGATACACATAAAAAGTCTAGAAAACCTTCTTAACAATCTCTTTAATGTTCATAGGACCTACATGTTTTGATCTACCAAAAATACCAAGTAGATGTATATAGATACATAAGTACATAAATACATAAACATAAGTACATAAATACATAAGTACATATACATAAGTACAAAAATACATAGATACATAAGTAGATAAATACATACCTATATGGGAAAACCTGGAAGTGTTCAGAAGAGTTTTGAAAAGAGTTGGTGATATTTTCTGCTATCTTTCTGGCATATTTTAAAGCATCTATATAATCTTTAGATGTCTTACATATAGAATGGTACGTCATAAAATACGTGGCTGAAACACAAAATAAACCATGTCATGTACAGAGTTTTACATCCTAGTTTCTTTCTCCAGTTAGAGTAATGATGGCAGTGAAATATCGACATTAATATATGGTATTTCATCATCATATAGGTTGTAACATTGCATTGAATACATTGTCACGAAAGCACATGCACAGGACGTGTCATTAGGGAAGAAAGGTTGTAACATTGCATTGAAAACAATGTCATGAAAGCACAGTCACAGGATCATGAGAAAGGGTGAAATTTGTATCAATAACGTCAAGACATTTAAATATTTGATACAACTCTCCTCTACCCATCACCATTTTAATATTGAAAACAGAAATATTGCCTCACCTCCTATAGTGTTGGTATCATTTTTAATCTCCACAGCATTTCCATAAGCAGCATGACCACTGAAATATAAAATATAAAAACTAGATACTAGCAATTTAGAAACCACAAAACTGAACTTTATTTCTGTTAAAATTTGTAAAACTGTGTCCAGATATCTTAAAGAGGTTTCTTTTAAGTCATATATATGTAATTGCCAATAAAATCGAGAGAAATTCTGCTGACATTTTGTTGCCCACTAGCACCATCTGTTGACATACACCAAGTACATTAAAATTTCATATTAGCAGCGTATCTATAGCATGAATTCTAATTCTTACTAACCCTTTAGCACATTTGATTTCTGGATTATCTTTCAAAAACCAAGGTAGAAACTTCATAAAATCTTGTTTTTGTGGTCGATTGTCTTTAAACTTAGAAACATTACACTCAATACAGTTAGGATTCGTGTCTGTAAAATAAAACAGCAAATATTTCAAGCTCTACTCCTTTTTTTTGCAAATAGTGAAGTCCTTAGAATATATTGACACTTTGATCTTATAGTGGCCAGTTGAATTGACATCTGCTGGGAAATCAATGGCGGAGGGAGTCCTCTTGACAGGAGAACAAGGCCTGCATTCAAAAAAAAAATAATGTGTTTCTATAGTTTTGTTATACACCTTTGTTGTTATTCTTTTTTATTCAATACTTCAACTGTTCAATACACCTAAGAAAACTACGACAAAATTTTGTAGTATTTTCAGGTTCTAATCATAATGTTATCTAACCTATAGCTTCACAGAAATCACCGGTTGTATTGTCATAGCGACAACAAGATGGCCGCCCTCCAGGTTTCAACCAATTAAAATAATCGTCTAACCAATCATTGGAGGAGTGGGATATTTTAGTTCTGTAACAAAAAGGAAAAATCATTTTAAGAGACATCTTTGCCATCTGTTTAACCAATCGTACCCTGGTCTCCGAAAAGGAAATTTTTTAGCTGAGCTAATCAGTAATAGTGTTTACATCCTACTGTTGACATTCGAGACTTTAAATCTTTTAATCAATGTGTGTCCAGAAATATCCGTGTTTAAATGAAGACTCGTCTCAACCCCTGAAAATGGCGAACCACGGCCTTCAAGGGAGTATAATACGTACATGTTAGCCCACTTGGTGGCTTGGTATATTTGACCATTAAGAGAGTTTTCTGGACACCCGTTTCCACTACACACCGCATCCTGTCCCATCTTGGATTCATAATTATGTCCGTCTTTTACCACAAAATACACTGGAGCTCCCACAGACAAATATTTATTCAAACTTTCAAAATAATCCAAAACATAGGAATCCTGAAAAATATAACAGATACGTATATTCAATACTATTAGTTCTTACATAAAATAACAGAAATATTGTAAAAAATAATAACACATGAAACTGAATGCTCCAAGTGACTGTATTCACCTCATTCCATGTTAGCGTCAAGGTATAAGATCAAGACGTAATACCTTGACCATTGAGAAGATACCTGAACCAAGACCAGTTTAGTTCGAAACTGAAAATATACTCACCTCTGGCATAGACAGTTTCTGATCCAATCCTACTTCTAATCTAGGTATCATAGCAACACTGGTACAAAAATACCCCACAAATACCACCATCTACAAAATATATTATCATCAACTAAATCCCTTTAACACAAGGTTATTTTTAAATTGATATACAAACAGCTGAAATTGAGCTCTATCAGCTGGTAAAGTAAATATTTAGATAACTATACAGATAGGTGAAATCGAGCTCTATCAGCTGGTAAAGTAGATATTAAGTAAGACAACCTAAGGATAGCTGAAATTAAGCTCTATCAGCTGGTAAAGTAATTATTTAGACAACTATACATAGAGCTGAAATTGAGCTCTATCAGCTGGTAAAGTAATTATCTAGATGACTATACAGATAGCTGAATACAGCTTTATCAGCTGGTAATGTAATTATCTAGATGAGTATACAGATAGCTGAATACAGCTCTATCAGCTTGTAAAACTGGTTCTATATTTTGAATATAAAATAAGAAAAGAAGCCTACCACTATTGGTCGAACCCATTCTTTCATTAGAAAATGAGAGTAATAGTTCTTCATGAATGTAAATAGTATACCATCAGCCTGTAGTTTATCAGTGTAGCTAGTCTTACTACAACAATAACAGTCAAACCTATCTTCCTAAACAAAACAAAGTATAGAAAATTATCACAATATTATATATACTATATAGACACAGCTTTATAGAACAACAATCACTGGTTAAAGTTTTATACAATGTTTCGACGTCTTTCCCCCGTCGTCCTCAGGCACATGAGACTGTTGAGATCAGGGGTTTTCAATGGTTTTCCATCTTTTTCATTCTATTATTACCTCTTTCAATATCCTAGATCGATTGAATAACCCCCTTCCCCCTATAATTCTTACTATTTCCTAAATTTCTCTTAGGTTTACCCTGCAATCTTTTTTTCAGAGAATATAGCCTAAAACATTCTGACTCTAACCCCACTCTGTATTCCCCAGGTCACCAATCTATGCCAACTCATCCCCTCCCTACAAACCAAGCACTGTATAAATGAAGACACTAACCTCTTCCCGATGAGCGTCTAGAGCTAGGACACTGATAAGACAAGTAATCTGTAGAAGGAAATTAAACAACACCGCCATAGCAGCATATAGAGAGAATATCTTTACAGCAGGCATATCAGTTAGAGCACCTAGAAAATACGATACAAATTGGCTTATTAGGGACAGGTTCACCATTTTCAGGGGTTGATTTTAGTCTTGAGTATATGAAAATAGTCTTCAGAACTGTTCAAAGATCGCGCCATTCCTTCAAAAATACTATAAGGAATATCACTTTTGATTAATTTCGTTTACAAGCTTATGTTCTCTCTGAAATTTGGGGAATCTGATAGTTGAACGTCCTGTTGTTATAGTCTCTGACAACCAGACATCTCTTAATTACAAAGAATAAGATAAAGGGAGGTAATAAGGAAAGAAACATACCAAGGAAGAAGGCCAATGATTCAGATAAAGATGTCAATAACATACTGGGACCCACTTTACCTATTGTTCTACCAACTTGTTCTTCTATCGTCTCTCCAGCACGTCGCTTGTCTCTCTACAATTAGATACATAATACATACATTACAGTTCTATAACTCTCTCTTACAATAGATACAGCTCATTCCAGAATTTCCTAATATTCAGGTGGCGCTAGTCACCACCAACTTAAATTCTGAGTACTGTTTAATCCTGTTTCATTGCACGTCTGGTTGAATCTATGAATTCTTAAAAGCAGAACTCACCAATCCAGTCGCTATATTCTTAGACAATCTTGAGAGCTCATAACAATTTGAAAGCCGTTCTCAAGTTGTCAAATACAATCATAGGAGATGACTGGCAAATACAGCCAAATTAACAATCCTGCTTCAGAACCCATACAAACCTGGAATGTCTGAACAAGGATGAAAATATTATCCACACCGACTGCCAGGACGAGGAATGGTACCACCTCAATGATAATAAGAGTAGCAGGTTCTCCTACAAAGCTGAAGAATCCCAGAGAACTTGATACTGACAGTAAAACTATTAATACTCCAACTAGACCCATTGTTACTTTCATATCAATCTGAAATATACAGTGAGTGACAACCTATATTATATTGAACACTGGTGATTTATAACAAAACACAAGACAATATTATGGAATGTAATTCACTACTTTAATAAGGTTAGGCACATAACGTTTCAACACAATATACACGTGTCGTTATCAGATGTAATGGCAAGAGAATAAAACATAACAAAATATATACCAACAAGAAACAATATAGAGATTAAGAGAGACAATAGATAAAAGGGTGATTTAGTCAAATTCCTGTTGTATAAAGCTGACATGCACTCCTCCTTTACCAAAACTTATGAATTAATGAACACTTGGAGAAAAATTCCTGATCTTATTTATTAAGCTGGCATGAATAAATAAAAGGCCAAGGACGTCTGGGCAATAAAACACAAAGAGTGAAACATAAACTATACTTACAAAGAATCTCATCGTACTAGAGGGAGGCTGTTCATAGCACATCCAACAACAGCTAGTTAGTTTACCAAGAGCAAAGGTAATATACCCAAACATTATCAGATAGCTAACAACAATAGTTAATACATCAGAATAGCTCTCTCTATTTAATTCATCCTGGATAGATCTCTGCAAATAGAATTAGAATGAATGAATGAATGATAAACAAATAAATAAATGAATGATTGCATCACACTGGCAAAACAAACAAACAAATAAACAAATAAATAAATAAATAAATAAATAAATAAATAAATAAATAAATAAATAAACTAGCTTACCTCAGAGCTAAAAGCTATGCTCATGTTAGGATTATCATAACTCTTCATAAACTTAATGAACTCTGATTCCCAGGCCTGGGCCTTGACGTTTTTATTGTCGTCAAGGTGATTGTTGACAATGAAGGTCATGACGTGGGCTTTTGATGTTTTATAATCATCTCCTGAAATGGTGAAATAACTGTCGTTAGTTTTCACGCAGTTCTTGTATATTATAACACTAAAGATAGGACTAGAGGTTACGATTTGATTGGATTGTATGTTAGCGAATACAGCCAATCAGAGTCCTCGACAGAATGTCTGTACACAATAAGTCATAATAAGTCTAGGGCTACAATTGGCTATATTTGTATGTGTACAATCCAATCAAATCAATGCATTCTGTGATATAAGAAAGGTGGCTATTGCAGTCAAGGTATGAGACGACATTCGGAATAGCTTAAGATTGTCAAGATGCTCTTCTGCAATACAAACTTTCAGTGAAATGAACTCAACTAACCTTCAAATCCACCGAACGTAATCCAAGGAAAGACGGGACCTCCAAATTGTCCCAGACAAGATGAATGGAACGCTGTAGTATCATTGACAGAGGCTGGAGCCCTGAAAATTATTTTCTTACATTAATTAAGTGTCATTTGTCTAACCATATAATAAAACAGTTATGACAAGATTAACATTCATTGGGTTGTGGGGGACTAGGGGTGGGGACTTGAGATTGGGGAACTGGGGGTGGGGATGAGATTGGAGGGTGATATCGGGGTGTGACCTACTTTGGGGGTGTGAGGGGTTCAAATGACTACTCTGAGGGTGTGAGGGGTTCAAATGACTACTCTGAGGGTGTGAGGGATTTAAATGACTACTCTGAGGGTGTGAGGGGTTCAAATGACTACTCTGAGGGTGTGAGGGGTTCAAATGACTACTCTGGGGGTGTGAGGGGTGAAAAAAGGTTGGAAAGAATACATACCTAACACAGAACTGTAAGTGATCTAAATAATCTGCTAAAATATAGAAATGATCCTCATCCCAGATCACTGCATCTAATTTCTTCAAACTGTTTTGATAATACTGTAAGGAACTCATGATAGTACAATCATTGTAATCTGGCGCCAAGGGTTGGAAACAGATATCTTTTAATGTGACAGTTTCGTTGTTATGTACTGCTGTTAGATTACTTATATCTTCTTGTAGACGTAATAACTGAAAAAATACCATCAACCATTTTCTAACTGCTGGCCAAACATCCTGGCTTTGATCTTTTCAAGTTAGGTATAGGAGGATCCTTTCTACTAGCTGGTCCTCGATCAAACCTCTTGACATTGATCTTTCCTATATCAGCCATAAGCTTACCCATTTATAGCTGAATTGACAGAGACCAGTTCATAAACCAGCCAAAACTTAGCAGTAATTTCATAGGTTTATCCAATTCATATTTTTAACATAGGAAGGGAAATAACTCTTGTTAAGTTTAGAAAAATCAGACCACAATGTGTCAATACCTGATGCATGAATTCTAATTCAAAGATACCATTAAAGACAACATCTTGACCATAAGGTGGAGGGTTTGTGTGTATAAATGAGGTATCATTACCAGTTTTTGTGATAATCAACTGTTCTGTACGATAAAATGGCCTAGAAATACAACATTGAAATAATGAAATGAAATGAAACGAAATAAATGGCTCTAAATTTATGAAATGAAACACTGTGAAATAGAGTTTTCTATCATTTTAGCCTGCTTAAAACTGGGCCAATGAAATCAAGTTTAATATCCTAGGAGATTATCTTCTATAACATCAGACCCCCAGTAATAGTCAACAATACTTACACAAAATGAGAATCAAAATAATCTTTTTCTTGCCGGGCACGACTGCTGGGTGACGACCAGAGTTCAACAGGGTCGGTGGTGACGTCAAACAGGGTGATGCCCACTGATAGTAAGAGAGATATCAATATAGCTAGTCCTATTACTAATATTGGTCTTCTAGCACAAAATACACCCCATCTACAATTACATATAATAATAAATGAAAACATTTGAATGGATTTTTACGTCCTACTTTTCTGCACCTTATGGCTAATGAAGACAGACAACGCCATGTAGTGCGCGATGTGATATTTTGCGAGGACAGCGACATTAGCCTGCTCTTTTTCAATTTCCAACTGTCCAGGATCTTTAATGTGCACAGCCTGTAGAACACGCGGCCACAATTACAATAATGTAGATAGTAAATATGAAAATGTAATAATTGTAAACATTCATTTCAAAATGTCTGCTCAATGTCAGATTTCACGCCTAATATCTTACCTTGTAAAAGACTTCTCCAAGACCTGTTCCATTTTGGCACCTATTTTCTCCATGCATCCCAGATCTTCCTCTTTGATGTTGTCATATCTACTAGACTTATCTTGATCTCTCCTTAAATCATAATGATAAACCTCGCTACTTCCTTCATCATCTTCATTACAGTCTAGTCCTACAATCAATATATCAATGAATGAATAAATGAACGAATAAATGAATGAATGAACAAATATATGAATGAATGATTGAACGAATGAATGGTGCTTCATAAGCTTGCAAACCTTGAATATGTTTATGAACTTCTTCCAATGCCATGCAGTGTGATATAAGGGAAAGTTTACAAGAATAGTCTGTAGCACACACGGCACCATCCCTTTGAGCAGATGGAAGCGTTTCAATGTCTGCATCTACTCATCTTTATGACTGATTGAGGCAAGAGTGTACACAAATTGAGTCTCACCTAAAGAGTCCTGAACCATGATGTTATAACAAATAGCGTAGGAACCAAAAAAGAGCAGGAAAGTAAGGAAGATAACTCCCATGATGAAATCATAGCCGTCAATATGTAATATCTCCCACGGACTAGGAGGTGAGGGCGGTGGTTTTACAGGAGAACACGCTGTTCTACAATCCTGAATATAGAACATACATTATAATTACACCAGACTGTGCTTAATGATGAATAATTCATGGACCGGTTCATTAGGGAATCTAATCCACTTTTTTCATCCAATTATCATTGGCTAAATTTTTCTATTGAGTGGATACTTCATCATTAAGTAAATTAGATCATGTGACATTTTGATTGACAGCTTAGTAAGTTAGATCTTATCAAGTTAAAAGTTTCGTTTCAGTTAAGAAGCGGTAGAAAGGTGAAAATTTAAATAAAATGCAGTTTCTCATACTGCTCTCAGCTTCTGATTGAAATAACCAAGACCAAAGACAAGCAGTGTACAATGAGGGAAACCTTAAAGTTTGGATATTGAACCTACCTGACAACTACAAGGTGATGATGTATTGGTTAATGGTTGACTACAAGGTGTTATATTTCTAAATAATGGATATATGGTGATGTTGTCTGGAAATCTGACAGAATCATTACCCACGTAAAAATTAATCTTAAAGGGAGTCTGACCATTGATGGTGTCCCCCATATAATCTAACCAGTTGGTCGTGTTACAATCTTTCGCTGGTTTGCCACATAATATATCTACAATTAAATCAATTCTATTAGAATTTACATCCAGTGATTTAAAATTCCACTTAATAAGGACCAATTTTGCAAATTTAATGGAATCATACAGAGTTTTTTTGATTACAGAGGATCTTAATGTTGGATTTTAATTTTGATAAGTGACACATAAGCCAAATTTAAGCTCTAGAAGACAAAAATCAAACAAATTAATTGACCTCTGTATGTCTTCAGCTTTAAGCTCTGGTTCTCGGTAAGATCTTTCAATTTCCAATCAAAATCTAACAAAATTCCGTCATTTTTAGACTAGCCACATATTGTGATCTGAATACTGGTGAAAAATTCAAGAATTGATATCCTACCTAAAGCTTTTTCATTAGCAGCAGGTATTTCTACATCACGACAAGAGTTGTACATTCCATAAGCGAATTGATTAGATACTGTATAATCTACCACTGTTATTAAAGTTTTATTGGTTTTAACATCTACTCTAGTGGTGTTCACATCTACAAATAAATATCTACTTTAGTAAATTACCCAACAAATCAGGTCCTCAAAACTTGGGTCTTTTTCCTGAGGCAAAAATTCTGTTGCCTTCCATTACATGGCTCTTGGTAAACCACTTTTACCATAGACATCAAATAAGCCAATTATTCAGCACACTGGTTCCCAACCTTTTTCAGGCTTCACACCCCTGGAGCAATCACTTGGACCTTTCACACCCCCAAAAATTTGTATCATCCACATTTACATCATGTGATGATGTGAGGTGCACTCTCAATTCAAAATAAATTCTTCTCCTACTCCAGTTGGCCACACACCTGACACCCTAGTCCCATACCCCCAGCCCTGCTATCTTTAAATATAAATGTGTAAATAGAAGATAACATTAATTTGTTAACAGAAAACTCACGGACGAATTCACTGTGATGTGGATCACAGGTAAAATAACAGTACAAGTTGACAAAATTCTGGAAACAAGAAGGACATCTGCTAAAAACTTGGAAAGGAACGGCCATATTGGTTTCTAAATCCTTGAGCTGTCCAGTGGAACAACATGTCTTTGTTTCTTCACCTGAAATAGAAGAATTGGAATAATAAATTATGGGTGATACGGGGACATCAGGTTGACTTCCAGAAGCAGCAGCCTGAAAATTGGAATGGTGCAAATTGATGCTATCTGCGTCCCTGATAAACCTCTTTACAAATTCTTAAAGTAGAAACAAACCTGTATAAAGAGATGGACAGTATTTCTCTAATATTCTCAGACCATCTGTATCATTAAGAGTTTTAGCTGGACCATAATAAGGACAATTCTGGTCTTTGTCTGTAATTGGATCCTTCCCACAAATGTCATACCAAACACAATGACCAGCATCAGGGGAATCAGTGGCTTCCAGATCTTCATCTAGGTCGTCTAAATTGTGGATCACGACCTCTTGTCCATGAGATACATTGTTATTAATATCTTCAGGAGTAATAGAAGCATAGTACAGAGTATCAACACTACCAGCAACCTATAAAATATAAACAGTCCTTAAATTTCAATCAAATCGAGAAGAATCTTGAATGCTGATTATCACAATGTCAAGTTATTACAGAATCTGTAAAATATCTTGATGTATCACAGAAGTTAGTAAATGAAGCGATTTGATTGGATTGTATGATAATACAGCCAATCAGAGGTCTAAATAGAATGTATGTGAAGGCAAAGCCATAACGTTTACAGTCTTTTTGTCAAAGGCTCTGATTGAAAATTGGAATGGTGTATATTGATGATCACAGTGTCTCTGATACATTTACATCTCTTTAAAGGGACAGGTGTGCGATTTCCATACATTTCTAGTACTTCTGAAGATTATTTACATATAGTAAATATAGTACCGATACTCAAGACTCTCTTCAAAATGGCGCACCTATCCCTATACGATGAATATCAAATCCAAAGTCAGAAATTTTGAAACAAGAGGGAATCCAACTTGAAGGCAAGATAAAAGTTTGATGACATGCCAATGAGTCTATTTGTATGTTATCTATAGATAACTTCATACTGTAAAAATTTATAGTAAATTTTATCATGTATTCAGATAAATCTTCAATGAAAGATCATCAAAATATCACACGATGACTTTCAACCAATGGATAATCTTACTATAAAATTCAACCAATCAAAATCCATCTTGATGTTTGCTTTTCACAGTGGTTCCATCGCAAACGTGGACCTAATACATAACCTTGTTTCAGATAAACTAGATGCCTAAATATCAGTCAAGGTTTATATAATGATAAGAATGCATTCTGTACAATTTTGAAATGATTTAGAACTTTTGGTTGGCCACACCGTTCTTGATGGCCTGCAAGAGATTAATTTCGTTACAGTAAAACACCTTTACATGGAATCGTAAGACATGACATAAATGGTGTATGAGGAAAAATCCTTCTTTCAGAATATATCTGAGGTTGAGTGGATTAAATATAAATTAGGGTTAAAAAACCTGCACTTTTGAAGGTGCGGAAAAACCCGCAAAAAACAGGGTCTAGTTTTTCATACCCTATCCCTGTCAACAATTGTCAAAATAGCTATCAGGGGCTGGAATAGAGGCAGATATTTTGGACTAGTAGACCTAATCATGTAATTAGGCACAGGATAGAGTTACAGCCGTTGTAACTTGAAATAAATTGTTAAATTTTCTATAGTTAGTTAGGGCAGACTACACATATTTATTTAGTAGACTGTAATAACAAAAGTCACTTCCTTCAATTTAATGTACTACCATCTTCGGTGACTAGGATAAGCAATTAATTTTCATAATAATTTACAAGAATACGCCATCAGTTCAATTTACTTTTAGATTCATTCAAACTTTCTAAATTCTTTCCAGAAGTAAATCTACTTGTAGTTTTGGAAAATTTGATGAAAGATGCCCACACTACAAGCAATACATGAGTAATAATAGGACAATGTTTACATAACAACGTTATAGTTATCACTTCATCATCTTAAAGTTCTTTCATAAGCCTTCCATTGCCCCCTCCCATCGCATATTCAAGACCCCAAACAGTTCTACCAACCTTAAAACTTGACAAACATATCAAAATAAATCCTAGCACCTTCATTTCAATAAAGTTTCATTGATATATGATTTCCTGGTGTGTTTTTAAGTTCACAAACTCGTTTCTTAAAGTTAGTTGTTGACTTGGGAAATGACACCGGAAGTTGATGATCGCATGATTCTAAGAGGCTGCGCACAAAGTCGAGAATATTTTATTGGCCACGCCCACATCAAGAAACGAATGGACTTCAGATATAGGTCAAAATTTATCATCATAGATTAAAGGTTCTTAATCGGAGTCGAAGGTTTATAATCGGAGTCAGAGGTTATCATGACTAATAAGCCAAAGCCATAATATCATCGTAATTAGGCCTTAGAAGATGTAGTGCAGTTAACAGATAGCATAATGCTTACTCTTCTATGGCCACCTTGTCTTATATCTTTAGTTGCAAAGACCACTTTTTAGTCAACAAGCCTGACAAATTTTTCCCATTGCTCACCGAATGGTGTATTCATAATTCCAATCAGCACCAGAAAAGTAGGGCGTAAAACTCCATTTCACTTCATAGTAAAAATGTACGAAATAATGATTTATATGGGAGATAACTCATGATGTACTGTTCAATAGCAGACAACAACAAGTCGTTCAATTTTTTGATATAAATGTAAGATTTCGCTCAAATTTCAGGCATATTTTTACCCTTTTCATTTGCAATTTGCATCATGTCAATGATCAATTTCTAAAAATGGTCTCGGTAGCCTTTGGTTAGGAGTTTCGACACAGATGTTGAAAACCAAAGGCAGATGTCAGTCAGATGGACACAAAATTTAGGTCTACACCTGTCAGTTGGTCTTGTTCTCAAAGAAAAGTTTTTATACACAGGGGTTTTATTTTCGGCACCTTTAATTAACAAATTAACGCATCAGATGCAGTGAAGTGGTAAGGCACCTTTAATTAACAAATTAACGCATCAGATGCAGTGAAGTGGTAAGGCACCTTTAATTAACTAGCGGCTTACTTTCTTAGATAAGAGTTTAAAAGAATAAGCTAACAGGAAATTGGGTGGGAAATGAATTTAACAAAAAACTACCAGACATTCGTATTATTTATTTATTCACTAAAACAACATAATCATGACTAGAGCATGCAAGCCATGGAGTTCACCTCAATTTAATTTCTATTTATAGAATTAACCTACTGACGAAATCGACTCGCCCAAACTCACATTGTGGCGAATTGACCCGAACGTGTCCCGTAACGTCTCGTCTATCCAATATGGCGGCTTAGAAGACATTGTGTGAAATTACTTGACGTTTTTCGGAGTTTCCACTCCGATTACTGAATCTTTTTATTTACCTTTATGTGAAGTTTAGTCCCAAGGTCGAACCGAGGGATTCTGTTAAATTTGGAAGTGCTAGGTTCACGGATCAAGCTACGAGGGCGTCCTTTGATGGATAACTATGCTCAAACTCAATGCAGGCTGTCCGACGTTATTCCTTGCTTTGCCTATGCGGAATAGTCATTCTCTCAGGGTATTTGGTGGTCAATAAAATTCAAAATGGACAGCGTTTGTTCCCATCTAAGACGTTCCAGTCTTTTGCAGACGGAGCAGACTTCAGCTTTAGTCAAGACTTCCATATTTCAACGAAATTCAGACGCTCGCTTCCGTCACAAACTTATCAACAAAGATGTCGAATGTCTAACTGCTTCGACTTCTCCTTGTGTAAAAATGGATTTAGAGTCTATGTGTACCCGCGTAATCCACAGGACTTGCTGTCGGAAAGTTACACGAAAATCCTCACAGCCATTGAACAGACCCGGTTCTACACGACGGACCCTAAACAAGCGTGTTTATTTATCCCATCAGTCGATACATTAGATCGTGATAAATTAAGTCAGAATTTCTTTCCTGATGTTCAAAATAGATTAGAAAGTTTACCATATTGGAATAATGGAAGGAATCATATTATATTCAACCTCTATTCTGGAACTTGGCCGGACTATAGTGAGCATTTAGGCTTCGATATTGGAGAAGCCATTTTAGCTAAGGCCAGTTTCTCCATTCATAAGTTCCGAGATGGATTCGATATTTCCTTTCCGTTATTCGCCAACGAGTTACCGATGCGAGGGGGCGATCGTGGATATCTACATTTGTCGTCTAACAACATACCTTCTCCTCGAGAGTTTTTACTGGCGTTTAAAGGAAAGCGATATTTAACAGGAATTGGATCAGAGACTCGGAACTCACTGTATCATATTCACAATGGAAAAGACATAGTGTTATTGACTACGTGTCGTCATGGTAAAAATTGGGAGAAGAAAAAGGATAAGAGATGTAATGCTGATATGTCAGAATATGACAAGTAAGTCAATCAATTTCTTTATAAAAATTACAGTGATTCAAAACCAGGCTGCGTATTCTCGAAATGATCTTAACTCTATGATGGCGTAGGGTATTCATTTCTAACACTGTTAGCATATCTAGAGTTTAGATCGTCTCCAGAATGTAGCCTTTTACTTTTTTGGTAATTGGTAATTTCTACTATTATTTGATATCATTCTGATTTCCTTTCCTGTGTCTGCTTCTATTAACGGAATAACTCATGAAAATTTTGACCATTCATTTGGTATCTTATGAAAATTAAAAGGGTTCAAATCAGTTTCTAGCTTTAAGAGGGATTATTACAAGTTTTCTCAACAGTTAATGTGTATTAGGGACACTGATAGCATCAATTTAATTTCAGTCAGATGTCAGAAACTAAGAGTTTTATGGCATTACAATCTCAAAAGTACTGAAATATTATAAGCAGCTTTTGCGATATGATGTCAAAAACGTATGACAATTTCTAGCTTCAGTCTGACACGACTGGCAAATACACCCTAAGAAATCAATAATAAACACAAAACTAGAGATGGTCTTACGTTTGATCAACCATTGATTAAAAATAAATAAATTTATGAAAACCTGTTTACCCAAGTTTTCAAAGTTATTTTTAATTTGATAAAGAAGGGTCCATTGAACTCTTTTAAAGATGATCAATAATGTCCAAAGGGCTTGTTATTATAAACATCAAAACTTGATAAGATCATGTAAACAACTTTATGATTTTTGATTGGTCAAGATAATCTATTTAAGCAGGATTAAGTGGTTAATCCTCTAGAAATTAATTAAGAAAGCATGTTATCTTATCAAGATTAAGATTGTCATATCTATATTAATTCAAAGAATTTGATTGGACAATATAAGTTTCTGTAGTAACCAATCAAATAACTGTAATTTATTAAGTTAGGGATTAGGGAGTGAGAAATGACGCTGGGCTGACTCTCAAGAGCACTGGCACAGGCATCATTAGCAGTGTATCTAAAAAAGAAAATAATCCAGGTTTTTGAGTGATATTTTAACATCTTCAGCTAATCCTAATCTTCAGCTAATAGATGCTCTTTTAGCTTGAGTTATAAATATGTTTGAAAATTGTTCTTCTATGTTAAAACAGAGATATTTTGTTAAGTTTTAAAAGGTGAAGAAGATCTTGGGTGTAAATTATAGAGAATACAGTTAGATTTTTAATGAAATATAGAGTGTAGTTTTATAAATGGAAAGATGATAAATTTTTGATGATGTTGTCTGTTATTTCCAGTTTAAAAACATTCTCTAAATGTCTGGTTGGTGAGGAAAGCCGTTTGTCTTAGCTTGATTAAATTTACTCAAAACCAATTCTTATAATGGTATGAGGTGTTCTGAAAAAGGCGCATTCCCTGCTGAATTTATTCGTGTTCTGTGTTTTGTATTGTACTGGTATAATCAATTGCTAAATATGCCTCTTAAGGACGTACTTTTCCATTCTAAAAGCATCTATAGGGAAATTATTTCAGTTAGTAAAAATTTAAGGGTGTGGCTATTCGCACCGCAACGGTACAAAAATGTACATTAAAAATCATGGCCATCCCTATCTATCCCTAACTGCCCAAACAATACTCTCTCAATAGATGTTAAGCCTGCATATCCATCTTGACAATAAAAATGGCTTCACGTTTTAAAAAAAAAAACCCAAAACTAACGCGCATATTGTGTGTTATCTTATCCGTACTGTTGTTAGCCGTCATAGAGAACACGCATCGTGATAGTGCAAATAGCCAGTGCGAAAGTTTAATTGAGGAAATATCGAAAACCTAAATATTTTTAGAAGAAACCATTTTACTCAAATTTCTCTGTATATGAAAGACTCGCTGACATGTGGTAGACGTCTGCTCCAAGTTATGACATCATCAATACATGTGTTTTTTATCATCATTTTCTGCTGTGACATCAGATTAAGTATTTATTGTTCCGTTATATTGTTTCAGAATTCTTAAGAAATGATAAAATTTATTCTTGGTAGGTATACTGAATTCTGGATCAATTCTTCTGTCCATTTTTCTGTAAAAAGGAGAGAGGTTTTAGGCCAGTTCAAATATTTTAGTGTTCATTGCATATTGATTTGTCAGTTAGTACTGTATCTCAATTGGTTTAAGGTTTTCTTTTATATGCTTCCAAGTCATAAAAGGGATTATAAAGAGGTTTTCTAAACTTATGTGTTTTGTTGACACTGATATCATCAATTTACACCATTGAAATTTTCCATCAGACCTGCGTCTGTGGTTCCTGCAATTACACCAAAACTAAGCATTTATGATGTCACTATCACCAAATTTGCTTGTATTATAAAAGGTCCATTATAAATATAAAACATGTGAGATGGTCTAGTTTGTTAGAGGATGTTGTAAATCTAACCTAATGTTTGAAAATCGAGTTCTGCTAGTGAAACCTGACTGACTATCTAACATTGTGTTAATAACAAACCTGTTAAACATATATTTCCCTGATTAAACCAGCATTAACAAACATTATTCATATTATCAGAGACAATTTATAGTTTGAAATATTCATGAAGAAAATGGCAGGTGTAATATTAATATTGATTTGATATTTAGAAAAGGAATTATATAAGTTAATTATTATAATTAATTGAAGATTCATAGCTTCAGACTGTTTGGTTTTCTTTCTGTTATGCAAGCGAGTTGGGTACCGGTACGGATAATCCAGGAAAGATCAATACCAAGAAGGTTTGGCCAATGGACAAGGATCCTTAACTGTGAACCTAAGTTGTTATCCTTGTAAAATATAGTTGTTTCTTTTTTTTCTTTCTTTCTTTTGAATTATGTAAATCCGAGCTCTGTCAGACATGATCGGCAAATTCATTGAAATCACCAGCCACTGGGGATGAGCTGTATCTTCTCTCTGAATATTCAACTAACAGACAGACTCTCTATCTATTTGTAGGCTAATTTTAAAAGGTCAAAATACAATATATGCAATTATTCTCATGAATTCCAGACCACTGTAGACATAATATGATAAATGATTCACTTTCTACCAGTTATATAGGGCATTGGGGTGATGTAGTCATTTTTAAATCAGAAATACATCTATTTGTCTTGTCTTATTGTTGCTACGTAAAGCTAATGAGTAATTTCTCTAAAATTGATGATGTCACAAGAAACTAATGATGTCATCGTTTGCCACAACAATAATGATGATGTCACAAGTTTTGAGTTGGTGGTGGTGTTATCTATGTAAACCCTGATGTCTTATTGCCTTGAACACATTGAGCTCAATTGAGCTTTGTCCAAATCATTAGCTCCTTTAAGCACATTGGCAGGTATGGCGAGCTAAGCAGGGCATAATTAATCATTCTTCTGATACACCTAAGAATTGGGATTGTCAACTGGGCATCTTTTTAAGAGACTCTACATTGCCATAGCTCATAATATTGAATGATTGGTATTTGAGTAGTATTTTGGTTTGTCGACTCAGCATTCCTTCAGAGAGTCCACATTGCTAATATTGACACTTCAGTATGGTACTATATGAGGTGATTGGTGGGTGTCCTAATTGCGGAAGATGTCAAAGTAACCTAGGAAGTGTCATGTATAGATGTAATCTAGCTACACTCTATATTTACAGAATAATATATATAATAGCAGGTGTTGTTTATTACACATTCCAGTAAGCATAGTCTTAGTTAAATATATTACTCATCAGATTATCTTTCTGCCTTGTTTCTCATATTTTCAATGTGTGACTGGCTTTGTAAATAATACACACTATAAGGTGAATGTCCTGTAAAATCTGTCTGAATAAAAGATGAGAAAAACACTGATCATTTCACTTCAACCTATGCTTTCTTAATTTCAATTGTAGCCCGTCACACTGAGCTGATACAGCGGTGGAAAAATTAGCTCAGAGTGTGTTGAGGTCTATTTAGAGTGCCCACATAGCTAATAATGATGAAGATATGTTAAATGTTAATGCACTAAGAAGTCTAGGCACGTCCTAAGTTTTTAAGTTTAAAGACGGTTAAGCTTTCAGAGCGTTCACATAGCTAGATATGTTAAATACAGTTAGGGTACTAAGAAGTCTGGGCGCGTCTGGAGTGAAGTTTTCAAGTTTGAAAAAAGGTAGTATATAATGATAGGTTATAGTTGAAACAGATAATGCTAAAAACATTCAGTAATTATAGATAGAGAAGTAGAAAACCAGGATTTATAAAGTTGAATGGCACTTTTATACAAACATCTCTTAGGTTAAAAATATCATTAGTTAAATTACTTAAAGATTCTGTGCCACTTGCATATATATTTTAACTGAGTGAGAGTTAAGTTGCTTAAAGGTGTTCTACCTCTTATTTTTTAAGAGTGTGGGTCGTGGGAGTTACATTTCTTAAAGATTCTGTACCACTTTTTTATTTTAAGCGAGTGGGAGATTTAAAGATGCTATATTATAAGGGAGAAAAAGTAACATTAAGAGGCAATGCCACTTTCATATTATAAGGGTGTGGGAGATTTAAAGATGCTATACCTCTTTTATATTATAAGGGAGAAGAAGTAACATATTTTAAGGGTGTGGGAGTTGGATTTCATCAAGGGACTGTTCCAGCACTCTTTTATTTTCTAAGGGAGAAGTTGCTGTCCTAACAAAATTGTCCTCATTGCACACTCAGTAGTATACCACAGACGCACGAATCTCCCCTTGTTCATTAGTCAAATCAGGAGAAAAAAAGTAGGACATAAAATCTCATTTCATTTTCATATTCATTTGTCTGTTAATTGCGTCTTTTTGATGAGAAAAAATGGCTAATTTAGAACCAAATTAGTCTTTTCATTGAATCTATTCAGAGTTCAGTTAATTTCCCTGAGGACTGAGAGCTTTTATCATTCTCTCACCTGTCAATCATTATTTATACTGATTAATGATTGGTTAATAATAGCCTGTCTCAGTATGCTGATCTGATTGGATAATAATTTGAAAACTCGTCATTTGATTGGTAGTTGGTGAGTTTGGTATTGATTTTTAAATGATAGTGATTAAAATCACTTGAGCTTTGTTAATCTAGCAACTTTTTTATGAATAGAAGAGGGGGGGAGACATGGGTATGTTTAATGGTTAACTGTATATTTGAATCCAACTGTCTGACTGTCGTTGTGCGCTATGGGTTCGATTCTTTTGTGGTGATGCGGTAAGCTGGTGATTTGAATTCAATATTCCATTGTAGACTCTATGTTAACTCTTAACTCTTAAGCCTTTTACAGCGCCCACATTAAAAACTTTTCCAGCACAGCATCTCCACAAAGTCAAGCTATTACAGACTTAATTCTTATACCTTGACCACAATAGTTATTGTTCTTGTATCACAGAAAGCAGCGATTTGATTGGATTGTTCTCATGGCTTATTGTGTTATAAACTTTCTTTCGTGGAATATGATTGGCTGTATTTACTGGTGTACAATCCAAAGAAATTGCTGCATTCTGCAATATAAGAAAGGTGGTTATTGTATTCAAGGTATAAGACAAACTTGACATTGTGAAGATGATTAGCGCTGTGGGTTTGAAACTCTACTAGTAACAATATGATACAATGTAATATTATAAAGTAATATATTGATAAGAGCTGTTATGATAATGGTATTTATTTTAAACTATTTTTATAGGTGTAGTAAGCCTGGTGTCATTGTTTACTGTGTTGTATCATTTTCCCTTGTACAGATCCAGTTACATTAAAGGGGTAGTCCTATATGTCTGGAGGGGGGGGGGGGGGGGGGATAATACTTTGGAAAGTCTAGTTACAGCCCATGCCTTTGGAAGTAGGCTCCAGTCATATTAAAATGAAATGAAAGGAGTTTTAGATCCTACTTTTCTGCACCTAATTAGGCTATTGAAGACAGCAACACCATGTAGTGTGGTAATTGAGCCAGGACAGCTGCATTAGCCAACCTTTTTATTATTCCCAATTGTTGATGGACTGAGCCACCGTGGCTCCTCCAGATGAATATATATCCTGTTCTAGCTCCTTTAAATAAAGGAAGGTGAAGATAGGGTATGATGACATCTCACTCCCTAGTGAGTCAATTTGTCCCGTCTGTTAGCTGATATAGGCTCTTATTACCTACTTACTTTTATAGACTTAGACCTTATTATTACCTGCTTGATAGGCCATAAATCATAAAGCAGGCAGGGGCATGTGAAAGGGCAGGTCCTAGGAGAGAGAGGTCAGGGCAGAGGAAAGTTTTGTTAGCTGGGTTAGTGTATACTTTACTAATAGAGGTGTGCAGGGAGTAAGAGAAAGGGCAGAACCTGAGGGAGAGGGGCTAATTTTGTGTCTGTGTGCTGTTAAATTTTGTGCCTGTTAAAGAAAGAACAGACAAATTGAAATGAAAATAGTAGATTTAAGCCACTGTCCTACAAAATTTCCCTTATTGCACATGTCTCATCATCATTTGCTCAATCAAAAATGAATACAACTTAAAACTGACTGAGATATTTGAATGGACTTGAAGTCTTATTATATATCTGGTGAAGATTAATGGTTATCGGAAGTGCATGATTGATAACTGATGTAAGAACCCATCAAGAAACAAGAGCTCTCTGTCTCATCCTTCCTTCCTATATTTTTATAACAATTCGAAAAACTTCATGATGCATATTCAAATTACAATGATTGGCAGTCAGCCAAACGTCTTTAATATATTATAACTAGTTTTATTAGACAATTATTTGATAGGATGGTCTCTAACTCTGGTGTTCATTCATTCATGAATATTAAAATACTCACAGTTTATCACTTAGATTTTCACGATATGGGAGACTTGAATAACTGCTTTGATAGTTTTCAATTCTTTACTTTAATTGCAGACAAACTACTCATTAGATATTCACTGATGATTGTAGTTAGCTAGAATTACGCAAATAATGGACAAGTATAAAACAACTAGCAATCTGCTTGGTTGATAAGAATTGAATGTCTCTAGAATGTTTTAAAGTTATATTTTTGTGAACAGGGCCCCTGAAAATTATTGCCCCCTTAACTAGAAATTTATTCATCTAAGTGGAAGTGTCTCTTTAAAGAAAAATATTTAAAATTTAAAAGTGAGTTATGGGTTTTGAATTATTTAAAATATGTCCCATATGAGATATACGTTTATAACACATTGTGTTACCAATATTTTCCCACTGAGCATTTTATTATCATTACTTTACAAATTACAGCTTTTAGTTCTGATCAGGGTTGTCGCTTCAGTTGTATTTGCCAGTCATGTTTGTTTGGGTTTATATGTTTGTTGAATTGCTAGCAAGCCAGCCCTCGGATTTTGGAATTGCATCGATTTACATCATTTCAATACACAATTAGCTCTTATCAGGGAAGTGTATTGTATTTGCCAGTCATGTCTGTTTGTATGATATGTTTCGTTGCATTGCGAGCAAGCATGTCCTCGTTTTTAATTTTGATAAGTGATACAGTCTGAAATAGAGCTTTTTCAGCTGGTGAAACAAATATTTAGATGGATCAACCACTTTTGAAGTGTAGATAGTTTTTCTAACCCGTCTAACTGACATCTGTCAACCATATCAAAGTAAGGCAAGAAAGAAAGCAAAGTTTATAAGGAAAGAGTCAATTTTATACCAACCCAAAAATATTTAATAATTAGATATTTCCTGTGTATATTTGTAAAAAGTTTCGATAATTTTTTTAATGGTACTTTCTTCATACATTCTGCTTGGAAAGCATGAATAGTTTTTCTAACTCTGTAAGTGACATCTATCAACCGTATCAGACCTAGGCAATGATTGAAGTAGAAGGTTTGATGTAAGGTAGATATATGTTAAAATGATTATAAAATCAACAGCTGTCGAAGGTTAAAAACGTTTTTTTTGTCTTTTGTTGTTCTGCATCATATACTCTGTAAAATAGAAAGAAATAATTATGTTAGCTTGAATTCATTAAAATTAAAATTTAAAGAAAGTAATCCACATAGAATCTATAGTAAATATGGCCTTGTTTTTCAATGCTTTAACTGTAGTCATACAGATAAGCTTGCTTGAAATTGAGCTTTCACAGCTTTCAAAACGAGCTCTTGCATCAAGCTTGTATCCATAAAATAAGCACCCCCAATTTAAAACAATTGTTGCTATAACAATGAATTGAATTAGATTGAGCTTTATACAAATGAAACTGAGCTTCAAATAGCTGATATTGAGCTCTATACAAATGAAACTGAGCTTCAAATAGCTGATATTGAGCTCCATACAAATGAAACTGAGCTTCAGATAGCTGATATTGAGCTCCATACAAATGAAACTGAGCGTCAGATAGCTGAAATTGAGCTCTATACAAATTCAAATCGAGCTCCATAAGCTTACTGCATTCAAGCTACAGATAGCTGAAATTGAGTGCAGGTAAATATTTATAAGGACTATCTCTATAACAATGGATTGCATTCTTGGGTGTTTGTGTAGTGTTATAATTTATGATAGCGTACTATATGAAATATGTTTGTTGTCTAAATACCTATCTATCTGTCTGTCTGTTGGTCGGTCGGGGCGGTTGGTTGGTCGGCTAGCTGGCGGGTGACAGCTAGACACTGAGTTCTACTTTAGAAAGGTTAGGCTGACAATTTCAGTGAAAATATAAGAGTTTTATATTTCATTATATATATATCTTATTATTGTGTATTTTTGTTTATAACCATATGGGAAATTACTAGTTGTTTCAAGCAGGTTTCTCCCAGAGTTAAGTCGTTCGGATAATCCCACTAACTCAAGCTTTATTAAAATTTACATCATTAAAATCAGAATTGATTCAGCTATTTAATGATACTTTTAGTTGAATTTTACCTTCACACATTTCTGAGAAAGGGCTGTTTTAAGCCTATTTTTTCACTTTTGATCTAATTTAAAGACATCATTGAGACTGTTCCTTTATTTTCATTAAATGATGTAATTTGCCATGCATTTGATGATTTCAAAACGAGGTATGAATAAGGTCTATTAGACACAGTTAATAATAGCTTGACATTATGAAGATGATTGAACATTTAAACCCAGTATTTACTACATACAGACGTCCAGACCTTCCTTGTTATAGACTAGATCTATTTGTGGTGACTTCCTCATTATTTCTAGGATTAACCAAGTCAAGTTTTTATATTATTTATATTTAGTTCCTTGTTGACCTGCCATGTCATCTTGTCTTTGATTTTCACAAATAGAATCAAAAAATAAAAAGAATATTTTAGTAGAATAAGAACTTAGATTCAAGGGGATCCAGGCCACGTATTATTCAAATGATCTCAGCGCTTGGATGTCCTAGAGTCTTAACTGTTAACACTGGTTCTAGGATATCCTAGCGCAAGGATCAATTGAGATACATGGCCAAGATAGGTAAAAAGTTTGGATTACAAGACATTTCAAAGGATAACAAAAAACACAAAAGAATATATTATAGTATTACACACTCCTTTAATAACGAAGTACATAATGTTTCAACACAATTTACACGTGTTGTCATCAGATGAAATGAAGTTATATGTGCTCTCTGACGTTCAAATGTTATGACAGTAAAAGATGTAAAATTGTAGGTTACAAGACAGTAAGAGATTTATGGTCTATTAGACTAGTGTAGTAGGTATTAACTATATGAATTGAGAATTGATAATATTTTTATACCACTAGACTGATATGAATAAGTTGTAATAACAGTTTTTATACCACTGAAACATGTGTTTTAAATATTGTCACGGTTGGAAATCATTTTGTATTCTTTTTCTACATATTTTATTCATTCATTTGGCATTTCATTCATTCTTCTATCAATATCTTATCTATATATCTAATTTATTCATTCATTCATTCTTCTATCAATATCTTATCTATATATCTAATTTATTCATTCATTCATTCTTCTATCAATATCTTATCTATATATCTAATTTATTCATTCATTCATTCTTCTATCAATATCTTATCTATATATCTAATTTATTCATTCATTCATTCCTTTAAGTTATTTTTGCAGTCAATTGTTTGAATAATTTGCATTTAGCAAAGTTTATTTATTTATTTATTTATTTATTTATTTATTTATTTATTTATTTATTTATTTATTTATTTATTTTTCTATTTATTTATTTATTTATTTATTTATTTATTTTATCTTTTATTTATTTATTTATTTATTTATTTATTTATTTATTTATTTATTTATTTATTTATTTATTTATTTTATTCAATATTGTTTATTTGTTTTATCTTTTCAGATATGACTATAAAAAGTTGTTGTATAATTCCACATTTTGTCTGGTACCCAGAGGCAGAAGATTGGGTTCGTTTAGGTAAGATGTCTTTTAAGGGGTGTCTGTGCTCGTTTTTACAGCCCCACCTCATTTTAACAGACCCAGTATCTCCATTTCTACAGGCTCCCTCCTCTCAGCCCTTTCTCACTCATAAATCATAACACATTGAACATACATGAATGTATCAAGTATATATTAGAAAGGGAAATAACTCTGAAACATTTGATATGAATGCACTAAGATTCAAACCCACCAATTATTTTTATTTCAGATTTTTAGAAGTGCTACAAGCGGCATGTATTCCAGTTTTACTGTCCAACGGTTGGCAATTACCATTCTCAGAAGTTATAGATTGGAACAAGGCTGGTGTTATAGGAGACGAGCGTCTGCTACTACAAATTCCATCTATCGTGCGTTCCTTGACTCAGTCGGAGATCCTGGCCTACCGTCAACAAACTCAGTTTATTTGGGAAACGTATTTGTCGTCTGTTGAAAAGATTGTCACCACAACATTAGAGGTAAGGTTCATTTTATTTTATGAAATTTCTAGTTTGAGATATCTTTGAAGGAATTATGCCATTTTCATACAGTTCTGGTACTTTTGAAGACTATTTTCAAATATATTCAAGACCCAAATCAACGTCCTTAGTCTTATACCTTGACTGGATATGATAGTCATATAAAACTAAAGTAATGAATACAGAAAACTAGGCTATATAGATCCTTGATAATTACACCAATTTTCTCACTGTTATTATTGACTAGGTAAACAAGACTACTGTCATCAGTTTCTTTGATCTCTTTGTAGTCACTAACTACCAGTTGTTTTCACGTCTTGACTAATATTCGTGAAAATATGTCAATTGACTTGAGAACTATAATTAAAATGATTGTTTATTTTGTGATGAGATTTTTTATTTGAAAGAAGCTAGACAAGATAATACTGGACATGAAATGAACTGCAGTTTGTTAAGTATAAGGCAATGAAATGGAGGTTTACATCCTACAGTTCTGTACTTTTAATAAGCCAATGAAATGGAGGTTTACATCTGTATCCTCTGTAACTTTTAATGAGCCAATGAAATTGAGTTTTTTATCCTAATCTTTGTTACTTTTAATGAGCCAATAAATGGAATTTTAATTTTACAGTTCTGTACTTAAAAATTAGCTAATGGATTGCCAGTTTAATCACCATATTTTCCTCATTGCCTACTGCTGTGCTGGCTGGTCTTCATTAGCCCAATATAACACTCCTTTTCATTTGGTCTAGATAATTTGAGATAGTTGAATGTAGGCTTTTAACTCTGTATATTATTTGATTGACAGTTTTATGAAAATAATAACTTAAATTTTACATGTTAAAATTTTATAAATATGTCAGATTTATTCAAAGCGTGACAAAATTTTTTGCTTGTGATGAAATGAAATAGTTTCTTAAATCACAAGTGACTGATAGCGAATAAAAATATGTTAAATTTAGAAGCATTTACTTATGATGTAGACGTTAGGAAACTCTTCACAAATAGAAATAGAAAAGTTATTAAGGTTTTGAGAAAAATGTGTAGTTGTTTAAGGTCTATGGACTGTTAAAAACCAAAAAAGAAAAAATGTCAATGCTGCTGAAATGGTAAAATTTGCTTCATTGCACACTGCATTGTGTTACGTTGTGAAAATAACCATCACTTCGATTTGTATTTAGCAAAACAATTGGCGTGCACGGAGTAGAATGTAATTTCATCTCGAGGATGGGCACCTTTAATATCATTAAAACATACAAGATATTGTTCGGAGGTTTATCTTTCACTCCCAATTTACTTTTTGATGTGAACAGTTTAACCTTTATTTTAAAGGTCAAAGGTGAAAGGTCAAGATTTTGAGTGACATGGAAGACCTTTTTAAAATATTTTACTTAATTGAATTAAAAACATGAGTTTGGGGGAACCATTATTTATTTAAAACTGATTTTAATTTAAAACATCTGTTCATCCGATAAAGAATACTGCCAAAGGGTTTGGCCAAGGACCTGGCCACGTATTCTCGAAACGATCTTATCGCTGGGATGTCCTTGGTTCTTATCTTCTAACGTTGATTCTAGGACATCCTAGCGGTAAAATCGTTGCGAGAATTTTTGAATGAATATTTCTTTTTTCAGATCATAAAAAGTCGAGTAAACCTTCATTTTAAAAGATCCAATATAATATGGAATGTAGAACCAGGCGCCATAGCAACACAGATGGATTTCTCTGACACTATCAACAACTTTCCATTTTATTACCAACAGCTAGGATCACGACCTCAACAGAAGTTTACTGCTGTTATATATGCAACTTCACCAATTCTCTTGGCATCGGCGCCATTGTTTAGAACTTTACGAAATGTGGCCAAATCTGAATTTGTAGTGAAGGTAAGGATGAATTTAATTTGCCCTAGACACCCAGGTCCCTACCTCATGGGCCACAAGATAGACTCCATCTTGCAAACTATAAACTCTATGTTTATACGCCCACATAGAATAATAATCCCACAGGGTAATGTGGAGGTATATTGCCGTCGCCTTCATCCATGAGTCTGTCAACAATTCTTGTGAACACAATAGATTTTAACTTTTAATATCTTAAACGTACAATACTAAGAAGTTTTGAAAACAGGATAGTAATTTATTCCCGAGCCTTCTGGTTTCTATCTGTTGATGATGTAAGATTATAAGAATTTAGTCTGAAATTTGACATATTGCATAATAGTTAAAGGGATTGTAAAGAGATTTTCTTAAATGTATCATGTGTGTCAGAGACACTGATAGCATCGCTTTACACCATTCTAATTTTCAATCAGATGTCTTGTGGTTCCTACAATTCCACTTAAAAGCATTTTATGGTGTCATTATCTCAAAGGTCCTTATCTAAGCAGCTTTTCAATAGTGACTAATAAACCCTTAGTTTTAGTGGAATTGCAGGAACCACAGACATCTGATTGAAAATTGGAATGGTAAAAATTGATGATATCAGTGTCCAAGATACACGTAAAAATTTAAGAAAAACCTCTTTACAATCCCTTTAAGTAGAATACTTGTTAAAAGTAGAGAGAAATGTTATGTTATCTATTGGCTACATTCTTGATATTTATTATGTAATATTTAATTATAACAGTATGTTATATTCTTATTATAATATTCACTTTCTAATATTCATATTGTTTCAATATATTCATCAGTTAAAGGGGAAGTGACAAGGTTTTCTCAAATTCGTATGTGTATCGGGGACACTGATAGCATCAATTTGCACCATCCAATTTTCAATCAGACATCTGTGGTTCCTGCAATTCCACTTTAACTAAAGTGTTTTATGACGTAACTTCAATCTTAATGCTTTTGTGATAGTGACAGACGTCTGATTGAAAATTGGAATCGTGCAACAGTGTCCCCATTACACATACAAAGAAAACTCAGGATAAAACGCTTAGTTTTAGTGGAATTGCAGGAATCACAGACATACAAATGGATTCTTTCATTGTCCCCAATACACGTTTTATTTTAATGCCTCAAATTCTAATGTACACATGTGTTAATACAATTGTTATTTCTTATAGATGATTGTACTGTGGCACTGTGATGTTCCCCCTCCCCCCTCACACAAGTGGCCCTCAGATTTGGGCGTACCTGTTCTTGTGAAAACCAGGAACATTAAGGTAAGAGTATAAATTCTCTCTCATTGCTCACTGCATGACGTTGTCCTCGTTAGTCCACGGATGCAGTAAATTCAATTCCCGTTTTTTCTGCTGCCCTGTTGATTATTTTGGTCTTTTTTTTTGCAGACTATCAGTGCTAGATTTTATCCATATAAGGAGATAGAGACAGACGCAGTTTGGAGTTTAGAGGAAGATTCTCTTCTAACAACAGACGAGGTGAAAATTTAGCTTCTTTTACTTTTTTTTTTTTTAAATTACCGGTACCCGTATTTTCCAAAACCTGTCCTAATCAAGTATTTTATTACTAAAATCTATATCATCTGTCTGGTAAATCAAGATCATGACTCCATTTTCTAAGGTGGCTAGAGTTTTCCTCATTATTCACTTCCTTGCCTTGCTCCTCTTCGTATGTTTGTACACCGGTATCGAATAGTAGGATGTAAAAACTCATTTTATTTCAGATTAATTTTGCGTTCAGTGTCTGGCAAGAGTTTCCAGTTCGTATCGTTGGATATCCTGCTCGTAATCATTATTGGGATGACGTTAAAGCTAGGTGGAGCTATACGTCCAAATGGTCCAACGAATATTCCATGGTTTTAACAGGTGCTGCAGTGTATCACAGGTAAGAACATCGAAGATTTCTTCCTCTCCAAATTCCTCACTTAATTATGACCAAAGGAAGACATGAAACACCATAGCCACTATAGTTGGATTTACCTGAGTTTTAAAGGGATTGTAAAAAGATTTTCTAGATTTCTTATGTTCTTATCATTAATTTACACCATTTCCAATTTTAATCAGACGTCTGTGATTCCTGCAATTCCACTAAAACTAAGCGTTTCTTTTACGTTACTATTGTAGAGATCTTTATGTATTATTAGCAGCTTTTGTGATAGTGTCGAAAGGCTTAGTTTTAGTGGAATTACAGGAATCACAGACGTCTGGTTAAAAATTGGAATTGTAAAAATCAATGCTATCAGTGTCCCTAATTTTAGATTTTAGAAAGCCTCTTTATAATCCCTTTAAGAAGGTATAAAAGAGTCTTGAGTTCTATGTTGAATATTTCTATGTGCCTCAAACGAAGGTATAATTTTGAAAAGTTAAAAGCTAGAGAGAATTTATTTGAAAATAAAAACAGTAGAGAGTTGTTGACTGAAAACATGAAGACAGACATTTGAGGAATGTTTCTTGATGTCTCAAGAGCTTTAAAGTGATTATATCCGTTGTTTTACATTACAACTTCATTACCAGACTCTTAATAATTATTTAATTTTATTGGATTAATATAGAAACTAATTTAAAATGATATCTTTAAATAAACTAATTGAAGTTTCTTCCAAACCAGATGTAGTTAACAGAAACATATTTATAGATGATTAATTGTATAGTTCAGATGCAGAAAAACTTGTGAATTTAATTTGTTGGCAATTGACTCCATGGTTCTGCAGAGCTAGCTAGTTTAATAATGCTTGAGCAATCCAGAGCAAGCTAGTTTAATGTGTCAACCTTTATATGTGTCAACACTGCAGAGTTAAACAGTTAAATGTGTCAACTCTGCAGAGAGAGTCTTTATAATATCTTTCAACACTGCAGAGTTGACCAGTTTAATATTTGACAACACCACAGAGCTAGCCAGATTAATATGTGTCAACACTGCAGAGTTGACCAGTTTACTGTGTGTTTAGGCACTTTGGTTTTGGCAGAGCCAGAGACATAAATCAAATCCTGTGGATACTGCAGAAGTAACTTCTTTAATATGTGTCCACACTGCAGAGCTAGCCACCTTAATATGTTTGGGCACTTGACACCATGTGGTTCTAATTTGTCCCAACTATTTCATGTCATCTGATAATTTAAACCAGGTGACTTCTTAATACCACAACTAACAACAAGTGACTCTCTGTCTGTGTGAGTTTTGGGTTCTTTGTTTTGTCTACCACCAATATATATATAACACATTTGGTTTGGATGTCGGCAAAGAAACAAAGGAATACCTTTTCATTCTTTAAAATTAATCCTTTCAACCTAGAAGCCAATTTACCAGTCATTTATTCTGTCAACCCAGCTGTAAATGGGTACTGAAAATCCAGGGTAGGATCAATGCCTAGAGGTTTGGCCAATGATAGAATCCTTGTAAAAATTAGTTGTTTCTTTCTTTTTTTTTGAATCCATAAATTGTTCTCTTCTGAACCGTGATCTAACAAATGTTTTATTATTTTCAGGTACTATCATTATCTCTACACCAATCATCTTCCAGCTGATGTCCTCGATACTGTCGACCAATCAAACAACTGCCATGACATCCTCTTTAACTTCCTAGTCAGTCATGTGACCAAACGTTCTCCAATCAAAGTCACACAACGAAAAAACTGTGAAGAATCGGGACTAGTGAATACTAATACAAACTATAATTCCAGTAAATCGTCGCTATGGTTACAACAGCATAATTTTTCCCAGAGAGAACTGTGTATGAATACGTTTACGGAACATTTTGGCGGAATGCCACTCATCCGTTCTCAAGTCAGATTGGACCCTCTGTTATTTAAAGATCCTGTTTCCAACATGCGGAAAAAATATCGGCAGATTGAAACAGTTTGATACTAGGCTATATTTAGTTTGAATCATTTGCATATTTAGTGAAGAGTTACCTTTCCTTGATTGAAGGTTGTACGATTGAATGCTATTTCACGGAATGGAAAATCTGAATTTCATTCTAGAATCCTTTGATTACTTTGGACTTCGATCAAAATTCTTCATCAAAACTTATTTTCTCATATAAGGTTGTGTAGTCTAGATGACACTTTTATAGAAATATGTCATTCAGATCGTCTTGATTTATCAAGAGTTGTCAAGAGTCCAGCCCTTGATCAACGGGTTGCAATGTCAAGCTATTATGAACTTCATCTTATACCTTGCCTGCAATAGCCTCCCTTTTATATCACTTATATGTAAATGAAATGATTTTGATTGGATTGTTCGTTAACAAATACAGCCAATCAGCGGCCTTGGCAGAAAGTCTAGACAAAATTCCATAATGTTTACAGTCTTTATATCAAGGACTCTGATTGGCTGTATTAGCATACAATCCAATCAAATTGCTGCATTGCTGATAACAGAATGATGTTTATTGCAGTCAAGGTATAAGACAGTTTGTAATAGCTAGACTATTATGAAGTTGATATGAATTGTAAATAATATTTTGTACAGATTTTAATATGATCACAATTTATAACAGAAATCAAACTTAATAGTAATAATTTTTAATTGCCATAATCAAACAGCCATATTCCTTTCTGATTACGATACAGATTCAAAATTATTTGTTTCCTTCTTATTCTGTGGGTAGATTTTGTTCCTCAATTACTCAACACATTGAATGCATGAAGAAACCCCCATGAAACAAATGAAACAAAATATCTAGAATAAGTGTGATAACACACTGAATAAGTGGAATAACACACTATGTAGAAATTTTGAATGAGTGAATTAACTCACATGAAATAAATGAAACAAAATTATTGAATGAATTCACTCAATTGTTTCAATTACAGTGGTGTCATTTACAGTGTAGTAAACTCTTTATTTATCTAATGGAAGACAAACTCAACATTGAATTTCCATTTTGATAAATGATACAGATAGATTAAAGTGAAAAGTTTTACCTTTTATTTGAAATATTCCTAATTATTCATGTTGTTGAGAAATTATAATGAAGATGAACCTTGGGGATCCTAGACACGCACATGCAAAGCACATGCCAGTTGCTGCTTATCATAAGCGACTCTTGAATCAAGCAAACAGTTGCTTAAACAAATAAATGTATTAGATATTGATGCACATGCTTGGAATATCCCAAACATTAACAGGACAGTCCACTATATTTTGAGGTAGAATTATAGTAATTGGTATTGTGTTGATTGCTACTTACACAACCTTAAAATAAAGTGGATTAGTCCATATTATTTGGAGGTAGAATAAATAGTAATTGAAACTATAATCAAGACTTATATAGTGTTGATTGCTACTTACACTACCTTGAAATAAAGTGGACTATTCTGGTTTATGTTTGGAATCATCCCAGCATGTGCATATACATCTTTGTATGACAACAGTTTAAATGAAACAGTGCGTGCGTGCATGCTGTTTTGGAATCCCGTTTTTTAAAGTGCTACAAATGTACAATTTTTTTTATACTTTTTGAAACTATTATTGTATAAACTCATTGATTTTTTGAAATGATATTTTTATGTATATATCTATATATATATAATCAGCTAGTCCATGTCTCTTAGCAACCGCGTAGGCTTTAATTTATCATATTTATACACTTAATATCTAGTGGAAGAATGAATGAAAGAAAGGAGAATGAATGAATGAATGAATCATTAAGGCAAAATCTAATCTGTTTTTAGAGAAATGTTGTTTTTTGTTGTCTTTTGGGGAGGGATGTAGTTCAGTTATTTAGAGTGTCTAGAATATTATGATGTCATTATTAAGCTCTGTGTTTACTCTATGTATGAATATGCTTTGTTGTTTTCTACAGAATAAGTTATATTTTATCTAAAGGTAACTAAAGGCAAGATGTAAAATTGCGTAAAATTTACAAAGCAAAATGAAAAAACGGAAAATGGAACAGCACAGAATAAGTTATTATTTCATGGTTTCCTGTCTTGTAATTTAAAAAAAACAGTTATAAATTGTTTAATTGTCAAATATAGTTATCTATCATTATAGTTGTTAGAGATTATATACTGTATAATTGCAAATATAACGCTCATCAAAATATAACTTATGTAGATCATTACTTATTCCTAATTAGAATATTAATTATATGCAAAATGAAAGACATATTTCATTAACTTATTTACTTTACTACAATTCCATTTTGTCAATTAGGCTGAGCAGAAACACATAGTGATCCTTGACGCTTGTGATGGCCAACTTCCATGACACAGAAACCTAGTAAATCAGTTGAAATTCTTCTTTTTTGGTGTGAAGACTTTTCAGATATTAGATCTGTCATGAGGACGAATGGGTTTTGAAATAAGGGACAAATTCCCCACAACAATTGTATTTGTAAAGTAACTTTGTAGTTGTTTGTATTAGCAAAGAAAGATAACTCTTTGTACAGGTTTATGAAACATGCCTCAAATGGTTGTAGAATAATATGTGTTGTGTTGTGCTTAAACCAAGCTTAAATCAAGCTTAAGCCGAGCTTAAACCTAATATATTGAGCTCTATGTATAGTGATATTAAGCAAGACATATTGTCTCCCCTTTTTAGTCTTTTAATAAGTAATATCGTATGTTAATGATGACTTGTAGATAACTTACCATCTTCACAATTACAAACTTGATTCTTATACCTTGACTACAAAAGCCACCTTTCTTTTATCATTGAAGTTTGTAATTGCAGCGATTTGATTGGATCTTGTGCTACCAAATACAGCCAATCTTAGTCTGAGTCTGTAATCCATAAGCCATAATGTTGAAAGTCTTGATGTTGAGGGTTTTCATTGGCTGTATTCACTAGCGTACAATCCAATCAAATTGCTGCATTCCGTGATACAGAAAGATGGCTATTGCAGTCAAGGTATAAGACAAAGCTTGTAATAGCTTGACATTGTGAAGATGAGCCTCCTGAGAATACCTAATTTATAACTTTATTTAGCTCTTAAAGCCAAAGCTTATTCTAATTAGCAATTAGCTAAAATTGATGGACCAAAATTAGCTCTGAAATCCATGTATTTTGTAAACCACTTAAAGATAGGTTGCCTTATTTTTTTCATCAATGAAAATAAGGGAACCCATCTTTAATAGAAGATTTTTTGCTTTGTAATATATTTGCTTGCTGTAGAGTGTTAGGCCTTATTTGTATATTTTGAGGAAATAATCAAAGTTCTTATTTCACAAAGTCGTTTTGTCAAAATTTTATTTTTTAATATGTCATTCATTGATTGTCCTACCATAATAAATTGTCATAGTTTTAATATATGAATGGATCTGAACTTAGATTTATAAAGAATTAAGTAAGATTTCAGTTTAGAGATAAATGTAATAGAAATTTGTAATTGTAAGTGTTTTGTGTCAGTGTTTCTTATCATCTTATATATAATATATAGAGAATCTTTGACGAGTTCTTATGTAATATTAAATTTATGAAATGTGTTGCCAGATTTGATATTACACTAGCCTCTCTTTAATTATGATCTGTATTCATTGTGTTTTTCTATGATCATCCTTGATTACACTATAGTGATTAGTAGTTGTATATTGGTTGTGAATAATGAAAGTGGTCATGAGTTTGAAACGCAATTTTTATGTAACTGAGTTGTGACCACTTTCATAATGCAATCATACACAACTGGTAATCACTATGGTCGTCACATATTCCTAACGTACCCTCTCACCATAGCAATTACCAGTTGTATATGGTTGTTAATAATGAAAATGACCATGAGTCCAGAACACAACACACAACTCAGTTACATGAGAGTTGCCTTGATACATATGTTATGAGACTATCAGCTAGTTTGATTAAGGGTTAAGTTCAGTTATGAAATTAAGTGATGAGATCATCAACTGGTAGGATCAAGGGTTTTATCATGTAGACTCCACTATCCTTTATTGTTTTATATCAGCTTTTATTTTAATATAGCCACTTCAGTTAGGGTCTTAAGACTGGCCTCTTTTGTCAAAATAACTTTTTAATTTGACAAACGTTTAAGATGGCTGTTGTTAGACCCTAACTGAAGTGGCTATATTAAATATAAAAGTTAATAAACAATAGAAGGAATTAGACTGTGGTATATCATGGTCTCTGTGTATCATATATCTATATTATAACAGTATAAGATGTATGAAATTTTTAAACTATATTGTAATGAAGCTTGTATTATATTTATAATAAATACAATTCTATACCGAGTATTACTTACTCCAGCTCCTGCTCCCGCTCCCAGGTAGTATTACTTACTCCCGGGTAGTATTACTTACTCCCGCTCCTGCTCCCGGGTAGTATTACTTACTTCCGCTCCCAGGTAGTATTACTTACTCCCACAAAGTATTATTTAATGATAGTAATGATAATCATTTCTTTTCAGGGTTACAAATTAATAGTAGCTAATGAAGCTTCCATCATCCTGATCCTTTAGTCAGCCCTAGACTCAGGTAAATAATGTGGTGGTTATCTAAATTAGGGCAGGGTCTATTGTGGGTGTGGGGTAGGGATTGCCAACTTGTAATCTTCTCCACTGTGTCATAACTTTCTAAGTCCACAGCAAGAAAGACGAGACACTTTATCATTAACGTTATGAGGTGCAGCTCAATACGATTGAAGGGAGATAACTACTGTTTTTGTTGTTCAACTAATCAGACCACAATTACATACTATTATTTCATCATGTGCCCTGTATTGAATTCTTTCAGACTATCCTACGATTTGTGTGTAAAATAATGATTCTATTGATTTCCAGACTATTTTTCCTTCAACTTGTGTATTTTCAGGGTCAGCTGGTCAATGATTACAGGAGGTTAGAAGATTGGTTGTCAGATGACAAGTTAACGTTCGCTTCCAGCGGATACTGATATCGCAAACCAGGGTAGAAGATTGGGAATGTATTTAAACAGGTAGGGAACATTGGTTTCGTCTTCTAGGCAAAAAGTTTACCCCACTGCACACCTTAACTGGTCAAATCAGAAGCAGAAAAGTAGGATATCAAGTTCGTATTCATTTGAAATAATAAAAAAAACATATCTCGTACAGAACATTAAATTTCATTTGGCTAAATATACATAAAAATACAGATTTTAATTTTGTGACAGACAGCTTGATAGAAATACACCAAAACTTTTAAAAACAAAGAAAGAAAAAATTAGATAAAAACTACGGTTATTTATTCCAGCATTGAACAAAACATAGCGCCATAGTGTTCGAATCCTGCTGAATTTGATCTCAATTCTTTAGCTTGAAACAAGTATAACTAGTAACACAGTTAAAGAATGAAGCTTGGAAAAGCTTAATTATAAAGCTTGATTATTACCAGCTGAATTTTAAGCTGTAGAAATTTTATTGACTTAAAATATTCCCCAAAGCCTAGAAATTCCCTTTTCCAACATATTATATCTGAATTTAATTATACCATCCTAAAATAAATATACATGCAAAAATGAAATTCCATAACAGCAAAACCCTAACTATATACAATTATAGGGCAAGGGCAATAACTCCTTACAATATTTCAATAAAAACAAAAACAACTCTTTAATTGAAGAACTTGAAAAGTCAAAACTTTATCAATTTGGAACCAGAATTGCATTTTCTTTGACTAAGAAGTCTGTAAGTTTGTTCTATTATTCCTGATAATTCCAAGAAGTTTTCTTAATACAATTCAAACAAAAGATAGGTTTTATCAATAAAATAAGCACTAATTTCAATTATCATCAATTTCAATGAATTACCGGGTTTATAGACAGCAATTGATGCCAAAATATCATTTGATTGCATTTGCTCACTTAACACTGTATAAATATTTTGGTAAGAACAGTTGTCTAATTCTTTTTGAATATTCAAATCGCGTACAACAGTTTCTGAATATCCATAATTTCAAATTCAAATACGCAACTGATTATGCCAAAATATATTTAATACACTACAACTAAGTAAGCACAAATGGGAAATTTGGCAGGTAAAGTTGTTAAATTCATGCTGTTGAAATTGTATAGAAGTTTTTGTATTATTTAGACAATAGTAAATTGAGCATTGAAGTTCATTGACCAGAAATTTCAATAACAGAAACATTTTGAAGAAAGTTATCAAGAGTTTTCAGAATTTGACTGACAACATTCAAATAGTTGATAATAATTTCATCCAAAAAATATAACGCAGAAAAAGAAAATCCACAAAAATTTACACACATTAAATTCGAGAAATTTCATTATAGAAAATTAATTAAATGAAACAAAGCATCTGATTGGTTGAACAAAAATAACATTAAACACCGATTGGATATCAGAAAAATTTAAAAACAAGGCTTTCTATTGGCTGACAAAGGGATTCATTTTAACACACATGTAGTTAGTTAGCGGTCAAACTGGACTGGACGCTTCAAAAATTGGTGTTTGGAACACAGCTTTTAGCAAATATTGATGCAAATGAGAAAGCCAATGGCAGTAAGGCCATTTCAAGGGATGTTGATTCGAAATTGTCTTCACCAACACATCAGCATTGGCAAAATTATAAAATTTTAGCGTTGACGTCATAAAGATATCATTTAAAGCTCCATCCAGACATGACTGGCAAATTTAACTAAAATCAACATCCCTGTTGAATGCTATTTACTAAAACCTGAATCAGAAATCACAGTTTGAGCGCTAGGTTAAAAATCAGCCAATCAAAATAAAATAAAAGAGTCACATGACTATACATGATTTATGTCCGTTATTTTTGAGTTTAAGTCTGGCTTTGGGACGGTAATGCTCAAGGAATGACAATTGCTTTGCATTAATGGCTCCTCTACGCTTTCTGAAAATGAAAAAAAAAACGTTCATATACAACTATTAATAGTAAAATTTATGATATTTATTTGTGGTCTGAATAAGAGATAGTCAAATATAGGAGTTACTTCCCTTCAATCACTCACAGCTGAATATTAGACATTGTAATTTCAAGATCAACTAAGGTAAACTTTGAAGAACTGTTGGGTACTTTGACTACACATTGAAAGCATGAGATAAATGACACTTTGTTAGGAACTGGCCTAACTTTCGCTAAAACCAATGAAACAAAAACTAAGCTAATGAAAGTTGAGGCTAAGAAAATAAAGAGACGTACCCTCGAATGAGTTCTACAGCATCTTCATACTTCATCCCACTCTCCATTAAAGCTAAAGCCACAAGAACTGGTGCCCTGAAACAGTAAAAAGCAATAAGGCATGGAAATTCTCTTCCAAAATTGGCTTGGCACAATGTCAGCCCCTCTTATGCATAGACATGCAAATATTCCACCAAACCTCACTCACTGAAAATTCAGAAAAGAGGTAAAAGGTTAAAGGTTAATGGTTAATTTCTTACCTTCCCAGGCCAGCCACACAGTGTACAGCTACACAACTACCTGGTTCTTCTCGGAATCTAGTCTTCAATAGATTAAACCAATCATCTACCACCGAGGCTGGCGGTGGGCTGCCATCATCAAATTGCCAATCCTGAGATAGAACAGCCGTAGAAAAATCAGGTAATGAAATGAATGGAGTTTAATGTCTTACTATTCTGCACCTTATGGGCTAATGAAGAAAGATAACACGATGCAGTGTGCAATGAAAGAAATTTTGCCAAGACAGCAGCATTAATCTTTTCTGATTTCCGAGTGTCAAGGTTTCATTCCTTTCCCAAAACAATCTGAATCACTAACAATAACTGGATAAAAATCCAATGCAACTCAATTCTGGTTAGAAACCCTGGACCTCTAGATTAGTAGAGTGGCAAGGGTTCCCTTCTAATCTAAAATAAAGGTATACCTACCAGAACACGAATGCCCTCCTGTTCTAGTTTATTTAAAGTATAAGTTGGTTCACAGACTCTCACTACATCTTTTACACCACGTTTGTGTAGTTCCTACAATTAAAAACAAAAATATTACTTAAACAAAGAAAGTTTTTACAAGGATAACAATTTTAAGGGGTTCCTAACCAGCTGGTCCTTGGTCAAACCTCTTGGTAGAAGGTCACCTTCTCATAATTCTAATCGAACCAGCTGTAAATGGGTACAGAAAATCTGGGAAAGATTCATGTCAAGAGGTTTGGTCAAGGACCAGCTGGTAGATTGCAAGACAAGTCCTTTCATTAAAATCTCATCCACAGCATGGCAAAATTGAGAGCTTAAGTTGTATAGTAGTTGACTCATCTAAAGAGAAGTACCATCAGGTGTTTCCAAAAGAATAATCATGATATAAGACTTACCTCAATGAATTTATCAATAGTAGAATCTGTTGGACGATCCATGATGAGGAATCTCATGTTTTTATATTCTATTTCAGCTGGTTCTGGTCGTCGAGCCTTCATTGCTGTCATAATACTATATACGTACACAAAGGGAAAGAACTCTAGATACACTCAAGGGAGAGAACTGTTACAGTCTAAGAGGTAATTACTCAGAGGTAATGAAACAAAGGGAAGATCACTCTATTATTACCAGTAATGTCTGTCAAGGGAAAGAACAGTGTCTATCTAAAGGGAGTTAATTCAGGCACAAATTAGAATTTACAAAAATAGCTTCTAAGGAAATGAACGCAATGAGTTATATAAAAATGAACATGAATTTCTAAATTCAAAATGAGGTCACAGGTACACGAAATCACGATTAAACACTACTATCACACGTATGATCCAAACGACACCAACTTTTAAAATATATTCCAGATATTATATAATATATACGCTAGTTACTTGAACACCTTATTTCTGTTACTATGACGATGCTATCTAGTTGAAAGACACGAGGGTCAAAGTTCAACAATATTGAAATGTTGTTCTGTCGCTTTGATTTACCCCATTCAAATAGAATTATTCGGGGCCTGGGATGATCTCCGTGACTAACCCAGTTCCAACTAATTTCTGGAATTTTTCCCAAGAGCACCTTAAGTTATGGAAGGTCAAGGTCGTTCACTATGTTACGCCGCGATTCTTCACCTCAGTAAATTACTCGTGCTGTGCCTGGCAGTAGTCTCCGGTTCCTTGTACAAACTCCATATATGGATGCTCCAACTCACACCCAAACTAAAAATAGAAAAAACAATACGGAATTAAGATTAAAACAAGTGAGATTCTTACATTATTCAGGCATTTTAAACTTAGAATTCATTGTCCCTTTGTCACCATCTTCACACTCAGGCTATGAACTGTGTCTTATACCTTGACTGCAACAGCAACCTTTCCTGTATCACATAATGATTGGAATAAACGCCAGCAAATACAGACAATCAGAATCTTGACAGTAATACTGGCTTAAGAAAATCATTTCCTTTGACTTGAATTTGTAACATTTAAGAGAGTTCACTTGCCTAATCCACACAGATAAATTTCAACCATTGCCCACTTCAATAAAAATCCTTCAAAAGAATAACTTAACAAGAAAGTTGCTTCATTCTTATTCAAATCAATCAATCAATCATATTTCACGACAAGAGGAAGTAAGCGTTGGTTTTACAAAAATATAAGGAAATTTACGGCAGATCTGTATGGAGGTGACACCTCTCTAATCCTGGGGCACATCTGTGACAAGCAATCCATGTAAAGTCATGTCTATATTTAGTAACTTGACATCACTTATTGACATTTGATTGACATTGGATATTGACCCATTATGAGTGATTTATACCATTGCTGCATTGACAAACTTCCGTGGCAGTCCCTCTGGCCTGTATCACTGACAGGGGGGAAAATAAATATTCAAAGGTATTATCTGGACTGGTAATGAAATGTGTTTAATGTTGGCAAGGTATTAGACAGAGTTGGTAATAACTTGACATTGTAAAGATGAAACTGTGTATTAAGTACAGTCTGTATTATAATAAGATAAACAGATATATAGATCATGTTTAGACCAAATAACATTACATATTTTTGGCATTGATTACTTGCCAGTATCTGCGATCTGCATCAAATGAAATAAATTGTGTTTTTGCGTCTTAAAATTCTTCATACACTACTATATACTAGTATGCTACATGCTGTGCACGTTAAAAGATTCTTCAACAATTGTAAATCAGAAAGAGTAGGCTTATGTCGTGCCCTGGCATTTAACCTCATTTCCCACTGAATTGATTGACAATAAATGTGACTTTATGACCCTTCAATTTGGAATTATTCTGCAAAGATATGATAATGGCCCTTTTTCTACGATACAATACAGTAATCTGATTGGACAATATGACTTAATTAAAAATCAAGTTTGGTGATTGCCCAATCAGATGACTGGACACTAAAATAATCTAAAGTAAAGTTTAACAGAATAAGGTCCCAGTGTATTGGTGTATAATGAGTTCAGTATTCATGAAGATTAAAAGTTAATTTAAAATCTGTTTGTGTACGATATATATTGATTGTAATGTTCTATATTAGAATAAAAAACAGAAATCAATTATAATTTAAATTCAGTGAGTGTAAAGTAATGATAAGTAAAAAACCTGTAAGAGTGATAGATATCAATTGCTTGACAATATCTTCCACGATATGTCAATAAATATTAAAGCGACAAAGTCATATAAATATTGTCTTTAATTATATGATACTTTAAGCTTTTGTGATAGTGAGTTTGTCATTGGTGGCTTGCTAATACACACAAATAAACACTCGAATACACTTAGAACTTACAACTGGCAAAAACAGCCTCATCAATAGCCCTGATATAAAGAATAAGTACCGGGTATATAAAAACTGAGTATATATAAGCTTGAGGTAATTAGAAACAAGTGTTAGGTAATGTTATTAAGACTGGTAACTATTTGGCAAGGAATGATAAAAACAACAGATTTACAGTCATCTTCACAATGTCAAACTATTACAAACTTCATCTTCACAATGTCAAACTATTACAAACTTCATCTTCACATTGTCAAACTATTACAAACTTCATTTTCACAATGTCAAACTATTACAAACTTCATCTTCACATTATGAAGATGAAGCCTGTGTCCCTACTGAAGTTTGACAAGTAGAGATCTTCAGACAACTGATTTATTTCAGCCTGTGTTCTGTTTCACATAAAGAAAAAATCTTTTCATTCACTTACTTTCTAGAACTTTGACAAGCTCAACTGTGAAGTAACATTAGGTGTTCTATAAAAATCTGTAATACTGTACTTCAAATAAAACGAACTTACAAATGTCAGAGCAGTTTAATAAATGACAATTTGAAATACAAGATAACGCAAAACGAAATATGAAATTTTCCTTGTTAGAAATTCCCTTAGTTTGAATTTCAATATCATTATAAAGTTATAGCCCGTTACACAAACAATGATCACATTATGAATGACATACTTGTCTCTATACACAAGCTGTGAGGTTACAGGTGAGAGGTCGTAAGGTCAAATGACTAAAATACCAGTAGTTAAGTAGAGCGTTAGTAGTTAATGTCATTCATTGGGATGTCTTTTAACTACCTTTCATACCCTGGTGACCGCCCAATAGTTTAAATTCTTGATAACTATGACTTTCCCCGAGATTCGATGAGGCTGCTCTTCTTTGGGATTCGCTGGCCCACAATTCATCATTGTTAACACAAATTGGGTCAACATTTCCTCATACATTGACATTCAAGAAAGCATTAAATCTTGTGGTCTAGTCCTTTTAAACTAATGTGAGTACAGTGAATGGTACCAGATATCACCTGTATGTCATGTGACTAAAGATATATTAAGATATGACTGACAAATATTACTAAGCTTATATATTCAACCATCTGACAAATTTTAAAGTAAATTTAGACATTATGACATCAATAATGATTTATGATCCCACTAAGCTGTAGACTGCTGATCGCACTGTATTTACCAGTCACAGATTAGCCAAGCAAGTCCAGCTGCAGTTCCTTTCATGCCTGTGTTTCAATCTTGTTTTACAGACAATTCAACCAATGACATTTTATAAGATTCCTTATAAATTAAGAACTGTTAGATATTAGGAAGGCCATGCAGTCTGCAATGGTGGAAAATTTTTACAAAAGCTTCAACATCAGTTAAAAACCTGACTTTCATATGCAGTCTAAACTCATAGCCATTTTACATCTCAAAAGAAAAAAGAAGACATTGTGTTTGTTTTGGGAATATTTCTCACCAGACTGTAGCTGACCTATTGATCTTTATTGACCCACTGACATTTGACCTATATCCATAGTGGCATGAGGTAAAGTAAAGGTAACCTAACAATAAATAAACAATTTGTTTGTTTCCCTGTCTCACTGTCTCTCCAAAATTTAGTCCATTTAACAACACAAAATATAATGAAATAAATGGAGTTTTACGTCCTACTTTTCTGCACCTAATTGGGCTAATGAAGACAGCAGCACCATGCAATTTTGCCAGGACAGCGACATTAGCCTGCATAATTATGTAGCCATTCAGCTGATAATTTTCCCTCATCTTGTTCTAGCAAATAAGAGATTTGAAAAACTGTCATACTTTTTGAATAACTTGAAAGAATTAGGTTGTTGATCTAAGGCAATCAAACTCTAACACCCTTGTAACAGTATAATGATAGTGATGAAGGTCATGTCACTATAACTTGTTAAAATATAAAAACACTAGAAACATACAGTAATAATAAAACTTCCTTGTGTTCTAGTTAATATATCATCTTTCCTTCTCAACAGAGACATGTACTTCCTAGTACAGACTGCATGTTCAAGATCCCTTCACAATGACAGCCATTTCCCTCATTGCAAACTGCTTGGTGTTGTCTTTTTATTATATCAATTTGACTTCTCAATAGATACATGTAGAGACAAGTACAGACTGCACTAAGGATTCCTCCAAAGTTAAATATTTAAAAAGATTGAAGCCATACAACTAGCAAGATTTCACTCAATTGCTTAGTGTTGCATGTGTACGTACATATTTAAGACTCCTTGAAGATAAAAATAAAAGAAGACAAGGAAAACGCCACTTTCCAGGCAAAGTTTCTTTCATTTCAAAAATGTGCTTGCGGTGCTTATTTCAATTTGACCTTGGACCTCATTCAAAAGCTATAACAAATTAAGAGTGGCGAATAGACCCTGTTTAGACATGAAGCAATATTTGAATATTTCTTATTATGAGAATAGTAAATACACCCCTTGACTTATGAATGAATTACATTTTAAGTTGTATCACGAGTGAACGAACACCCACGCTCAACAGGGTCCCATTCATACTTTGTCTATTAGACATTACGAAATACTGAATGAATGGAGACGAGTTCTTTTAAGGAACACGCCCCAATACAAACATAATTCATTTTTACTTTATGAAACTAAAAGGAAAATCAAGAATGGGTTTACCTTCAAATTACACCATGAAATTCCTGGACTTGGTAAATAACAACTATATTTGACCCTTACGCAATACCTAGATAACACAATATAATATAATAGCCTTTATCCTATATCAGATTACTAATATAACATACATCAAACCTTAACACCACTCCTACACTCTCCTTTATTCATCTAAACTGAGATCCCTGTGTGACACTTGCTTTGTATTTTAAAGATCCCTGATAGTTGGAAATAAAAGAGGTAGGTTAATGTGGTCCTGGCATAATTTCTCTCATTGCACACTGCATGAGGATACCAGTCCTCATTTCCCAATACATGTAGAAAAGTAACATGTAGACTGGGCACGTTAAAGAGCCCTCGACAGTTGCAGTCCTGGCAAAATTTCCCTCATTGGATACTGCATGGCAATACCAGTCCTCAATTGTCAAATAATATTTATTTCAGTCTGTCTCCCTGGGTCAGGCTGAACAAAAATGTAAAAAAAAATATCTGTCATTAGGTGAACAATTTGTGGTCTGATTCCATATTTGGAACTCTCTAATTAAAAAGTGCATAATTAGTCTAATTTGGCTGCAGAAGTTAAACAAGATGGCTGCCTTTATGAAAAAAATACCTAAATTAATTAGAAGCCAAGGAAACTAGGCCTTTATAACTGTAATTATATTTTTTTCATCTTTTTGATCCTTGAAACAAATCAAGAAGATATAATTCTTTAAAAAAAACTTCCATAAAATAAGGTTTAAATAGCTGTTTTGAGATAAAAGGTTGGGCAGATTCAAAACACAGAAACACTGACCTGGGACTATAAGCTTGTACAACTGGTCAACTAGTCCATGTTCTGTTTAAAGAGTTCAAAATCATGCTGCAAGCACAGGGCAGAGAATGCTTAACCTTCCTCTTTCCTGATTTGCCTTTTTATCAGATCTTTAGAATGTTCCAGACTTTTATGATGTTTGCCAGGTCTGTCATTTTCATTTGAGGACTTTTGCCGTTCTAATTTGTTTAGTACGGTGGACTCTACTTAGTTTTTGCTTGTCATGTTTAATATCTTTATCAAAGCATTGATCCATGAATGATTTGTAATGGTTGGTCGATCAGTTCAGATGACAAGTAGGGCTCAGTAGAGTTAAAAGGATTAAGTGCCCTGTTTTTTTAGTAATAGGGTCAATAGCCAGTAGCTAATAGAATGTAACAAGTTAATCCCTGGTTAGATTACTGACTTATTATACCATTATCACCTGTACAGGCACCTGGCTTCTTTATCCTTTCTCTTCAACTAGGACTGTTGGTTTATCTGGATTTACCAGTCATGTCTCATTTTCAATCAATCTTCGAAGTTCCAAAATGACTCACTGCTAGGTCGATCTTTTGGATATTTTCAGTGCAAATTTTGTTAGATTTTAGGTTTTCTCAATGAAAATTGGTACAAGATCAGTTCTAAAATAAACAGCCCTGCCCCGAATCCATCTGTGCAACAATAAATTAGTCTTTGAGCATGTTAATAAAAGGCAAGGCATAAAATTGAAAATAAAACTAACTTAAATGGATTGTAAAGAGAATATCTAAATTCCTTAAGTGAAATTGGGGATGGTGGAAATTGATGTTATCAGTGTCCCTGGTAGTCATAAATAAATTAGAAAACCTCTTACAATCACTTTAAAATTTCTCTTCATTCCATCAAAATGTCTTAAGTCAAATTGGAAATTAACTCAATTTAAAAACCATGCAATATAAAATCTCACTCCACTGATTGGATACAGAAAGCAAGAAATAAATCATGGGGGTGGATCTTGTGTTGACAGTGATTTGACTTTCTAAATGTCACATTTCATCCAAATGTCAAACAGTCATTGAAATATAAAAATCTCATATAACAGTGAAATTGTATTGTCAGCTTTTTATACCTTTTAGACTGGAATAGAATAGAAATGAAACTATGAAATGATCAGCATTAGGTTATTATAACTAATGAGGATTTTTAATAGGCATAGAAATTCTTCATTAGTGAAAATTGTCACACAAGTTGACTTGTTAAATATAGATCCACATAAAGATGTAACAAGTGTGAGGGAGTTTTCTACATCTGGCCTTTGATCCATAATACAAATATTAAAATCACTGTGACTAAATTGGAACTTAATTAATAGATGTATGCCCACAATTCTTGTGCTATAGTGAAATTAGCCCAATTCTGGCCATAAGGAAAATTAGTGAGTTCAATACTTTAAATTCAACAGTAAATCAAATTGAGCATTTGAGCTACCCAGGGTAATAAGTATAGGTACAAAATCCCAATGGATATCAACAAGTCAAAATAAATGACCATGTGACCTTTCAAAAAAAAAAAACAATACAGTTAAGCTAATATAAAAGAGATTAAATTGAGCATTTAAACTACCCAGGGTAATAAGTAAAGGCACAAAATCCCAGTGAATATCAGCAAGTAAAAATGACTAGATGACCTTCCATTAACAATAAAACAATGTACCGATACCTTTCTACACTGATTAAATGAACTATAACTAGTTATAGCCAGTCAATAATATTTATTTTATTGCCAATATCCTGATCAATATAAAACATATCACTACAAGTCAATTAGAGAACTAAGTAACAGTTCGTTAGCCACGGTGTTTGGTATTAACAATAACAAAGTGTAGGAAATTCATGTCTTCATTTAAGATTTGAACGAAATTTAGGGGGCAAACCACACACGGCCACACAGCTTCTTGCATTTTGATGATTTATCTAGTCAGACAAGATTTGATCTGGTTGTATCTCATGATTTTGACTAGTAGTAGTGATGGGTTTTGTGTGAGAAGCAGACCATGCTTACTCTTTTCAAAACAAGTGATTGTAACATCTTGATTAAGGAGTCCACTACTATACCATTATTGTGATAAAAAGTGTCCTTTATTCCATAATAATTGCCCTGTCTTAATATTGATCTTGCCTGGATTATCTGTACCTATTTACTGCCGAGTTGACCTGAGAGATGACTTCTTTATAGCCATTATATTAACTCATTTTTATAACCAGATTAGCTAGCCTTCACTTCATCAACATCTCTCTCAATTATACATAGCTCTTTAGCTTAATCCTACCAGGGTGATTTATATATTGATCTTGGTGTGCTTTAAACGACCAACCAAGTTGATTCGAAACTGATTTTGACTCATAAATTGGCTACATTTATAATCAATTCATTTGAATTTATACAAGAAATTTTTAGCTCTTAGATTTTTAAGGAGACTGAAGACAGTACGAACTGTGTCATTGTACTGTAGCATCAAGTCTTTCAGACTCTTTGAAATCTGTCTATAATTTATGTCAATGTCCACTTTATTTTGAATCACCCCCCTCCCCCAAAAATATTTAGTAATATATTGAATTTTGTTACCCTTGTGTTAATATTTGAGTTACTCACGCCGATCACTACACAGCAAGCTTTTCATCTTGTTCATTCATTCATTCATAGAACATTTGCCGAGTCAATGAACTTTTGTTTGTCGAAATGACAAAATTCCACGCCATTTTTAAACGATCGCTGACCAGAAAACAATGAAAAAAATGTAAGATCGTATACTCACAGCGTTAACGTCGCACATTGAATGTCTTGTATGAATAAAAACTCGCTCAAGTGGCGAGAAATGCACAAAATATGATAGAAGATATCCGAACGTGTTCTTGCTTTCAAGAAAATGGCCGCTGAAATGTGACGTCACGAGATATGGAATGTGGGCTTTTTGCTCACGTGATCTTGGAAAAACTGCGTTTTTATCCGAATATAACTTTCAGATGTCTTGGACACGAATTTTATCAGAGTGTCAGTCTTAAGATTCAATCGATAATGTTTTCTTGTGTCTTAGAATTGCATCAGACGGATCTGTCACGCGATTGTGTAATGATTTATGTTTGTCCTTCATAATTAATAAACCGAAAGTAGCAGTATGTTACTAAATATAGACCAATTAATTAAAGAGATTTGTCCTGTTCTGTCAATGTGGAGATGTTTAAAGGGATGGTGAACTTTGATTTCGATTTTAGGTCGCTGACCGCCTATGAATTGGTTTGTTTGATATCTTCTTCAAAATTGTCAAATTAATTGCGTACTTTTCAAGTTCCAGACAGCAAAAATCCTTTAATTCAATGAATATCTACTAGGTTAGCAATATCATGTGGACTCTGGAGAAGGGAAAGACACTGCTGAGTGGCACCAGGTTCTCTTTAAGGTCGAGCATAACAAGTTTGCTCTTAAAGCTGACAAATAAAACTGACAAATGGCAATGTCTATACAAATTTCAAACAACTTCTAGCCCCAAATGAGGTTTTTTTTAGTCGCTAAACACCGTCCACATTGTAATTTACTGTAAAGATTTATAAGACTAGAAAACCTCTCTACAACCCTTCTAATATGCAGATCGCAGAGTCGATTTAAAGGGGTGACCTTGTGATACGAATCGACTTGTATGATGAAATGAATGGTACGAAACGTCTCAGTGAATTCTACTTCCGTTCAAATTTATCATCCAATCAGATTATTTGTTTACGTTGTCAGCACTTCCGGAAACAAAGTCAGACTTGAAATAGTTTTCTTTTTATGTTCTTGGTGGAATTTTGTAAGAATAATTTTGAATTGTTAACTGTTAAATAAGCAAAAAGTTCTTTCTAACGAATTCTCATACGCGATTCCAAAGCTACGAAATGTTACGATCGGTAAATTAACGTAGCACAGATTGCTGAGATTCAAAGACCTCCAACCCCCCACCCCCCTCTCAGACAAACAGTGATTACACCCTTCTTTAACCTCGCCTATGTTTTGCTTACTCAATTATTCCATTCTGTAGATGGTCTTGGTATCAGGACTGTGTGGTTCGGTACTGTTGTTGCTGTTTTGCCCCTCCCAGCTTCCAGTTGTGCTATCTCAGCAATGAGATCTGTGCTGGTGGTTCTCTGTCCTACTTAGGTAATGAGTTCTTAACCTCCTTTCCAGAAACATCTCCAGCCTAATAGAGACCAGAATTACTAATTAAGAATGGCAGTGAGGCATTGAGAAATACCGAAGAATAAACTGTAAACTGAGTACACAATGACATCTAATGTCAAAATGAAGCCAAAAGTTATTCCTAGAGTCAAAATCATCAGCATGGGAAATGCTGAAGTTGGAAAGGTAATCATTATTTTATATTTTATGCTGATTGTAATCTTGTAGGCTACATGCTGATAATTTTATATGGCGATTATAGCTGTTTTTGGGAATGCACAAGAAATACATCACAATGTCAAGCTATTACGAAGTTTGTCTAATACCTGACTGCAATGGCCACCTTTCATGTGTCTTAGAAGTATATGAATTCAGCCAAAAGACCCTAGTTACGACCCTGAAATTATTATATAGTTATTATATTTGTAGAGTTGTATAATTAAGAGGTATTGCGAGAAGAGGTTTGTTAATAAATATCTAGCTACTATTGGTATAGATTATGGTGTAACTAGGTAAGACACGTACTCCCACTCTCAGCTTTACTCTTTCAGCTCAATTTCATTAATTTGTTGACTGTAAGAATTATAAATTACTGCCTTTGATGCTGTCCTATGACAGCTTCCTCCCATCATGATTGAACATAAATCAGGATACTTATAGTGTACTGTATCACCTTGCCACTACATCTATATTTAATTGTAGACATACCAACTGGAAAGTTATCCTGATAGCTGAAAACAAGCTCTTGGGAAGCAAATAGTTAAACAGTTGTAACTGATTAGGATTTGGTGAATTTGAGCTCATGAGCTTACAGATTACAAACCTTTTCAGACTTGTTGATATTACTTGTATGTTTTCTGTAATAAATGGGGTATAATGCAGACTTGTTTTATTTAAATTCAGGGTAACTATTAAAGATAAAGAAGTCAAGGTCAATATATTTGATATGGCTGGTCATCCTATATTTTATGAGGTAATTTCTTTTCTCTTTTCTTCAGTCCTAGTTCAGCCATTGATGTTCAGCATTTTGTTCAGTCTTTTAAACACTGAGTGTAAATGAAATAAAATATCATATACCCTGAAGTTCAAGGAGCGATATTGATATATGACATACTAGAGTGTTCACATGGCTAATTGTGTATTAATTTGTAGGTTCGTAATGAATTTTATCGAGATACACAAGGAGCGATATTGATATATGATGTATCAGAGAGAAGTAGTTTTACGGCCCTAGATGATTGGATGAATGAAATGAAGAGTGAGATTGGTAACCATGGTGATATGGACAATATGATTGTATGTGTGTGTGCTAATAAGGTAAAAATATGTCCCCATGACAGACATTGAAACTTTTCTGAAGAATGGAGGTTTATGGTAAAAGGGGGTGAAAACCAACGCTTGGCAGACTCTCTGAAGCACAGGCATCAGAATTTTCCCTACCTCTTAAACCAATGGAACTGATCCCCCAATCTGACGACAATCCAATTCTCTACTGAGCTATTTACATGCAACGAAGAACAGTGTTCCAACCCAGCGTTAGGATATCATCTTTGTTTCAAAAGGATTCTTAAACTAGCTGGTCATGGATCAAACTTTGTGAAATTATCTTGAGCATATTATTGGATATATCTTATTTTTCAGATTGATAAAAAGAGGGTAGTGGATGAAGTTGAAGGGCGTTTATGGGCTAGTAGTCATGGTTACCATTATTTCGAGACATCTGCTCAAAGTGGAGAGGGTGTCAATGAATTATTCAAGGTTGGCTGCCATTTTGAATTTGTGAATTCAGGAATATTAATGCCTATAAACCTTCATGACTTTCTCGCAGGAGGAAGTAACAATCCATTTCATTTCATAAACCCAAATTGGAACAGAAAAATGTGGCATTTAACACCATTTTGTAAACCTAAACAGAAGTAAAACTCTATTTCACTTCATTTCCAAATCTAGAGCAGCAGGTCATCTTTTTAAAAGATTAATCTGAAACAGAAAAGTAGAAAGTTAAACTCCATTTCATTTCCTTGTGGTTTATTAATAAAGGGAGCTAATTTTCATTGCAGACATTGTTAGAAGGAGTAATAAATACGATAGATAATGGCGGACAGAAGTTACCGACGGTTACCCAGCTTGGTTACAGTAAAGAACAGATAGATGCCATACAGAGGCTGAAAAATTCAAAGTCAGATTACGAACGTCTGGGTTTAACGACGTCTGCTACAAAGTAGGTTTATATTTTTTACACCTCTATCCTGATGAGGGTTTAATTATCTGAAACACGTATTGAGTCAATAACCTGATATTAAGTTGTGTATTGAAAGTTTATTTCCATTTATAAAGATAGCTGTCCTGATGAGGGTTATATATCTGAAACACATGTCGTCAGCATGAGATGAACGGACATTTAAATGGAATTTCTGCTTTTTTTCCAGAGATGACGTAAACAAAGCGTATAGGAAACTGGCGGTATTACTACATCCTGATAAAAGCGTGGCGCCAGGAAGTGAGGAGGCATTTAAATTACTAGTCGCAGCACGGACTAATTTATTGAAGCGATGCTAGTTTTGTTTTTAAAAGCGTGGACAAAAATCTCACACAGGCTTTTTAGACAATGCACCATTTATCTTATCTAAAATAGCTTAAAGAGATACATTCACAAACTGTTTGAACAATCGTACCTTAATCTCAGAAACAGGTATTTTTTAGCTAAACTAATCAGTAAAAGTGTTCGCATTTTCACCGCCAAATTTGCATTGAAATCCATGTGTGTCCAGAATTATCTGCGTTTGAATATTAAACTGACTAGTGGTTTTTCTTTTAAAGACACTGCCATATATAGACAAGACATATATAGAAAAAGAAAGTAAACTTCTTAGTTAGAGATATTTTTGAAGGGATTATGCCATTTTCGTACAATTCTAGTCCTTCTGAGGACTATTTATATTATATTCAAGATCTAAATCTACCCCCAAAAAAGCTGACAATCAAGGAAACAAACACACTTTGTAAGCAAAGCACTTGTTTGCCCATAAGCTTAATAGAGTTACTCCCCTTATTATCATTTGTGTCTTATTATTAATCCGTCCATGTAATTTTGTTCTAAGAAACTACTCAATCAATCGAAAGTTATGTAACGGCTGTGTACATATTCATTTATTTAACATATTAAAGGGAAGAAATTGTATTTTTTCGTGAATCCAGACACAGTTTAATACATCCTTTAGACCTGTCAAAGGTGTGGCCAACTGTTGTAGGAGAAGAATTTACCTTAAGGGTTTTATATGGTTCCAAATTTAAAGCTAGAAATAAACTCTATGCAGTGGATGTTATTGGAATGTCCATTGTTTTGGGGGTGCGAGGTGTTATGCCAGGGGTGTGAGGGGTTCAAATGATACACCAGGGGTGTTAGGGGTTCAAATGATACACCAGAGGTGTGAGGGGTTCAAATGATACACCAGGGGTGTGAGGGGTTCAAATGATACACCAGAGGTGTGAGGGGTTCAAATGATACACCAGGGGTGTGAGGGTGGAAAAAGGAAGGATACACTGTATATGAGAATTTATAACCTCTGTGTTTCTTTTAGAACTCTGGCAATGGCTATGAATTCATTTTGAATTTTATGAACATAAAGGGAAATAACTTTTCTGCATGACTAAGTTACTTCATTGCACACAGCATGGCTTGGCTTTCTTCTCACTTTGGGCATGATTTTATGTCTTCTATAACCAAAAGAGGGACAGGATAGTTGGATTTTTTGGGTTCTTTTGGAGGTTTAGTGTATCAGGTTTTAGGCCGTTACATGCTAAAATTTCATTGTTGGTTATGGGTTACGGACATCTTCAAAATGTCACGATGTGGAACTTTGTCTTATACCTTGACTGCAATAGCCACCCTTCTAGTGTCAGCGAAGTTTGTAAATTCAGCCATTTGATTGGATGGTATGCTTTAATCAGGGGTCATGATTGGTTGTATTTTTAATCCAATCAAAGGAAAGAAGATGGTGTTTATTTTTAATATTGATTTAATAATTGATTATTTATAATGCTGAGACAGGTATGAATATCAAAATACAACAAAACAAAATCTTAAAGCAATTAAATAAATAAATTATAACAGTATAGCCCTGCTATTAAAACCACATTTGAATTTTACACGATTCAACAGTGTTACCTCTGTAATGTGGCCATTCTCGTACTATAACCAATAATAACTTTTAAAGGATATATTTTTTATATCTTCTACATAATGATTATGACATATAACGAATAAAGTCAAAGGTTGAATTTAAATATTTAATAATAGAAACTAAAAGAGTTAACCCAATACCAATTAATAAAGATGATAAAAACGTCATAAAGTACATTCTTAAATATAAAAAATTACTCTGTTTATCTACAACAAAAATGTTATGAATTACCCTATACTTAAGCATTTCAATTATGAGACAGTTAAAAATCATACTTTTGCCATGGATAGCCTTCCATAAAATTAACGTTAGGAAATGTTTTGGCACAGATGCACTTCCATAATGAAATGAAATGACGCTTGCAGTTTTTGTAATTTTAAAGTGGCTGTAAAATAGATACTGATTTCTTTTCGCTTTAAATATGGTTATAATTTTTCATTTATTTACTATCTTGAATAATGACATGAAATTAGTAAGTGTGTGAAAGGGGAGAAGGGGCGTTTTTTTTTTTGCGGTAAGCTTGGATAACATGACAATTTCTTGAATGATTTGGACAAAATGGTATCATTTGTAGGTACCATTTAAAATTTTAACGAATTATTCTTGATGATTTTAGACAATGGAAAACTTAATAACAAATCAAGTCTTTGCCCATTTTTCTGCGTCGTTTTTCAGCATAAAATTTGAATTCCATCGCCTGCATCTTCTGTCCTAGATCGGTATTGATTCTGTTGCCATACATGGCTGAATTGGTGTTAGGAACATTATCAGAATAAAGAGCGACCTTCTCTGGCATTTCTTCTTTTTGTTTCAAATTACCCTGAAAAATATACAGATATAACATAGGAGACCATCTTCACAATGTCAAGCTATTACGAATTGTATATACACGTATGATGATGATGATATGGGATGGTAATCTGAAGTTGGGTTCTGTAACCTCAGCGCCAGCGTATGGAGGCAAAAAATAGTAGATGGGTGGGATGGATTTGTGATTGGATTATCTGCTTGATGATTTGATCTTCTATGTTACGGAACCCACAATAAATATACATGTACCAGTGGTTTGCATGCAATACAGCAACTGTTCGATTGATTATGATGCTATGATTATACTCACCCTTGCGTCATAATCTGTTAAATATCCCCAATCATGGCTCCTGAAATTATAAAGGGGCATTGATAATTTCTAGAAAGGGTGGGGTGTCAGGTCCGGAGCAATGAATATTATAAAGGGGCATTGATAAGTCAGTTTAATTTGGCATGTGATTGGGATAGTCGAGACCTTGTGTTATTATTATCGTTTTGTTATTAAAGAACCATGTGTTTCACTTTCAGGTGTCTCATTCAATAAGCTTCAAAGTTATTTCCCTTTGACACTTTAAAGTTAGCCTAGATCAACTCACCAATTTTTTCTGCAACGTTTTTCACTCTGAACATTTTCTGTCCAAATTTTATTTTGGGTTACACCATCGCAGCCTCTATAATCTCCTTCAGTGTGATTCTTTGCTGGTTGAGCGGCCTTTGCTTTCGGGATGCAACTGTCGTGGTGGGCACTAGGACGAGAAACGTTAAATTGATAATATCTTAAAATTGCTGTGGGCATTGAAATTATTTTACAGACTTTAAATTCCTTAATCCTTAATCATTTTGATTGTGAAGTCAGTTAGACGTTTGGATTTTTTGGAGACGACGCCTATCGTTAGTAATATGTGCATTTGGACAATGTCAAGCTATTACGTATTTCGTCTTATACCTTGACTGCAATTGTAGGAGTAATTGTGTCAAACGTTTTTGAATTTCTCCTCTGTTAGCCGTCTGTTTTTATCCCACAAATTCGTACAGATAATATGTTATTTGAAACCTCCACTCGCACTCCCCTCCCCCCCAAAAAAAACCAAAACACTATATTACAATGTATAAAAATTACCTTTTTGGTCGATTAGAATAAGAAAACAATACACCCGAAACCTGTTCCGTCATGTTTAAAACACTTAATCCAAAATACAGGTGAATTGATCTAAACGGGTATGATATATCAACAATAATCCACAGTTACAACTGGGCGTTATATACCCCAGTTGATCAGGGCGTTATAATTGATATACCTCAACAGTATCTAATATTCCACAGTAGTTAATTAGCGCCAATTATCTCAATATTTCATTGTCAGGTAAATAATTCATAACATAGTCACTATCGCCTAGTCTTTTATTACATATCGTTCTCTATTGTAGTCTTGGTCAATAGGCAATTAATCGATCAATACGTTTGATCTTTCAAGAGTAAAATGACTTGTTAGATTCTTGGATTTCAACGCGATCGTTTATCTCGACTTCGATTTGTTTAGGCCTAGTTTGGTCGGTGGCCAAAAGCCCATTAAATATATTTCTGAATATTCTTATACCTGGACGAATTTTGGCAATTTTCACTGAAAATTGTGCTTGACCACTTTCGAAACTGAACCATGTCTTTCCTAAAATCTCTCACCACACCACCTCCCCAAATAAAAACTTATCTTTTTTCTTGAATTATTAAAATTTTCTATTATACTTACGGAAACATTCCTAAAAGAAAATATTCAGTATATAATCCCAATTGCCTTATAGATAATCCTTTGTAGAATTTCTCAAAATTAGTTAATCCCTTTTCCAAATTGTTCAAAATAAAAATGGAAGTTTATTTAATCCAAGGAACAAAATTTGATTCTGTCCAATCTACTCGTGCAACTCACGAAACTGAATTACCAGGCCTAATGGAACTTTGATTACATATTGCCTTCAAGCCTATGTCACACTGGCTCTTGATTCCAATTTTAGCAGCAGACAAACCCAAAGTAAGTTTCCTATTCTGAGAAGTGTTACGAACATTTGCAATGGATTGGGAGGTCCCTATTTCCTTTAAATTTATCATGGCCTTAGTCTGGATTACCTATACCCATTGTGTTCCGATATTCCAACCCCTAGCTCACCCACTCTTCGTTAACCCCCTCACCCTCACCCTCTCCACTTCCAGTCAACGTTGTTAGACAAGGCCTAAGTTCAGTTGAATAATCACCTTACTTTGTCCAATACGGTCTCCCTAAACCATCCGTTTTTGCTTCCCAATTGCGGTCATAAAATAACGGTACATATGGTTATAGGGTATGTCCAAGTGTAAACAAGGCCTTAGTATAGTTGAATAATAGATTAACTTTAAGACTGTTGTTACCAGTCAACAATTCATCGAACTTTCTTCATCGATTTTCTTGTACTTATTGATTTTGCTTCAATTAATTTATTTTATATCGACTCCGAAACCTTTCATCTTTAAGACATTTTTATGGTAACTTTTGAGACCTTAGCGACATTTAAGGCATTTTTCGTTTGAGATATTTTGGATATTTAAAGGCATTTTTCGTTTGAGATATTTTGGAACTTTGAGACATTTTTCATTTGAGATATTTTGGATATTTAAGGGCATTTTTCCTTTAAGATTTTTGGCACGTTTAAGGCATATTTCGCTCGAGTTATTCTAAAAAATAATTCATTTATACTCTACCTTTGTTTGGCAGCAAGCATATACGTTGGTCCCGACATTTTCACTGGCGTTTGTTTCTGTCCTAAAGATAAACACACACGAAATATATTAAAGAGAACTTTTCGAGTATAATTCACTTTCTTAAATTCCCTTTTTACGAGGACGTCACACTTTAAGATGTATCTATCTGGAATATTGGCTAACTTTTATGACTCTCAGTTCATCCAGTATTCAAGTTGGGTTTCCTCTTCAAAATTAATTTGCAAATATCCCAATGGTTCTTCAAGGTCACGAATATCTTTAAGAGTAAAGGGTATTCCAGTTTAAATCACCTCAAAAGTTCCACAAATTCGCGTTCTTCTGTACAGATGTAAGGCTTTCAGTGAAAAACTGAATCGTTAGTGTTTTAACTCCCTACTGATATTTGACAATAGCTCACCTATATCTCTTTATAATAACGATTTATTGTAAGGCGATCCCATTGTATCTATTCTATAATCTATATAATCTACCGTTGTTAGGGCTAGATACAATGGCTAAATTATAATAGGCCTACTATTCTTATATACACATATAGGTTTACTTCATTAGCGATATTTGGGATATGAGAGTTTAAAATCTAATTGGCGGGGAGGGCGGGGCTTACATTGCACGATACAGACTGTTAACGACTCCTCCAAAGCTGGAAGTTGCAAAAGGGTTAACTCATTGCATACTACAAGATGTTGCCTCTATAAAAGCCCAATCTGGTGCAAAGTAATAAGACGTAAAACTCCTTTATTTTCTGCAAATCTATTCATTATAGAAGGAACGAGAGAAGGTGAAGGTGAGGGGGGGACAAATGTTATGCAGCAACACGAGTCGAAACTTTAGGTTTCTGATTAAGAAATGCATTAATCCCTTCAATAAGATTGTTATAATCCACTAACTGTTAAATGATATGTTAATCCAAGCCTATTAAACCTCTTAATCTATTTTCGGTAGTATTAAACTTTGTCGGTAGTTTAAAGTCATAAAGAGTTTATTTGTAGTCTGATTTTGATGGGGCACTACATTGAATTACTTCCCTTTGATCACATTTTATCTTATCTTCATACCGATGAATCATACCGCGTATATTATGGCGTGTCATCTCTGTTGCATGGAAATTTCAAGATTTTCTATTTTCACCTGCAATGAGGTAGCAAAATAAAGCAGGGAAAGCGTTTAATTTAGCCAAATTAATATTTCGGCAATTCTGACATTTTGGGTCAGAGGCTAGTAAATAATCCAAGATGGCCGTCAAATGAATTAGTCTTTGTTTTCCTCAATTGTTATCGACTTTATGATGTGAAATTACAGTTATTTCGCTTTCTAAATTTGAACACTTGCTCAAGAGATAACCAGGAATCGTATCCCGTGAACGGATTTGTCGAGGTAGGTGTAGTTTATGAGATTAGCTCTTCTACACGACTCAATATCTTCATTCACTGAATAAAATAGCTCATATTTTTTTTGGGTGTAGTCACTTCAAGTATTTCATTGCTCAGTGACATTATATTATTCATGTTTAACTGTTTAAAACTTCCTTATCGCATAACTGCATTGTGACTATGATATGACATTTAAAGGAATGTAGAAAATTTTTCTAGCTCTTTTATGTGTATCAGTATCAGGAGCATTTATCATAAATTTATAAACATGGCTTCTAATTCTGTTTAAACCATTGCAATCTTTTGTCAGATATCTGTGGTTCCTGTATTCATAGAATATACTTAATGGTATATGAAATCAAAAGCTGCTAATAATATCTTAAGGTATAGATTGCAATTGATCGAAAAGGCAATGGTGCAAATCCACGCAATCCAGTAGGGCCAGTGTCCTAAAAAAACATTTATGATCCCTTCAAGCAATGCTTAATTTGAGGAGACCTCCCATTAATGTCATAGAATCCAACAGAATTGTTTAAAGGGTTAACCATGACACGCAGGTTAACTATGACATACCAAGGTACAAAGACTAGGAAACACTTCACAAAAAATACGAAGTTTCAATGACATCTTGTCTTGTTTTGTAAAGAAAGATGTTTGAAGTTATTTGTAGTTACAATTGACTTTAAAAATATCAACTAGGAAGCACATGTTTTTATCAATCATTTTAGATTCATCTTCACACAGTCAATATGAATAGTGGCTAGTTCAGTCAAGGCATGAATGAGTATGAAGTTCGTATTAGCTTGACATTGTGAAGATGAAGTTCGTATTAGCTTGACATTGTGAAGATGAAGTTCGTAATAGCTTGACATTGTGAAGATGAAGTTCGTATTAGCTTGACATTGTGAAGATGAAGTTCGTATTAGCTTGACATTGTGAAGATGAAGTTCGTATTAGCTTGACATTGTGAAGATGAAGTTCGTATTAGCTTGACATTGTGAAGATGAAGCTAGCCACATTTTATTTCTTTTGTTGTCAAGTTATGTATCTTTATTAAACAACTCTCAGTTATTTATCAACTTGTCAGTTTTAATAAACAGTCAGTTATATTTATTTTAAGTGTTATTATTCATGGATGGAAAGATATACTACACCCTTATGTTGTGTTGTAATAAGGTTTATTTAAAGTGTTCTCAATTTGTTTTATATAACGTTTGTGAAGATAGTATCGCCTTGAAGGGATTTGTAAACTGATATCTTACTTACTTTAGATATAAACATATTTTGATGATCTTGAAAAAGTTATCTTAGCCCATTTTGAATAAGGAAGGGTTGTATCATAGCAGGTTAGAGAGTTGGAATTTTTATTTGACATCATTTGCTTGGTTATGTCGAACAAATAGTGATTGTGGGTTTTAATTGTGGTCATTGTGTGAAATTTTGATGACCGTTGATAAGTCATCTTTCCCCATTGTTTCTGTTGACCCAGCTGTAAATGGGTACGGATAATCCAGTTTTAAGCAAGTATCAGCTGGAAGAAAGGATTCTCAATAACATAAGGTGTTCTCCTTGTAAAATATGGTTGCTTCATTTTCTCTGCTTTAAAAAAACAAACTAATTTTGAAATTATGATAGCTGATCACTTACTTACTTTTTTAAATCATTTTTCAGATTCAGATAGCCCTATTCAAGAATTTAAAATGGTATAGATACCTCAAAGGTAAGATTAGATTTACTCTCAAAAGCACTTGTCATGGCATCAGAATTTCTATTAACTTGAAAATTTATTCAAGGTCATGTGACTATCACACGGCGATGGAGAATTGAACCCACAGCCGTCGTAACTAAGCAAATGACGAGACAAGTAAAGAACCAACACTCTGACCGACTGTGCTATAGAGCCTCACAACAATTCAGAAGAGAAAAATAGGACTCCATTTCTAATTGGGATGTAAAACTCCATTTCCATTTCTTGCAGGAATCATGATTCCGAATGAACACTTACATTCACATTGGGGTCGAAGGTTGTTGTCAACGGTAACAGAAAATATTCAAAATGGTGGAGACAATGTACCTGTTGCTGTCCTTCTAGGCATTGTGCTGACCTTGACCCTCGTGGTTCTGGTTGCCCTTTGTGCCTGCGGTGAAAAGTGAGTAGGTTACTATTTTGTCAGAGATAGGTCATCCAAGTTGTCCGACAAGTCGTTGTCTGGTATCTTATATTCATGCAATTATTCATTCATTCATTCATTCATTCATTCATTCATTCATTCATTCATTCATTCATTCATTCATTCATTTATTTATTTATTTATTTATTCATTCATTCGTGTCCTTATAATTGAATTGTTTTGTTCTCTAAAGGGATGATGATGCCAAGTTACAGAGAATGAAAAAGAAATCAAGTAGTGGTAATATAAAGGGATCAGTAAGTAATATCTTGTATTGTCTATGTCTTTAAATGTCCCCAATAACATAGAAAAGTTTATGAAATCTTTATCATCCCTTGAAACCTTGATCTGCTGAGGTGGTACAAGTCAGTCTATAACAAGCCTTTGATGCATTTACTTATATCTTTCTCGTTTAGATTAATGATTCCAATGTGCTGCTTATGACTTTATTTGAGGCACCTCAATCTTTCTTTAACGTGGCAATTCAGGGCTTAATATCCACAAGAGTTGGTACAAAAGAAGCATACATTGTATTTTAAAAATACTGGAAAAACTAGATTAAAATCAGTCTTTCGATCATGTCTATAAGTTTGAATTATAAACCTAGAACCAGACGACATATTCTCGAAATGATCTTAGCACTAGGACGTCCTAGAATCAATGTTAGAAGATAAGAACCTAGGACATTCTAGAGCTAAGATCATTTTGAGAGTACCTGGCCTGATTCATTGCTGAAAATAATAATATTTTATTTTCCCTAGGTTAGCCAAGATGACCAGTTAGACGTACAGATTCGCTCTAAAAGTAATGGTAATGTAGAGTCAAATGGGGTCACTGTGGTGGATTTAAACGGAGCTCAAAATAACACACAGCATTCCAGGTATGAAACCATTGTCAGGCCTAGATGTATTAAACTGAGAATCTTAATTCAATTTTAGTTTGAGGTATTTTTTTAAAGGAATTAAGCGATTTTCATACATTTCTAGTAGTTCTGAAGACTATTTATCTTTAACCCTTTCAACCGTAGCAGCCGGTTTGCTAAGTGACATCATACAACGTTAACGTCATACGCTTTTACTTTTATTACTTGGTATATTACGTTATAATTCATTTACACTCAGGGTTCAAAGGGTTAATTCACAAATGATTTGATTATTTCAGACAAAGTCAAGCTAGTACCACTTCCTCCCAGATGCGACCAACCAGCCTGCGTGAACTCCCTGAATTGCCGCCTAATTCTACGGGAGTATTGCCAGACAATCACCCTCCGTCTCGCTCAAGTCAAATCAGTAATGATGATTATGATCATTTGGGGCGTGTAAAGAATCCCCCGTCACAGTCTGAAAATTACGACCATATTGATCTGGAATCTCCTGCTCAAATAAGTGAAGCGTCTGCTTCAGACCAAATCTCTGAAAGTCATTATGCTCAAGTAAATGATAGAAATTACGAAGTTTGTAACAGTACGTCATCAGTACCGTTTAAACGAAGTGGGGAAGAGCCACCGTATAATAAAATTCACGACAACTCGCCATCGAATGGTGAGGAATCTCCGTACAATCAAGTTAAAGATAAACAGCAGTATAATTTAGTGAGTGCTCGTACAAACTTATTTGCTCATGGGACGAATCGTTTTACAGATTCCAGTGACCCCCCATACAACACTGTACACGATGACCCCTATAATCAGGTCAAGGATGATGACACTAGTGACCCCTATAATCAAATTACTGATCCGTATTCCATGCCCAGTGAAATGGGGGCAGTGGGTGGTGTCAGTGAAAGCCATTATGAACTGGAACCCGAGGATCCCTACACTATAGTAGATAATGAAGAGGAGCATGATCTTCGTGTGACAGTCTTGAATATGGATAGATCTTCAGCTTGCTCAAACTCCAGTCGACCTTTCAGATTGTCTGGAAGCGTGTCCATATCAGGAGAGTTACTGCCCCTTATCAATGCAGGGTTTGGAGCAACAAAAGAAGCGGAAGAGAGCACGGAAAATGATTACGCCGTCGTAAACAAGGAACGAAACCCGAGCACGACTAGTGCGTCTGAAAAAGAAGAAGTGGTATCATCTACTGTTGTACCACCAGAACCTCCCAGAGCTTATGGTGCTGAAGAGGTGCACGGTTTGGGACCACAGAATTCTGCCTCTACCCCACGTCTACCAGAAACCTCTCCTGCTGACTTATCACTTACAGGAATCGCCTCTACTTCACAAAGTAAGTATATGTTAATGTAGCTGGATTGTCGTCATCTTGGTGCCAAATTTTTCAGTCAAAATTATTTGTTTGTTTGCATAGTTTTAAGTTAAAGTATTGTCACAGTCAAAATTTCCCTCATTGCACACTGCATGGCGGTTAATGTCCATGATTCCTTTTTCAGATCGACCAATCAGAGAGTATTCTAAAGTATCAGCTCGTGAATCATTGGCCAGCATGTCAGCTAGACACGCCCTCAATCCGTACGAGGTAGTGGTTGATAACGAAAATACTTACGCCACGGTAAGGACCACCATTTTGAATTCTGTCCAAGATTGTGAGTCAATCTCATGAAATAGCATAACCAAATTAATATTATTAGCCATGTGGACTCTCAAAATAAACATTTTTACCTATTTTGACTCTCTTAAAGAAACAGGCTATTTTAGCAGTTCCCACAAATGCGGTCCGCATTTTAATTGAGTCATTATTTCAGGTTGATGGAGGTTCAGGCTATGGTGTTGTGGTTTCAGCACCAGCGCCCTCTACATCACCTGTCGCGTCTGCTTCCAGTAGTCGTCATGGTAACCAGCCTAGCCGAGTGGATGTACAACCCATGGATACTTACACTGAAATTGGAGCATCAGGTAAAAGGGGTTTGCATCCTTCTTTTCTGCTTCCAATTGGATAGGGGAAAGACGAATGAAAGAAAGAGAAGGTCCTTGTTTTGTTCAGAAGTACTGTGTCATTTTAACACTTTTCAGAGCGTAATTTCAACATCCAGTTCGTCTTCAATCAAAAAAAAGGGATATCAGTAGTTATTTGCATCAGAAAGATTGCTGTTAGGTATTTTGTGATTTTACTTACGTAATTATATCTCTATCACTAGGTGGCGCTGTGAACAATGTTCCGTCTGCACCAGTTCCGCCATCTTTAGATTCCTTACACCTGATGAAAAAGCACGAAAGAACTCGACATCTGGCTACACCTGAAGACACAAGTTTGGAAGAGAGCAATACTAATTCGCATACGTCACCAAACAAACGCTCCAGCTTTTCACCAACGACTGCGTTGCCTGGGATACCAAAAGCCATGTCTTCTAGCGTACACGAAAACGACATAATACTGGAACCAAAGTACCAAAGTGTGAAAGATTCCATCGAAGATTTGGAAAGCGAAAACGACCCAAATTACGAATCTGTTGATGAAGCTAAAGCTCGATTTCCATCGACCATAACAAAACGACAGCACCATTACGAGGAAGTTAGTCCAACAACTTCTCAACCGACCTCGCCCAATAATATTCGGACACGCGTTTTAAATCGACACACATACGAAGATATTGAAGATGTCAAAGAAGAACAGAAACATCTCCAAAAGTCACAAAATAATAATAAGAAAGGGCCCAAATCTTAAATTGTTGTTGGAGAGGTTTTTTTGGCCTTTTTGAGACACTTCTTTTACAATATATCATGGTCACATATTCTGGAAATGATCTTAGCACTAGGAAGTCTTAGGGTCTTAACTTCTAACACTGTTTCTAGGATATCCTAGAGTCTTAACTTATAGCACTGTTTCTAGGATATCCAAGGGTCTTAACTTCTAACACTGTTTCTAGGATATCTTAGTGTCTTAACTTCTAACACTGTTTCTAGGATATCCTAGAGTCTTAACTTCTAACACTGTTTCTAGGATATCCTAGAGTCTTAACTTCTAACACTGTTTCTAGGATAACCTAGAGTCTTAACTTATAGCACTGTTTCTAGGATATCCAAGGGTCTTAACTTTTAACACTGTTTCTAGGATATCCTAGGGTCTTAACTTCTAACAGTGTTTCTAGGATATCCTAGAGTCTTAACTTCTAACACTGTTTCTAGGATAACCTAGGGTCTTAACTTCTAACACTGTTTCTAGGATATCCCAGGGTCTTAACTTATAACAGTGTTTCTAGGACGTCCTAGCTAAGTTTCAAGAATACAGGGCCTGTCAAAAATGGCTAGAAAACCCTTGACACTTTGTTAAATGTTTTTAACTTACACATACAATGGCTTATAAATGGATGGCACACTCATTTCTGTCTTTAAAAGACACAAAGCATAATCAGATAATTTGTTAAATATAGTGAAAAGTTTCTTGAATCTGTGCTTGTTAGGACCAGTGTTCATTAGCCTAAACACTTGCTTACAAAACAGTAGGATATACAGCTTCATTTTGTACACGTTTATAGGCCTTAGGGTGCTGCCAAACGAACAGTCTTGGTGGCCGATTTTTGTCACTGACTGGAATATGGAGTAAAATGTCACATGTACCTGCGCTTCCATGACAAGATTATCCGTTGCCGACAGGATTTATAATATCAAACAAATTTGATATTAGTCTCTTATGATTTTATCGTCTACAAGACAGAGCCTCATCATCCAATCAGATTCATTTTCATGATCAGAACGTGATTACTGACCTAAGGTGTAGGACAAATAGGTGGTGAACAGCTCAAAGTTTAGGGCAATAACCGCTCATATACCTGTATATTCAAGTGATTATTGTAAACAGTGATTTTGATATTCGTTAAGATTTTATATATTGTTAATTATACCTTGGTACTTACAATGGTTTTTTTTACTTTTTCATTCTATCCTTTTTAAATCTAAATATTTTTTATTATTGCCAAACTTTGTACGAGCTGCTTTCTTACTTAATTCTTATGGCATTCCATTTAAGCTTTTATAGATAACCATATATTATCTAATGCTTATGGAGCTCAATTTCAGCTTGCATCTCTTATGAGATATTTGGTACAGTTAAGTTGTAACCAAGGAGTTTCTATATATTGCTTGTTGAATATCTTGTAACCCACGTTTGGGTCGAAGTCAATGTATTCTCTTAAAGGAATTTCTATTTATAGCTTGCAGAATATTTGTAACCCCGGCCTGTGCTTCTATTGATGAATGCATTATATCAATAATGATACATATCTAGTATTTACTCAGTGTTTTATTTTTTCACTTTGGGTACCCAACACCTCTCCAGTGACATTTTAAAAGAGACACATGTTTAGCTCTCATAAGGGAGACAAATGCTTGGATCTATTGACTGAGACAAATCCTAGGGTCTTTTGGGTGAGACAGGTGCTTTTAGGTATAGGGTGAGACAAATGCTAGGGTCTATGGAATGAGACAAATGCTTGGGTCTATAGGGTGAGATAAATGCTTAGGTATATGAGCAAGTCAAAAATTGCTATTCTGTTGGTTTATTTAAAGTACTAAGGCCGTATATATGAATATTTACAAGTCAAAGTGAAGGTAATGGGAGCTAACACGGCTCCTTATTTGCAATATTTGGAGGGTTTTGGGTAAGCAGCCTGCAGCATATAGAAGATGCAATGAGTTCTAATGTCGCTAGCGTTACAACTCCGTGTGTTTATGCTGCGATTTTCGTGGTCTATCGACGTAGGGTTTGTTAAATATTTTAGCTGCTTTTTTTAATTTTTCAGGTGAGAGATTCATAATATCTTCACGAGTGACTTCTCGTGTACCAGTTTCAAATAGCATGGCGAACACTGTAGCCCCCGGCACCAGGTCTTCTTGGCCCTGAAAAAGCATACATTGTATATTATGGTGGGTAATTATTCATTCTTGTAACGTTTGAGAATTGAGACGGCGGATTGGTCAGTCTGTAGGGAGTTGGATTGGTGCCTGTTAGTCGATTGCATAATAGCAGAAGTATTCAAAACTTCATACATGTAGAAGCATTGTTGTCGATGTCTAATATACTTTACTTTGCTAGTTACATCCGATTTCGATTTGAGATTGATGATAAAGACGTTTTTATTTTCACTATGCCACAGAAATTGGGGTTTTGGAACCGGGCTCTTAAGAGAACGACCATGTGGAGAGCGAAATTTTGGGTTAGGAACTATGTGCCAAATGAACGAATAGAGTGCGATTTTCTTACCCACACCATAGCTTCTTGATAGAAGACGATAAATTGTTCTATAGGAAGCTTTTCTTGGGTTCTTAACTCGGCCAGTAATAGATATCTTAAACTCTCAGCATTGAGATTCCAGTTCTTCAAAACCTGAAATAAATTCACCATAGATACTGTATTAAATATGGTGAACTCTCGGAAACGATTCTTCTTGAACTAGTCCTAGGGTGATTCCTAGAGAATTCCGGAGTGGGTTCATGCTTTGTCTCGCGAACTACATCCACTGTAGTTAAGGTATGGGAGACGAGGAGGGCAAACCGGACTCCCCCTCCCAACCTTCCTTCTGTCCGCACGCTTATGCACTGCAGTACTTCTTGCATTGGAGCTCAAATTTAATAAAGTCTTCTGGGTTTGTCTAGTAGGTTGATCTGGGTTCCGCCAATTTATAAGCTTGCTTACTTCTCTAAATCTGTGACTTACCCGTTTGCCCTCTTCAAAAGACCACATGAAAGCAGCATCGGCCAGCGTCTTGGGCTTCTTGTATTGTTTCTTATCGCAACCAGTGGCATCAAAGAATGGAGTCGGAGTGATCAGGATTGTCTCGGAGATGCTCCGTCCATAAGACCTCACCTGATGCAGAAAACCTGCAAATGAAAGTGAAATGAGTCAATTGGTTCAGGCTCTGTCAAACGATCTACTTCCGCTTGCACTCTGCAATAGATTCATCCTCACAGCCTCCGCCAACTGACCCCCGGCTGAATTCCCAACTCACCTGCTGGTATAAGTATACAATCCCCTTGTTGTAGAGTTGCCCAGGTCCAAGGTGTTGTAGAAATCTTCTTGTATTTTATGGCGTTAATAAAATCCATATCTAATGGAGAATGTCCACCAAGTGAGTTTGGAAACTGAAATATACATTAAACAACTGTATGGTGGTATTTTGGACGTTCCTAATGATGGGGTGAGGGTCGAGAATCCTGGTGCCATCCTTTAGATTCTTTCAACTCTTTTTTATTGGGTTTGTTTTCCCCGACCCTCCCCCATCCCTTCATCTATAAATAGATAGGACTATGTAATAGTTTGGGACTTGTGCCCATTACCAACCTCGTTTCTGAATTCAAAGGCGTCCTTATATGCATTCTCAATCAAGATGAAGTCTCTTCTTCCAAACAGCACACAGTGGAGGTAGTGGTCGTTATGGGCGTGAATCTGGGAAGATGTACCCCCACTGGACATCCACAGCTCAGCTTCTCTCAAATAGTTGGCTACACTTCCACACTGTACACATTTTGGTAGCTGAAATTGTTAGAAAACAATTGGCAACGGTGTGGCTAGGGATTGCCCTGTAATTTTAACAGGCAAAATTTTACAGTGCACTCAACATAAGAACTCCTTATCACACATCTCTACCAGTTGTAGAAAGGATCTTAGTGAACATAAGTTGATATCCTTGTGAAAGATTGTTGTTGTTTCTTTCAATACATCTTATGAATATACTGGGTCTAGGAGGATTCGAACCTTGGGCACCGAATAACCTAATTAAAGTGAGACTTACTGGTAATTCCTTCAACATTTCCAAGGGTACAGTCCCGGCTAAATACCAGTCCTCATACATATACTCCAACAAAAACTTCTTCATCTTCAGCGTCTTCCTTTCCCGGATCAGGTACTCCCTTTTAATCCCCTTCCTGGTCACCACCGACACGTTAACGCTTCCATATCTGAAACACGGATAGAAATGGCCGTTATGCCTAATTGGCTAACAGTGACTAATAAGTAGTGACTGGCTACTGACATATGCTTGGACCAAAGACAATTTTCTGCGGTCAGGATGATAACCCACGGGAATCGTGCTGTAACGTCGTTTTCAGTGCTTCGAATTGAAGAGACCTACCTCTCTTTAAGGTAGTCGTCTTTCTCCCAATTTTCAAAGACTGGTGAATCGAGTATACTGTCTCTAAATACGACTGGTAAATTCTGACTAATGTAATTATTGTACATAATCTGTGCGTCTACAATCCCTTCATAATCTTCAACTGGATTCTCGGGCGACCTTTGGTATCCTAAATCAAAATCGTATTAAAAGGTCAATACGTTAAAGGATAGGACTTAATCAAAAAACCTGATGTGAAAAGGAATAAGGGTAGCTTTAATCAATTCCATCAGCTACCTTGGTGAATGATTACACGATTACAACCCCACTCAGCCGCTCCCCACCCCTTCGAAAGATTCACATCGGTGTTCATGTTCCGGTGATACATTTCGGTTGGTTTAGGTTGTTCATTTTTCCCGCCAAAAAGAGACACTTACCCAAAGGTCGGAGATGTCCGTTTGGTATACTCTGACTGCCTTCTGCTTGTATAATATGTGGCGGGAAATCAGCATCCATACTTAAATCTTTCATAAACCCTACTTTACCTGACGTCATTTTTAATAATGACGTCATAAGAATACTCAAAAGTAATCCATTCATTTTGTAGTTTGTGAGTTTGTGATTGAAAATCACCGTAATTCCTATTTATTCGTATCCCCCCGTTATATTGCTGGTTCTTCGTGTGGATTTCTGAGGTCTTGACTTAGTCTGTGGTGTATTTTCGCTCTAGAGGCCACAACGGTGATAAATTCTGCGATTAGTCCCTCCAAAACACCATTAACAGAATTACAATGTCACAATTTCACAAAAATCAGCGGATATTTTCAAGAAATTAAGCTACCTTTCTCGAATTTTAACCGTGGAAAAACAATTTAGATATTTTGTACTGCTGCCGGCCACGTATCACACGTGTTGTTCTGTATTCTATAGCAAGATATTAGCTAGATCATTGATCTGGGGTGACATCTGTCTCCAAGAAACACCCGCCGTCTTGTGTCTTTGAATTTCTTCCCGATTCATTCAATATTCTTCCAATATTAATTGAGATTCGAGGTTTTGATGCGCAAAATGTGAGGATTATTGGAAGATGGTGCGTAATTGATTTTAAATTTTAGGGTAATAACTAAACCAAGCACTATCGATCCAAACCGCATACGTAAATGTTGGTAGCAGCTACTGAAATTTCCAAATGAGCAAGTGTATCAAGCATAGATGAGGACGTATTTCAGTTAATTCAGTTATTTTCCTGTCATGTCCGACATGAGTTGCAAAATGACACTTTTATATTGTAGCAACAGGACATTATTCGAAATCTTTATTAGAAATAGACCACCTATCGGAAAAGTGAACACGCCTTTGTCCCTTTATCCAAAACCCGTTTGTATTTTGCATAAGAAATTTACCAATAAAAGATTTAGTAACAATTAGGCCTACACTATGTAGATTTCTATCTGTGAAGTCAAGGCCGTACAGGTGCTCAAGGTGAAGGTAAAACAATTAACCCCTGACCTTTCGCCTATAGTGAGTGGAAACGCGACTGTTTATCACGGTAAATATATGTACTATATAGGTCTATAGAGGCTAATCATGAAGCGTTTAGAACGAGTTTGACAGCTAAACGGATAGACCCAGTATTTTGACTGGTCTGGCCGGGTTTGTTGGGAGTTGTAAGGAGGTTTTTTTTACGTGTAGACGCGGACGTAGACGGAATGAAACATGGACACAGTGAAAGACCGTACGGATTCGGATCAGTCTTCCAGACCCCGTAGCTCAGCCACACCCAGATTCGGTTCCAGTAAGACAAAAATTCGGAAACATATACCCGCCGGAAAAGGACCGTATACCGTGGGATGTGTGGATTTTATGAACGATCATTCCGACGACGGAGTTTTATTCCGATTGTTTTATCCCACCAGGAAATCAGATATATACGTGAGTATTTCATTCATTCATTCATTCATTCATTTGTTCGACCGTCCAATTATTCACCCATTCGTTTGGTTATTCATTCATTCATTTGGTTATACATTTATTCACTCATTCGACCGTCCATTCTTCCATACACTCGCTTATTCGCTCATTCATTCATTCGTTCATCCGTTCATCCGTTTGTTACATTTTCACCTAACTGTACTTTAAAAAAAATAACAGTATTTTGAGAAAACATGTTTGTTTCGTGTACTGTAGATATATTCGAATTCCTAGCCGAATTCTTTAGACAGCCGTTGGCAAGATTTGTATATAATTTATTTTATTAGTTCTATTTAGTTAGGTGTACTAATTAGCTAGTAATTCTCTACCGGGCGTTATCGTCGATATATCATGGTTACGTTTCTTTTGATGTATAGCGACAAGAGTATATGAGAGAGTTAATAAGCACCTATTGTGATAAAATCTATCATTGTGGAGGCTCCATTGAGCTGATACGAATTTGGGAGGGTAGTGGCAACGGGGCTTGTATGAAGGGAGAGGGGTTTGCATGAAGGAGAGGTGGGGTCGTGCATTAAGTGGTGGGGAAAGAAGAGGGAGGCTTGCTTTAAGGGAGAGGAGAGGGGAGGGGGCTTATATGAAGAGAGGAGAGGGGGCCTGTATGAAAGGAAGGGGAGAGAAGGGGGCTTAATTGAAGGGAGGAGATGGGGGAGGGGCTTGTATTGAGAGGTGGGGGAAAGAGAAGGAGGCTTGCTTTAAGGGAGAGGAGAGGGGAGTGGGCTTGTGTGAAGAGAGGAGAGGGGGCCTGTATGAAAGGAAGAGGAGAGAGGGGGGCTTGAATGAAGGGAGGAGAGGGGTTGAAGGATGGAATCAGGTGTTCACACAGTGAAGTAAAGGGAAAATTGATACGCTATAACCCCTACTGGTATGGAATATCTCTGTAGATATTTTAATGTCTTCTATAAGTATGATAAATGCACTCAAGAGTTTTCTAAATTTTATATATCTCTTCTTATCTATATACAAGATGGTAAGGTTAGTTTGGTTTGGCAGTTCTTATATCTGTTCAACCAATCATCTTCAATTCCTTTGATGTAGTGCCACAGAGAGTCTTTTAGTGCTGTTTCATGTAGAGTGGAATTCCACAATATTTATGATTTTAATTCAGTTTCAACTCATTCATTCATTCATTCATTCATTCATTCATTCATTCATTTATTCCTTCATTCATTCATTCATTCATTCATTCATTCATTCATTCATTCATTCATTCATTCATTCATTCATTCATTCATTCATTCATTCATTCATTCATTCAATCGTTCATTCATTCATTTATTCCTTCATTCATTCATTCATTCATTCATTCATTCATTCATTCATTCATTCATTCATTCATTCATTCATTCATTCATTCATTCATTCAATCGTTCATTCATTCATTCATTCATTCATTCATTCATTTATTTATTGAATTCATTAATTATAAATTATAATCTAATTTGATTCATTTAATTTGATTTAATTTATTCATCGAATCATACATTTCAGAAACGAGATAAACAATGGCCTCTGTGGGTACCAAGGAAACAATATGTACATGGTTATGTGGATTTTCTGGGGTTAAGCACCAAAACTTTTGGTAAATTCTTTAAATGGTATTGTGGTAAGTATATTTAATACTTATTTGGAAGAGTTTAATGAGAAGAGACAACATCATGCAGTGTACAATGAGGGAAATTTTGCCAGGACAGCAGCATTAGCGTACTGTTTAACTGTCAAGGGATCTTTAAAATGTCGCTCGCATGGACTAGATTTATTATCCCATCTGAATGATTTTTCAGTGCCATGCGCTCCATAAAATTTAATTTTATGATGCCTTTTCCATGCCAAACCCTTCATAACATTTGATTATATGATGCCTTTTCCATGTCAGCCCCTCCAGAAACATTTTATTTGGTGAACTTGTATTACAGATGATGTTTATGTACCAGCGTTATGGCAGGCTCCAATTCTCAAAGAACACAAGAGAAAACATCCAGTTGTTATCTTGTCTCATGGAATTGGAGGAAACAGGACCACATATACTGCCTTGTGCTGTGAACTCGCTTCTCAGGGATTTGTTGTCGCTGCCATAGAGCACAGGTTAGTCTTCAATCAAATTATTATCACTGTGAACACTCTAAAATGGTTAACAAGTTGACAAATCAAAATCTTAATTGAACATTAGCTTTAAAAGGATGCCGTACTTTACATCCATAAGCCTAGTAAACATTTTTAGTTATGTGGACTCTCTGAAAGGAATTCTGAGTTGAGGAACCCAAATTGTTATGCTATGTGGCCTATCTAAAATTTATACAGAGTTTACAGATTCTAATCATATCCCTTTAAATGAAGAATTTGGAATCCTTTAAGTTAATAATAAAACAATTTATCCTCTACTTTTACTTTCCAGTGACGGATCAGCTTCCATGGCTTTACGTCTGCAACAGTTTTCCCAGAATGCCTTGACTTCCAGTCCCGATCAACTTAACAACAATGATGTCATCGATGGTGACCCTGAAAACAAACCACAAATAAACTCACGACATCATCTCAACGCCTTCAACGAACATTGGAAGAAATTTGAAAAGATTGAAAATATTTTTGACTTTGACTTTAGGAATAAACAGGTAAGCAAAGATTTCTTCTAGATTTTACTGGAGGGTAAGGGGTGTGCATTATATTCGCAGGGGGGAAATGACCCACTGAACCACACCCTAAATAGTCATTGACCAGTACCATATATTATAGGTCCACTACCGAGCTGATGAGTGTTCTAGAATGCTGAATATTCTTACTGCTATGAATAATGGTGAACAAATGCATAATTATTTTGGAGTCATTTTTGATACATCACAACTCAGAGTAAGTTCCTTATAATTCTTTGTCATTTAATGTAAACATTTTTCAGTTAAATGTAAACATTTTTCCTTTAAATGTAAACATTTTCCCTCTAAGTTGAACATTTGGACCTTAAATGTAAACATTTTCCCCCCTAAAAGTAAACAGTTTTCCCTCTTTATGTAAACAGTTTCCCCTCAAATGTGCATTCAGGATTGAACAAAATACTTTTACCAATTAATTGAAAATAAAACAGGCTTAAAGTTATTACTATTTACCCTAAAACATGTTAAACGTCTTGTAGAGATTTTTAAACTACATGTATAAAAGATTAGAGTTATTAAACTATAAACAGGTTTTGGTTGAATAAGTCTGTATAATCTATATTTATGTATATAGTAATAAGTAAATCTGGACGATAGCCACTAATCCACTGTGGTCAAGTAGATTGTTTACTTTTAGACCAAACCATTTACGTTTATTTTATTACACTTTTATTAACTTAATGTGAAATGATTATAAATACTTCATTTAGAAATTTCAAGTGCTTTACATCTTTCTTAGCTTAAAATGAAATGAAATGAATGGAGTTTTACGTCTTTAGACACCTAATTAGGTTTATGAAGACAGGCAATGCCATGTAGTGTGCGATGAGGGAAATTTTGCCAAGACAGCGGCATAAGTCTTCTCTTTTTCGATTCCGAACGTCGAAAGATCTTTAACATACAAAGCCTGTAGCACACAGAACTTTGGTTTATTGTCCAATCAAAACAATTAGACGCTACATTCTGTGATACAAGTAAAGTGTCTATTGTAGTCAAGGTATAAGCTTACGGTCGTAACAACTTGACATTGTGAATATGTGTCTAGTCTAAGAAAGTTCTTTATATCTCTTGCCAAATAATAACCTTTTATGATTGACCTTTTTGAACTTATATATTTTGATTCAAATAAAAGGTGTTTTATTGTTAACACTCTTGTTGTCAATGGCAACAACTCATAATAGTAAAATAGCATGTCATACATTTAAAACCCTTTGTTAAAATGATAGGCATATCAGTAAATCCTTTGGGGAGCTCGATCATTAAATATGCATAGACTAATTGTTGAATATTGAGTTTATTTGTCAAAAGGGTTCATAACAAATCATTAATAGATCTTTTAACTTATTAGAGCTGTGTTTGATTTAAATTGATTATATTAACCTAGCTATATTTTGATATTGTTCACAGTCTAGGGCCGTAGTCACAGGGGACAGGGGGAGGGTTATTGCCTCTTCATCAATTGTTTATTCTATATGAGGTAGTGCTAATACAATTTTGTTGCTCCAGAAAATCTTTGAATACTTAATCCCTTCCTACATCCACAATCAACATTGATCCGCCCCTCCAGATAGTCTGAATGATGAAGTTTAAAGCAAAATAACACAAACAAATTCATTTAATTTGCAGAAATAAAATAAGAAAGTTGTTATTTTAGAAATGTGTGGGTTAATTGAACCAAACATTATCAGCTATATAGGTTTCTCAGACAGTTGACCTTGTACTTTAAAAGGGTTAAAATCTGATTAACATTGCCCACATATAGTCAAATAGTAACAGTGTTTAAATAAAGGACATTCTTTCTATAGGTATATAGGCATTTAAATATATATTTAGTAACTTTGTGTGGTACATTCTTGATAACAATACATACTAAGGTGTGGTGACAAGACCTGTCTTATCAGGGCATTGTGCAATTTAATTTACTGTTTAACTTGTATAATCAGGTCATTGTGCAATTTAATTTACTGTCAAACTTGTATGATCAGGTCGTTTTTAAGTGCATTTAAATGAATTCTCATTACAGAATAGCCTAGATCTGTCTCAAGTCTCTGTGATTGGTCATTCATTTGGAGGATCCACATGTTTATGTACACTTTCAAAAGACCCACGATTTAAGTAAGTATAACTGAAACATATCCATTTTTCGTATCCCTAGGAACGCAGTCTGAAAATAGGTCAGTTGTCTGAAGATCGTATAGGGTGAAACTCTGAAGAACAACCTTATTCAAGTTCTGTTTTGATAGCAATTTGGATTGCCATTGCAATGCAATTGATTGCTGGGTTCGAATCCTCCTCGGGTTTGAAAAATGATGCCTTAGCCAGTGCTTGTGAAATTAGCCCAGTGTGGGATTTCAACCTCTATTACCTAATGATAAATTACAATAACAACTTGGCCTCCCCACTCCATTACACCTGACTACTGTACCACTTTTAAGCCTATCTCTAGCCCTTAAATAGCAATCCTTCCTGACATATTGACCTTTATTTGACCTTTAGAGTTGGGGTGGTTATAGATGGCTGGATGTTACCACTGGATGAACAAGTCTACAGTAAGGTTAACCAGCCTGTATTAATGGTAAACTACGAAACCTTTCAATGGGTAGATAATATTAAATCTATGAATAGATTTCTAACCAATGAAGTTGATCGACGAATGATCACCGTCAAGTAAGTGAATTTTTTGGTCAAAAGTTTTGGTATTAATCTTTATCGGAATCGACCTTAACACACTGACCAGGATTAGAAACGATGACTATCATTAATTTGTTTGATTTAACCATGCAAATGACCTCAAATAAAAATTCAAACACTCTAACCGACTGAGCTACAGCTGGTGCTCAAAAAAGTAGGAAGCAAAATCAACCATGCAAATGACCTCATTAAAAGGATTTCAACACTTTAAACAACTGAACTACAGCTGGTCCTCAAAACAGTAGGAATAAATCTCAATTGATCTTATTTTCAGAGGAACTTGCCATCAGAGTATCAGTGATTTTCAGTTTATAGCTAACAAACTTCTAGGACGGGTGATGACAGTGAGATATACTCTAAACCCAAAACTAGCGTTTGGTACCAGTGCTCAGGCTACTGTTGGCTTCCTCCGAAAACATTTCGGTGAGTAACAGGGTTATTGCCCTTGTTTTCAAATTTAGCTTTCTATATGCTTCGATACATTCAGACCACATTTCCAAAGAGAATGCCCGGCAATGCCAACCCCCACCGGTCAGGCCTGTGATGTGAAAGGTCTTATTTTGAAGTGAAAATTAAACTCTTTAAATGATCAAAATTCATCTTAGGCTCTCTGAAATTCTGTTGGCTTGGCTACTGGGTCCTCTTGCAGCCCCCAGACTGCCGGCCTTGGGGGACTTTGACCCTCGCCTCAGTGTGAGACCTCTCAGGCATTTTCTAGATATGCCTCTGAAGGTAGACAGTGTTAGTTGAAGATGCCTTGATAACTGATTGACTTAATACCACTATCTAGGCATATTTCCCCCCTTTGCAAACTACATGACGCTTCTCATTAGGCTTAGAAAATGTGACGCTCATTAGGCTAAGTAAGTGTATAAAACTTGGATTTAAAACTGTTAAATTTTCCATTTTTTTATTTAGATTTGCCTGGAGAAAAGTTCTCTGAGATATTAGACGGAAACCATTACCTGGTAATAAATGGAACCAACGTTAACATGCCCGTCCAAGTCACATGACCCTGATTCAGCCAATCCATGACAAGCATTACTGTGATATGAAAATGGAATAATTTCTCTTGGTTAAAGAAACCTCACAAGTCAAAAATCTTTGGAATTAATTATTTCATGAAAGAAGTTTGTCATCTTAAGATGAGATCTTCTCTGAAGATTAAGGTGCTCTCACACCATAGTGATTACCAGTTGTGTATGGTTGTAAATAATAACAACTCAGTTACATGAGAGTTACCTCTAACCTTATGACCCCCATCTTATTCACAACCATACACAACTGGTAATCACTATGGCATGAGGGTATCCTTAGTTCTGATTTGTTTTTAAACAGGCTGTACAGAAATTTTTATGTGTATTGGAGTCTGAAAAGGTTCTTAATGACATCATTCAGATGTCTTAGGTTCCTGTAAATAGAATGGCATATCAGTGTATGACGTCACTATCACAAAAACTGCTGATAAAATCTCAGGGCCTTTGCAATAAAAATAAAACGCTAAGTTTTAGACCCACAGATAAGTGACTGAAAATTTGAATGGTTCAAATCGATGCCATCAGTGTCCCTGATACACATTTAAGTTTTAGAAAATATCTTAACAGTCTCCATTAGAGAACAAACATTTATGTTTAAAACACTCTTAAAATTGGGTATGAATTTCAGAATTACCATCCAATGCAGCATTACTTAGTCTACTATAGACAATTTTATATATCAATTATAGAGTGATATAGAAATATTAGAGACCCTTTTTGATGTTAATTCATACGGCTTTAAATTCTTTAAACAGGGTATTTTTTCTTTATTATTTTATCTATATTTCTACCTTATATATATGTAAATAGTAATATAGAACCTGAAACATGTTGTTACTCGCTAGTTTTAGACATATTTTGTGTACTGTTCATATTTTGTAATGTTTTTTGACACTTTATTCTTTCAGTCTTTCAGTAGGTGATGAAATATGTGCCTTTTCTTGCTTTCAAATCAGGATTTGTAGGCTCCTGGTTAAATCCTCTGTCATATTTTTTATTAATTTATGTGCCTTGCTTGTTTGAAATCAAAATATTCATCTATTTTGTTAAATTTTTGTCAAGAATTAGATATATATTGCACAATTCTTGTCTTGAGTGATAACTCACAAAGTGTTGTTTTCTGATAGTCTTTCATTCTATCCGAATCTATTTTTGTATTAACTATAGTCCCAATTAACCAGACAGTATTTTTTGTAAGTCTTGTCATTCAAGACTATATTGTTTTAAACTGCTGGTTGTGATAAAAGAATACTTTAAATTTGTGATGGTTGTTTTCATTTCCGTCCACTTCTAAAACGGTAAGTAGGCTATAGACTTACCAAGAATTTTCGTTGCCTTATGTGTACTGGTTTCATGTTCTTCCTAATGTAAGTGACCTGCATGTCCCATAGATGGGAGAGAGAAGAGAAGGGGTTGGGAGGGGAGATTTCATTGACTGCAATCCATGATAGTGGACAGTAGTTGAAGAAATGTCCAGCAAACAAGGTGTCTCATAACATGGGAAGTAGTTATTAAGGGAGATATTTCAAGAACCTACTCCCTTCTCTGTTAAGTTTGACCTCATACTTCAATGTTCTAACTTTGTTCCATTTCAAGTATGATGTGGGGTCCAAACTATAGTGAAAACAAGACAACAAGCTTAGAAAATAACATATTTAATACATTGGATGAAGCCATCATCTTTTTCAAATCATTTTACATTATTTTAACAAGTATAATACAACCCATAACTATCACCAGTTGCATATGATTGCCAATAAGAATAACAGTCATAAGTTTAGAACGCAACCTCAGTTGTGAGGTGAGTGGTCATGACCACTTTCATTATTCGCAACAATACGCAACTGGTGTGAGGGCCCCTTTTACAAAACAATACGATCTGTAGCACACTGTAGTACACAGGCAATCTCTGATGACTAAATGTTCTTGTTGGACACGACTGGCAAATACACGACAAATTAACATCAAAGGTCCTTTTTAACCATCAGTTGCTTTATAATGATCCTCATCTATTGTTGAGTAAATGTGACCTTCGCTACTTAGGAAATCAATGGCATCTTTGACAGCTTTCACTGGAATTCCTTTCAGATTCTGGCAGACGGACATCACATTGGCACCAGTTTCTGAGGGGTTGTTTTTAATAATCAGGTGAATCTGGTTTTGAATTGGCGTTAAACCTATGATTCCTCCTCCTCCGCTATCATTGTTGTTATAGGAACCATAATTCATTGACATGTTACCACCAGCATCGCCTGTAGCCGACATCGTGATTGGTGACGAGGTCAAAACAAGATGGCTGTGTATGATCTCTAACATATGACAGGATAATTCGTTCATGTCTAAGACAGGCACCATTTTGTAAGCCACGATGCTCCGCTTGCCACCAAATGATCTAACATGGCCGCTGACACGAACGTAAGTATTTTCTCTCATAGTTGGAACTCTTTCATCTTCAGGCACACTGTCATCGTTGTCAACAAACTGTTTGACTTCGATTGGTGGCCCTGTCATGTCGTCAACTTCATAATCTATTCGAGTTTGGGTCTCTTTCACTGTTCTCACCAATCCAACAATGGTAATTTGTAACATTTCAGTATCTCCTGTGAAAAATTTGTCTTCATTTTGAGTTGCATTGAAAACTTGGGCAACAGTGCAGGGCAAAATGTTTTGAGCTCTGGACCTGGCTCCCTTTTTCTCTTGAGATTGCTGCGGAGTTCCGAATCCACCAGGCGACTGGAATCCACCTCCACCTCCGTCGAACCCTCCTCCTTGGTTATTCCACATTTTGATTCGAAATTAAGGCTTAGATGTCTGAAAATGTGCAATAAACTACAAGTTTGTTTTCTTTTTGTTTTCGATCTCAAAGATGGCGGGAAATCAACCGGAAATAGAGAGCAGCGGCGTTCGATTTGCTTGTTCTATGACCTGTTCGATTTTTGTGCCGCTATTTGTATTAAACATTTTCTCAAAGAACTCATACGACTAACTGAATTCTTTATGTAACCTTCTTAGAGCAAATGTATGTGCCCACCTAAAACAAGTCGTAAAATAGAACTTATCGCATTTTCTCAAAGGATTATGGGTCATTGATCAATGTTATGAGTGCATATAAGACTTGAGTAATGGAGACTACACTATTTACTAGCAACCGACTAAATAACGATAAACGACAAAAAAATGTCAGGTATGTGAAACATAACACTCTTTAATATTGCTATCTTGTCTTGAGTGCACAAATCTTCCTCAAACTAGAGACAAATTTCTTTTTGGTCGCGCAAACTTTAAGAAAATAATAGATTAATTTAGGGAAAATGCGTTAGCTTCTTTCATCCAGTGCATTGAAGTACACCCTATTCCCTTATCACTGCACTGTCAGCAAAATTGAGTAAATACAGCAAACCTTCTCCCTCCCTCCCCCCCCCACTATCAGTTTTATTTTCATTTTACAAAGTGAATCAACAGCCCCTCTTGGAAAGTTTTGTCCCGTGCTCAGCCCTTTCGCCTTATGTTTTCTAGAAATGCCACTGAGTAAATATTGCCCCACTGCCCCCATTTTATTCTGAATTAATTACTTTTATCATTATTTTTTTACTCATTGAAACAGGTGTGATTAAAGTGGAAGAGGTTGAAAGGTGAATATAATGGGAGCAGCTGCCTCCCAAGATCCAGTTGTAAGAGCAGACACACAAGCCAGAGTTACCAGAGCAACAGATAAGGGCAATAACTCCACACTTAACAAATCAAAAGCTGAACAATCAAACAACGACAGCAAACCTCAGACAAGTGTTGTATCAAAGGGCAATAACTCTGATCCTAAAGCTGAGACCTCGGAAAAAATTGACACCACAAAACAAAAGGCGGCAGAAAAAACAAAGGCTGAAATCAAACCAGACACAGAATCTAAGGGAGATAATATGTCGAAATCACAACAAAAGCCACCTCCTCAACCTGCGCCAGCAACTGTTACCACGAGAACAGTGAAATAAGCACCGACCATGGAGGAATATAAAGCTAAAGAAGAAGCTGCGCTAGAGGAAGTTAAGGTAGCCTTTAAGGAGTTGGATGATTATCTTCCAAAAGGGAATATGGACATGGTTCACGGAGCCATTTATAAAATACGAATGTTGTATTCAGTCATGTATTCAGCACCACCAGACTTCATCGCGGAGTATCGTAAAAAATTAGCAAAACTTATCACAGCTCATGGTAAATTCGTACCCGTTGTCTGCGACAGTATTGTCAAGGTCATCAAAGAGAATAATTTCCATGGTAACGATGAAAATCCAGCAGCTAAGAAGAATTATGCATTGATAGACATGTGTAATGTATCGTTTTTAAACTACTCTGATTGTTCTGACTTGTTTCGTGAGCAGTATGGTAAACAGGAAGAGGTCATCAAGGTCATGGCCGAGAAACTGTTTGAATGGGCACCAGGTCATATTAAAGGAACACTACCAGTAAGTAGATCTATTCACAGGGACAGGAGCTGAACATTTTTAGGGACTGGTGGGTTGTGGAGGGCAGGGGGAATATTTTCCAATATAGGAAAGTTAGGCCCTATGCTTAATCCTCTGCCAGTGCATTCTGTTGAATGGTGACTAGTTGCTTGTCAGCCCCCTATGTCTTAAACTAGCTGTCCTGATGAAAATTGTGTATCAGAGACACATGTCAGCAGCATGAGATAAGCTCTAGTCATTACAAAATTTTCTATCAAAAACATGGCCACATCCATTTAATGTCTTCTTATTTCTTTACAGGCAGAAGAAGAGAAAATCGTAAAAAGATTTTTAGGAATAGCACATAATCTGGCGATACTGCCTGAAAATGTTAATATGTTACGTAAATATGATTATGTCAAAGCTATAGCACCTTATTTAGAATCTCAAAGTGGAATGTATACTTTATCTGCTCTGGCAACGCTGGCTGATATCCTTAACGAGGAGGAATGTCATCTTTTACAAACAAACGAAGGCAGTATCAAGTTTCTGTTGTTAAAATTAGGTAATGCCAGTGTAAGATCTGATCGTAGAGACGCTGGTTGGTCGGCCGCAGAACTCGGCAGGAGTAAGTCATTTGGTTTTATTATTTCATTTTCAAAAACTTGTAGTATTTCTAAAGCTACCAGTTAAAAATAAAGTTAAACTGGCCAGACATTTAAAGAAAGAAACAACTATATTTTACTAGGGTTCACTGTGGTTCACAAGGATCTTGTCTGTCAGCTGGTCCTTGGTAGGACCTCTTGACTTCTTGTCTCCTCGACTGGAATCATGGTAAATTTATATTACAGCTGTGGGAAGATTAGCAAGGAATGATGGTAACAAGAAACTGTTAGTTACATTGGGTGCCCTCCCCTTGCTGTTAGCCTTGACTACATCGAACATCAAGATTGAGCAGGAAGGTAACCTTTGACCTTTGCTATTTGAGTATCAACCTTTGCTATTTGAGTATCAACCTTTGCTATTTGAGTATCAACCTTTGCTATTTGAGTATTAACCTTTGCTATTTTAGTATTTTACAAACTATCTCAGATGGGTGCTCTTCAGAACTGGAATCCTTTTCACTATCCATTTAAATCTCCATTTCATTTCTCTCTTTCAGAATCTATCGAGGCCCTGTGGGTGTTGGCTTTCGATGAAGAAAACCAACCGAAGATGGTGGCTGAACCCAACTTGATAGAAACCATTGATAAATTACGGAGAACAACAGAGGGAAATGTTAAAAAACTATGTAATGGTATACTCTGGACTCTGCGAAATGTTTTAAAAGTGAATAACAAATTCAAACATCTGGGTGAGTATAGTCTTTTGGATTTTTGCGGGGCTCAGGGAGTGAATCATGGTGGTCTCGGTCATGGTGAATTCCTCAGCTCATGCTCCCTGGTTACTTTCGAGCTACCTTTCTCGGTAGGAAAGGTTCTCTTTGTAATAATATTTTTATTCTTCTAGTGAAAAATTTCCAAGAGAAATTAGAAAGGGAAAAAACCAACTTAAAAAAGAACGAGAGTTCAGATGCTGAAGATCAAGGTCATGTGATGATCAGCTACCAATGGGGTCATCAGAATATTTTGAAGCAAGTTAGCAGTGAACTGCGTAAAGAAAAGCGAATAGTGTGGATGGATATCGACAATATGGAGGGCAGCACCTTACAAGCCATGGCTAACGCGATAGAGGGCGCTAAAGTGGTCATCTGTTGCATGTCCCAGAAATACAAGGACAGTCCCAATTGCAGAGCAGGTCAGGCATTTTTGTGACTCTTTTGATTGACATTTCTTCAACCAATGGTGTATTTAGGTGGTACGGTCTTATCATGAAGTAAAACTTAAGCCCTCTAAATGCTAAACTTTCATCTCAGGTTATCTGAAATCAGTTGACTTCTGGGAACCTCTGGCCCTTCGAGCCTTGCCTCTGTGAGAGACACCTCCCCTTTTTTGCTCCCCCCCAGACATTTTATATATACACCAGGTTTTCACATATTTGATTGACATGTTGTAATCTGTCATTTCAGAAGCCGAATATGCCTTCCAGTTACGTCGACCAATCATACCTCTAATAATGGAGAGGGGTTACCGTCCTGATGGATGGCTGGGATTTATTTTAGGAGCTAAATTATTCTATGATTTTAGTGGAAAGTACAGTTTTGAATCAAGAATGGATGGACTGATCAAGGCTGTGATGCAGATTTATGATCCTCAAAGTGTGGGTGGGGACAGTGCTGGCCCAGGGGGTAAGGATGTCATGGCCCCACCCCCAGCTATGGATGAGGTTGAAGGCCCTCCCATACAGAGACAGGTGAGCCTTCTGATTTTTATGTATATGAATAGCTATTGTTAAAATTACTGTTATGGCTAGGACCAAGTACTTACGATCCAAGCTGCAGAACGAAACCCAAAGTTCATAGCAACATATTGGTGATATATTGGTAGCAGCCAAAAATAATCACTGACGAAATTCAGCTTTGAACAACATCCTATAGTATCTTGTCTTCTTTTTCAGAGAGCTGTGAAGCTGTATTCAAGCCCACAAAAACCAACAGAAGAAGATGAAAAGGTTAAGAAATGGACGTCACAGCAAGTTGGTACTTGGTTGAAAAAACATAATTTAAATGGGTAAGTAATTGTAAGGGAGTATTCTGGGTTATATTCTAGAGAATAATCCACTATGGTAGTTCTATTGTGTACCCAGTCATTCTGTTGTCTCCTGTTGTCTCCTGTTGTCAGCCTAGGTTTGTACGGTTGTATCAATGCTGACATTAAAATGTGTTTTAAATTATTTCAGGAATGCCAAGTTAAGTAAATTATCAGGAAGAGAAATTGTCTTTTTACGGAATCTTCGAGAAGAGGTAATCTTTAATTTATTTTATTCATTCATTCATTCACTCACTTGCTTCAAGCGTTCATTCATTCACTCACTTGCTTCAAGCGTTCATTCATTCACTCACTTGCTTCAAGCGTTCATTCATTCCCATCCCATCTTATCCATCAATTCATTCATTCATTCATTGATTAACTTAATTGCTTCAAGCGTTCATTCGTTCACATCCCCTCCTATCCATCAATTCTAAGCATTCCACTAATTTCATTCATCCATCCATTTATCCAAGCATTCATTCATTTATTCATTCATGCATTCATTCAATATTTTTGATATTTTCAGGCTCCAGAATTTTTTTACCATACAGTTGAAGGAAAATTAGGAGTAACACAACTTGGTGCCATGGTGGACTTCACTGAAGCTATCCACGATCTCACAGTATAGTGATCTCATTTAAAGAGATTGTAAAGAGGTTCTCTAAACTTTTTATGTTTGTGTTCTGTGTTCTCTTGCATTTTCAATACAGTTAAACCTTTTATGGCCTCATTTCAAAAGTGTCTGCCAATAATAAGCATATGCTGTTAAGCATTTCATAATTACAGGAATAACAGACATCTGATGGAAAATTAGAATGATGCGAATACAAGCTATAAATGGCGCCAATACACATAAACGTTCAGAAAACCTCGTTATAATTCCTTAAAAAAAACAAGCGCAATATCGAATACATTTGTCCAATCCTATGCCGAAAACTATTGGAATTTTCAGGGTTAAATTCCTCATGCTAATTGTTATTCTGTGATAGTATATGTACAGTGATCTTGTTATTATGTTGTTATGATGTACTTAGTGAATAGGGTATCTTCACAATGTCAATCTATTACCAACTTTGTTTTATACATTGACTGCAATATCACAGATTAATTGGATTGTACACTAGAAATTACAGCCAATCAGAGCCGTTGACAGAAAGATTGGAAACATTATGGCTTACTGTTTACAGACTTTCTGTTAAGACTTCTGATTGGTGGTATTTGCTAGCATACAATCCAATCAAATTGTTCTTCTGTTACATACAAAAGGTGGCTATTGCAGTCAAGGTTAAAGAGGAAGTTTGTACTAGCTTGATTTTATATTATTATATTATTTTATAGTCTATGTTTTTAGACGTATAGGTGTTGGTTATGATACTTTTGCTGATTTTTAGGGCACTGTTTTTAAGGCGATCAGGCTGTGATATTATTATTCAGGAAATTTTGATTATTTTTTAAAATCAAACATTTAATTAAACCATATCATATCAACTGATGAAGCTCAATTTTTTGTTTAAATCTCATTTTCAAGAAATTGACATATTGGTGGAATAAACTCTATTAGTTTAAGGAGAAATTCAGTCCATACTTAAAGATGTTTTTGTTTTAGTTTAATCATTCTATTGATTTTTTTTTTTGTACCATTGTACAATTTTACTTACAAATTTGCTCATTTTTATCGGTCTAAAGGGTAACTGTTTTTTAATGCATTTAAATTTGACAATGTTCTGTTATATTTTTATATCAGTTCTGTAACTTTTCCTTTTTCGAGAAGGGGTGTAGCTATTTTACCTCAGAGCACTGTCATGTGATGCCACATATTCTTGCATTTCTTTTTTATGAGATTATTAAGACCATTTATAAATTCTAGGTGACAAGGAACCCTGTGAGGCACTCTGTTGGCAGCTGGTGCTCTCTTCTAGAAGGCAATATATGAGAAGAATTGTGCCCTTATGGCTGACAGTGTCCCTTATGACATCGTTCTAGTGCTATTTCTCTAACTAAAGTGTTATATTTTATTAAGATTTATGCCTTTTTTGTTTTGAGTCTCTCAGTTGAGACCATTTCTGTGATATTTAATTTAAAGTTATATTTTTCTCCTTGAATTATCAATCAATAAATCGTTTTGCTTTCCTGTATTCTTTTTTTTTTCCACCAATGGGTCCCAGATATTCACCGAGACTCAAAGGGGCTCAAATATTCACCAAGTATCAAAGGGTCTCAGATATTCACCAAGTAACCAGGGACTCAGATATTCACCAAGTATCAAAGGGCCTCAGAGATTCACCAAGTATCAAAGGGTCTCATATATTCACAAAGTATCAAAGGGCCTCAGAGATTCACCGAGTATCAAAGGACCTTAGATATTCACTAAGTAAAGGACAAAGAAAACGGCTGGAATAGGCCTGTATAGTAGATATTCTCAATCACAGAACGCTTTGTTGTCTCTAAGAACATGTGAAATGTTGGACTTGTAGAGTATACTAGAATAAGTATATTCATTTATCTAGTTGCCTACACCTTAAATAGTGTACTAGATTTTGTTGTAGTACTTTTCTATTGGCACAGTCTGCATAAGGCAAAATTAGCTGCATTTACTGTAGTCTGGATTATTTTGTTATCGTTCTTGATAAGAACTCTTCATTTGAGAAGGTTAGAATGGTGGTCCATGATTCAATATGGCGGATGATTTGCTGAATATTTATTTTGAAGCAGAAAAACTGGAAAAATGTGGTGAAAATGGAGAAGCACTAGGGTTATATACTCGGTTTATCGACAGTATTACTAAGACAGTCAACTCTGGACCCAAAAACCTCACTGACAATGAAAGGTTATCTTTAATTTTTATTATAACAATACCTAGGCTTTTCCCTTCTGAGTTCTTCGTACAACTCCGTTCGTTAAGCCTACCCATCGACGTACAGTGTGAGGTACGGGGACATTGTAGAACATCCAGCAATAATTTGATGGACTAATTAATGGTTCAGCTTTATATATATACCAAAATTTATGCCAAATTTGGCCTGTTTTTGTGATAATGCTTTAAAACTAGTGATCAAAAATGGACTGCACCTCTGCAGGAAAGTGCAATGTTTTCCTCTTACTGATCTACCAACTGATTATTAAAATTTGGGTCTTTTTTTATTTCAGGAAACATCTAGCATTAGCATACAATAATCGAGGTTTTTTAAGATATCTGACAGTAGATTTTGATGGAGCTATAGAGGATTATACACATGGATTGAACTTTGACCCAAAGATATATTTCAGTTATTATAATAGAGGGTTGATACATTACAGATTAGGTTGGTATACTCTTGCTTTTTTGCATCAATGTCAGTCATTGAAGATACCTCAGTACCCCAGTTATCTGCCTAATGCTCTTCAATGCACTGAACCTCAGCTATTTGTGCCTCAGGAGTACTGTACCTCAGCTACCTGAAATGCTCCTCAGTACACTGTACCTCAGCTATCTTAGCTGTTAGAGTACTGTGCCTCAGCTATCTGTGTTCAGCAAGTCAGTTATCAATAGAACTATACTGTACCTATGGAAGCTATCCATTCACTGTTGTCCCTATGCCACACCCCAGTTATCTTTATATTGCTTCTCAGCTGTCTCATTCATCTTGGTACCAGTTGTACTAATAAAGCTCTGTTTTTCAACAAGTTTTAAGGACATATAATAAAAAGTTTGGTTTACTTTCAGGTAGATATAAAGAAGCAATAGAAGATATGGAGAGTTGTTTGGAACTAAAAGCAGACTTTGAATCTGCTCAGAAGTGTCTGAAGCAATCTGTGATAGACTTTAATAGAATTAAGGAAAAAGGAACTTCCTGATAGTGATGCCAGGAATTCTTAGTGTCACTTCATATGTGTATCATCTTCATAATATCAAGCTATTACGTACTTCGTCTTATACCTTGACTACAATTGCCAACTTTCTTGTATCATGGAATGCAGTGATTTGATTTAATTGTATGCAAGCAAATACAGCGAATCAGAGACCTTGACATAAGGTCTGTAAAACCTTAACCAAGTCGTCTATAGAGGGCTCTGTATTTTATGTATGTCTATTATGTATGTATGTGTGTCTTGTTAGCCTGCTTTTACAAGGAAATTGACAACAGTCTAACTGATTGGGCTACAACCCTCCTCAAACACTGTCAATTGAGAGACAGTTTGTGCTGATACTCACACAATTCAGCTGTATAATTTATAAGATTTTAATGTATCTAATAATGGATTCTAGGTCGGTTGTCTGAAGATTGCATAGCGTGAAACTCTGAGTAACAATATGTTTTTTTAGGTTCTGTTTTAATATTTCTATATCGCTCTACAATTGTTGTATTAAGAACTATTTTACGGTGAGAATATTTCGTTTATAGTTTTAGTTGTTAGAATTGTGTTTTTCATTATTTCAAATTATTATACCTAGGTGTACAAGGTTATTTATTCTGTATTTATTTATTGTATGTTGATGTATTTTGAATCTGTTTCTGTGATTTGGACTGACAGATATACCCGTAAATTAAGATAGACGTAACAAAACTAATATGAAACTGTGAAAAGTTTACATAATCATTTTTAGTTTATTTAATTGCAGTCAACCCTGACACAGCTTTACATATTTGGTTTTCTTTGTTTTCTGTGTGTTACTTCACCACTAAATCTGATTGAAATACAGCTCAAGATATATTGTCTCTGTATTTTTTATGGCCGAAAGAACACTCTTTGTTATTAAAATACAGAGCTAGATATTTTGTTTCTGGTTTTTCTGTGGGTAACAGCACTCTTTGTTATTAAAATACAGAGCTAGGAATTAATGAAACAATATTATAAGTTGTATTTTATTCAGATAATGTGTCTTGGTATGATTATTTTAAATCTACAATATTTTTGTCTAATCAATCAAATTATTAGTATTACTACTTTCTAGATAAAGTCACCTAAATTCTGTTTATTCTTTGTTTTATGTGTTTATCTATTGTATAATCTTCAATATGAATAAATTATGTTAGAATATTTCATTGTTTTATATCCTTAAGTTATTTATTTGTCAGTCCAAATCCATGACGGCTAATGCAGTTATTGCTTCTGTGCACAAGAAACAACGTTTGGTTCTTACATGAAAAAAGCCCAATGGTTGTGAACTACATTCCTATGTATTTCCATGTTAGGACCATACGTAGTTTCATAAGGCTTCTGTCCTGACATGGAAAATAATTCCAATAATTATGCTTATTAGGTACATTCATCAACAACATCCCATATTACATATTAGTTGGACTGTCACTGGTGTTAGACCCTCATGTTTAGTCTTATGTAGCCCTCCCAGTGCACTGACATCCTTTACTGAAGCAAAGGAGACATACTTTAACATATTCTTTAGAAAATCAACACAAAAATTGATAAAGAAATGACTTTAATTCACGTATTTTTTACATTTTAATAAATGTAAACAATAAAGCCGCCATGTTTGTTTACGTTTTGACACTCTATCGCCCTTGAACTCAGAGTTTTGGCTGAAAAAAGACACAGCAACCGTTCAAAACTGGGTGTAGACCTCGTAGAATCGTGCATGAATGTAAACAAATCCCCATATTGCCATGACAGTGGTTTGATTTAGTCCTATCCTCTTTAAACTGATGTACAGTTGAAACTTCTGACAAAAAGCCGCCATTTTGTTTTTATTACTCCATTTGTTTTGTTTGATATTCGAGACTAAAGTTAAGTGCGCATGAACGGAATTGACCTAAACCGGAAACACGTGACTTATTATTTTTATTAACCAGACTTAAACGTCGATAACCAATTATGACTTTTAGTTCGAGACTGTTGGATGTAAACAAACATGGCCGACATCAAGCAGATTTTTCATAAATATTCTGGATTTTTGGCTGTAAAAGCGAATATATGAAGAAATGGTTTACTTTTAACGTTCTGCAGGTTGCACAACAACTTATTCAAGTTTATCGTGCACTGTCATGCGTGTTGACTGGAGGATAAACATTCTACAGCCATTTTAATGTCTAGAAATTGACTCAATTGAATAGCATGGTATTCCCTGATAACGTGGTAGAATCGGTAATGAGTTGGATGGTCGACTGCAAGGCGATTGGGTGCTGTGGATTCGAATCATTAAAGGTAAGAAATTGATCCTGGGGCCAGTGCTTTCGAGAGTCGACTCACAGGCCTGCTCTGTCACCTGATTAAGAATGACTTATTGTAAGGCATGATGTTCCCTGACAAGAATAATATAGTGATTGTTGCTTGATAATCTTGATTGTTGCTGTCACGTAGGATTCTGTCATATTCTGTGCAACTCTCAGGACTTTTTTAAAATTGTTATTAAATTGTTACTAAGTGATAGAGTGATGAGCCTGTCACACTTTACTTGTTAGTTTTATTTTGTGATTAATTCTTTCAGGATGAGATCATGATACTGATAAAAACTAAAACCGTGAGAAAGAAGATGATCTGTTCAAATGAAAAAGGGATACCCAATTTCGAATATTGATTTTCGTATTGTTTTTACTTAAAATAAACTAATTATATTGAATTTTTCTTTATCACCACCCCCCCTATGAAAGGAGAAGAAGATATTTGACATCCCTTGGTATTTCTGAGGCTAAATACCAGTTGCTGTTTGCAGATACATGTACAATGATTGTCTTAAAGATGCAGTCTCCCTATTTCTACAGGAAATGCATTTCCCTACCGAAACATCCATTTAAAGGCTATCCTAATACTTAAACATATACAAATTGAAGCAGCTTTTATTGAATGATTACACAACAACACAAATAGCCATTATAAACAGAACTGTCTTCTGTGGGCTAAACACATCCCTAAATCACCAGTAAATGGATTTTTACATCAGTAAATATATTTGCAGTGTAGTAGGGGCCTTAGAATCACCAATAAATGGATTTTTTACACTAGTAAATATAATTGTAGTGTAGTAGGGGCTTTAGGTAGAGTCCATTTCAAATTTTAAGGGGTGGAAGAGTCCATTGTAATTTTATAGGGTGGATAGGAAGAAAATGGAGTTAAAATCTCATTTCCAAAAAGTGGAAGAGTCCAAGTTGTTTTCGAAGAGTCCATTAGGGTTTTAAGGGTAGTGCAGGAAGGATTTTCTGACGAGCCGTTTAAAACCAAAAACTGGAATAGTCCATTATAACCCTGGAAGAGTCCATTTCGATTTATAGGGGTGGACAGGTATGAGCTGTTTTTAAAACAAAATGGCAACTTTTGGATTTTCAAATTTTCCCGCGCCCTAGGTCAAACCTGGGTCAAATTTAGTGCAAAAAGGTCAAGTAAGTGGGACACGGGGTTTTCCACTGGATTTTGGCAAGGGGGGATAGCTATGTTTTATTTTGGTTTTTCAGCAATTTCTGCTAAAGTATGCATTTTTTGCATGTTTTGAGGTTATTTTCTGTATTTCTATGTAAAGACACATTATTGGACTAAATACCAGTGCTATAGGTGTAAGAATTACACTACAGCACTTGAAAATAGCCCTGTGAACTAGAAATATGAAACAACCCAAGTGAAAGAGAGGCTGATCTCTGTCCAGTTGTAATTTGACCTCTGTTTTCTGATTGGTCAAAATTATGCTCTTTTATTTCTATTTAAAATTAGACCTTTAAAAGACAAAGTCAATATTAGAGGGTTGGATAGAGAGAGAAAAGACACAAGAAAGATTTATTTAGTTTATTTAGCTTGAAGAAACAAGTTGAATATTGTCCTATCAAAACAACTCTTCAATATAGTAAACAGGTGATGTTGACCTCTGACATCTAGGTCAAGGTACACTAAATATTGGCATGGAGCCAAACTAAATGATAGATTTCTGTCAAATTTCTTTATCATAGACTACATTTTCTGTTTCTAGCCTATTTTCATTCTTCCACTATTTCCTAGTGTGATATTTCCTTCAAAATATAAGCCTGCACATGCATTTTAATCTTTAGCACCAATGATTAAAGGGAAATAACCTTGCTGTAATTTCAGACCACAATAAAGAAGTTTCTGAGAGCTGATCTATATCAGATGCCAGTTGAAATATATCTGATTTTCCAGTCATTTGTCCCTCTAGAAGGAAATAATAAAACATGCCTGGAAGATAGAGATGTATTCCAACTGTCCTCACAACCCTGTGTTTTGGGAGTAATTATCCCTGTCTGGACAGAAGCAATAACTGGGCTCACTGTTATGGATTTGGACTGACAAATAACCCATTAAACGATATAAAACAATGGAATATTTTAATATAATTTATTCATATTGAAGACTGTACAATAGATAGACACATACAACAAAGAATAAACAGAATGTAGTTGACTTTATCTAGAAAGTTGTAATACAAAAATCATACAAATAATTTGATTGATTAGACAGAAATATTGTACATTTAAAATAATCATACCAAGACACAATAACTGAATAAAATACAACTCATAATATTGTTTCATTAATTCCTAGCTCTGTATTTTAATAACAAAGAGTGCTGTTACCCACAGAAAATACAGAAACCAGATATCAAGGGCTGTATTTTAATCAGATTGAGTGGTGAAGTAACCCACAGAAAAACCAGAAACAAAATATCTAGCTCTGTATTTTAATTGCGAATACTGCCGTTGCCCTCAGAAATATCTAGAGCTATTTTAATCAGATTGAGTGGTGAAGTAACCCACAGAAAATAAATGAAACAAAATATCTAGCTCTGTATTTTAATTACGAATACTGTCGTTGCCCTCAGAAATATCTAGAGTTATTTTAATCAGATTGAGTGGTGAAGTATCCCACAGAAAATAAATGAAACAAAATATTTAAAACTATCAGGGTTGAATGCAATGAAAAATACAAAAAGGCTTATAAAATGAATTGAATAAACTAATAATGATTCACGTTAAATTCAAACAGTTTCATCTTAGTTTCATTACCTCTATCTTAATTAACGGGTATATCTGTCAGTCCAAATCACAGAAACAGATTCAAAATACATCAACATACAATAAATAAATAATTAAAAAGATACAATATTAAAATACAAGATTTTAACAACTAAAATTATAAACATGACCTCTAGAAATTACAAGATACAATATTAAAATACATGATTTTAACAACTAAAATTATAAACATGACCTCTAGAAATTACAAGATACAATATTAAAATACATGATTTTAACAACTAAAATTATAAACATGACCTCTAGAAATTACAAGATACAATATTAAAATACATGATTTTAACAACTAAAATTATAAACATGACCTCTAGAAATTACAAGATACAATATTAAAATACATGATTTTAACAACTAAAATTATAAACATGACCTCTAGAAATTACAAGATACAATATTAAAATACATGATTTTAACAACTAAAACTATCAACATGACAGTACACCTCTAGAAAATTACAAGATACAATATTAAAATACATGATTTTAACAACTAAAACTATCAACATGACAGTACACCTCTAGAAAATTACAAGATACAATATTAAAATACATGATTTTAACAACTAAAATTATAAAATATATAGACACAGCTTTAAAGAAGAACAATCACTGGTTAAAGTTTTATTCAACGTTTCGATGTGTTTCCCTCGTGGTCCTCAGGCACATAATTATAAGAGGTATTGGGCAAAGTATATATACAGTAATGTTTATTATTAAGAACATTACAAGCTTGTTTACGATATATCAATATGGAGATGTGGCAAATCAACTCATAAACAAGCTTGAAAAGAGTGAGGGTAAACTAATTCAAACATGTAAACGTTCTTAATAATAATAATATTAAAACTATAAGAATATACAAGATACAATATTGTTGTCTGTGGTTCCTGCAATTCCACTAAAACTAAGCGTTTAATGATGTCACTATCACAAAATCTGCATAGTGACGTCATAAAACAATAAGTTGGAATCGCAGGAATCACTGATGTCTGATCTACACCTCATTGATTCCCCCTCCTCCCCCTCCACCTTCATTAATTCCAACCCTTTTCAATTTTGGTTATCAGCGGTCCTCAACGTCTGTCTTAGGTTTAAAAAGATCCTCGAGATCCAACATGTTTTGTGGAAGCTCTTTTCCCATCGTCTCTGGTAGAAATATGATCAATATTGTAGCTACAATACAACATATTCCTAGTATTGCTCCTGGAGCCCATGAATAACTTCCAGCCTGAAATACAGTAGAGAAACTATTTTATTACAAATCAAATCAAATCGTCTTACGTCTGCACCTAATCGGGAGGTTGCCATGGTAGCTGAGTGAGTTAGAAGCTTGCTAACCTAAAGGGCCAGGGTTTAATCCCAGAATAAGTGGAGATAATACCTTCAGATTTTCAACGTCAGTAACGCAAATCAGAGGGGCTGACATGGAAAAAGCTTCTAGTTGTTCTGATAGGACAATAAACCGAGGCCCATGTGCTACAGGTTGCGAACATTAAAGACAGTTAGAATTAACTTAATTTGGCTAATGAAGACTGGCAACGCCATGCAGTGTACAATGAGGGAAATTTTTCCAGCAGCATTAGCCTGTTCTTTTTTGATTTCCAACTGTAGAGGGATCTTTAACGTGCACAGCCTGTAGCACACAGCTCCTTGGTTTATTGTCCAATCCAATCAGCCCCTCCTCCGATCTACATGAGAAATGCCGAATGCATCAACACAACTCATTTAGAAATATGATTTCTTTAAGTCTCTGATACCCAGACTTCTCCTCTCCTGTTCTGTCTAAGCAGCTGTATGTAGATAAAGTAGGACTGGATAATGAAGGCTGGACTATCATTAAGACTGGAGGAAGAAAGCTACTGTATTGTTTAAATACGTACCAGTAGACTGGAAAACGGAGCTATCATTCCACCAATACGTGCTGCTGCAGACGCTGTACCATAACACAGATTTCTGGAATAAATTTATACAAATTAGTCAGTAAGTCAGTAAGTAAGTTAATAACTAATTAAGTTAATAAATAAGTCAGCCAGAAAGTCAGTCAGAAAGTAAGTCATCCAGTCAGTAAACAAGTAAGTAAATAAATAAGTACGTCATTAAGTAAATCACTTATTTAGTAAGTCACTAATCCACTCAATAAGTAAGAAAGTCATTAAGTAAATCACATATCAAGTGACAAGTAAGTCACGAAGTATATCACGTATTTAGTAAGTCACTTATCCACTAAATAAGTAAGTAAATAAATAAGTAAGTCACTAAGTATATCACGTATTTAGTAAGTTACTTATCCACTAAATAAGTAAGTAAATAAATAAGTAAGTCATTAAGTATATCACGTATTTAGTAAGTCACTTATCCACTAAATAAGTAAGTAAATAAATAAGTAAGTCATTAAGTATATCACGTATTTAGTAAGTCACTTATCCACTATATAAGTAAGTAAATAAATAAGTAAGTCATTAAGTATATCACATATATAGTAAGTCACTTATCCACTATATAAGTAAGTAAATAAATAAGTAAGTCATTAAGTATATCACGTATTTAGTAAGTCACTTATCCACTATATAAGTAAGTACGTAATTAAGTAAGTCATTAAGTAAATCACTTATTTAGTAATAAGTAAATAAATTTTTACCTGACATTGGTGGGAATCATTTCTGGTGTATACATAAAAATAACATTGAAGGAACCTGATATACCAAATTTACCAATTATGGACAAGGTAGTGGACAAGGCTGATGACCAAGGAGTATCTGAAATATAACAATTATTTTGCATGTATTCAAAAACCACATCTACCTCCAAAACCATGTGAACCATGGCAATGAAAAGAAGTAATACCATTGTAGACCTATTCAAAAGATTGCGCTCACTGCATCCAAATGGCTCAGACATGTAAGCCATAATAAACCACTTTAATTGACCCCTTGCCATAGAATTTATAGAAAGAAGGGCCCTTAACCAGTGCATTCAGGAAGAAATTGAGTTACAGATTATCAGCTAGACTGGTCATTGTTGACCTACTCGAAAGATTGTGCTCACTGCTTCAAAAACTCAGAAAAAGAAGACATAATAACAATTGACCACTTACCATAGAATTTAAAGATGGTGGACCCGATCATTCCGATGGCAGCTACAGCATGAAAAGCCATACATGTCTTCTTTCTACCATATCTATAAACAGAATTCATATTACAAACAATCTAATATATTCCACTACAGCCACTCACTACACACACCTTAACAATGACCACTACTTCAATCAAAGTATGATGTATCATATACAAGACAATATACAATAGGATCCTCGACCAGTGCTTTCAGAATATACAAGATATAATAACCAGTATTACCAATGGCTCGACATCTCTGGCCCTACTCAAGTTCCTCAGATGTGATACCTGGATGATAGGATGATATCACATGCGTATATCATTCTGAGAAACAAGGTTGAGCCAGATTTGTCGAGCTATCTAATCGACAGGGCTACAACCCTCCCTTCCTGCACCACAGCGTGACTAACCTGTCTATATAGTGAACCACTATTTCACTCTATTAGAAAGAGCTACAACCCTTCTCCCCTTTTGCCATGATATCAGTACTAACCTGTTAATAGTGAACCAGTATATCAGAGCTGAAGGCCCCTCGACCAGTGCTTGAGATTTTACCAGATGTCATAAGATATTGAGAACTTTTACAGACAGAGCTACTACCCCCACCCCCTTTAGGTATGATATGAGTACTAACCTGTCAATAGTGAACCAGTATATCAGAGCTGAAGGGCCCTCGACCAGTGCATTCAGGAAGAAATTGAGGTAAAGATTACCAGCTAGACTGGACGAAGTTAAAAATAATCCATAATACGTCAAGCTATTGGTAAACCTAAATAACAAAATAACATATATTAGTTATATCTGCCTTAGTCTAGTCAGCATCGGTGGCGTTCTACAGGGGAGGGTGCTAAAAAGCAGCTGGCCCCACATTGCCCCTCCCCACCCCTACTTTCAAATTTTGTATCATTTTGTAGAATAGCCTGTAGAATAGCCTCTGGAAAATTTTGTGGCCCCTGCACGCCCTCTCACCTAATTTGTTTCCTAGATACTCCACGGAAAAAATACCTTGCTATGGCTTTTCTATGAATCATTAGGCGAAAGGTTGTAGGTGAGTAGGGGCTTTCCTTATGTAAAATGAAAAAGATATTTGAAAGTGGAAGAGGGGGGAGGGGGGAGAGGGCTATATCAATGAGGGACTATATAATAAATTCAAATGTGTAAGACTTATCATAAGAAAATCAAAACAGACCCGTCGTTTGTTTGTTCGGAGGGGCAATGATGAATGGTGATTAGTAGCAGTAGCTACTGTAACCTCCTCCACCCCTCTCCATCCTCCTCAAAAAAGGTCGCATAACAGGAATCTAAAGCCATACATACCAGATAAACCACACTATGAGTAGAGTTACCACTATTCTTCTATGTTTAAATAGATCACAGAAGTTGTAGTTTTCATTGATGTTTTCTTTCAGTTTTCTCCCTTTGTTTTCAGACGTCAAGAGAGTTGTCACCTCTGGAAACTCATCACCCGTGTTAAGAGCGCCATCTGGTTCATTCGATATTGGTATATTTTCGTAAATTATCTGAAATTGGTCAAAGATCAAGTTATTTGAGAAAGTGTGCTTATGAAAATGAATAAGGCAATGTATTGTATAATTGCGAGTATTATGCGCATTTTTTGCCCTAAAACAAGAATGGAATTGTTTGCCAGATGTTCCTAATTAATATTTACAGTTTGTCAAGTGGTCATTTTTAACTGTCAAACACTGATAATTCTGGACACACAGGATTTGAAGGCTCAAATTTTGACAGTGAGCTGTGAACACTATTATTGATTGGCTTAGCTAAAGCTATCTTTGCTTGATAATGACGAAAGACCTGTCCTTTTAATGGATGTACCACCTTTGTGCGCCTGTTTTATTTAAGTAGGCTTTCACCAGCCTACGGACTACTGATTTCCAAGTGAATCAACTAACCTTCAATGGTTCATTTGCATTGATCTTGTTCATTTTGGCAGCTTTCTTCACCAGTCGTACCGTCTCTTCTAATCTGTTGTTAGCGACCAACCATCTTATTGATTCATCATTTATCCTGAAGGACAAAATGGCGCTTAAATAATACATTGATGCCTTGAATACAAATATACGATTTCCATAAACCAAAGGAAAGTTGGAAATGACCACAGACAAATAATAACAACAGAAATGATGTTTTTTTTATTGCTTTTTCAAGATATAACTCAATATAAACAAAGTTCAAGCTGCTTTATCAAACAGTACAAGAGCTGTTGGTATAAGTTCCTCATGAAGCTGTCAAAAGAATACTGAACAGAATGCAAACTAAGGGAGGTAACTATATTAAAGGTAGATAACTCACCAGTACTGTACTAGAGAAAAAAGAGAAACAGACGTCAGCGTTAAATTGACAATCTGCCAGCTGTACATGCGCACAATATATGCCACTGGTGACAGAGATGATACACACACGGTCCACGTCAGTAATCCAAAGCTTCCAACATATCTCCTTTGATGATGTGGGAAGATTTCGATGAGGTAGGTCACTGCTGCCAAAATCATACCCTAAGGAAGAAGAAGATAGAAAGTTGTATTATATTTAATGCTGATGCTGATATTGATCCTGATGAAGAAGGGAGAGAAGGAAAGAAGAAGAGAAGGAGGAAGGAAGAGAAGAAACGAGGAAGAGGAAGAAGTAGAAGAAGGAAGAGAAGGAACAAGAAATAGGAGGAGGAAGAAGGAAGTGAAGAAGGAAGTGGAGGAGGAAGAAGGAAGTGGAGGAGGAAGAAGGAAGTGGAGGAGGAAAAACACGGAGGAAGAAGGAGAGAAGGAATGAGGGAGTGAAGGAACTAGGAAGAGGAAGAAGGAACTAGGAAGAGGAGGAGGAGGGAAGAGCAGGAAGAAGGGAGAGAAGGAACGAGGAAGAGAAGGAGGAAGCAATAGAAGGAGTAAGGAAGAGGAAGTAGAAGCAGGGAGAGAAGGAACGAGGAAGAGGAGGAGACAAGGCGGAGGAGCATAGAGGGTAAGGAGGAGGAGAAGGAAGAAGGAGGATGTGGGAGAAAGAAAAAGAAGGGGGGAAGAGGAAACCGAAGAAGAGAAAAAAAGGACCCCCCCCTCCCCCCTAACCCTAACCCTAACCCTAACCCCCCCCCCCCCACACACTCCTCTCTCTCCCTTACGATGGTATAGTAATAACGCCAGGCTTACCGAAGATCCTACTCCAGATAAAAACCTCGTCACTGCGAACAGACTATAATTTGGCGCCAACGATGATCCGATTCCAGAAACCAAAACCAGCATTTGAGCCAGAATGATGACTGGTTTTCTCCCGTACCGATCTGAAGCTATCGTGAAGGTGGACGATCCAACAGCCATTCCTAGGCTCATCAGGGTCTGGGAAAAATCATTCAGGGCGGCTCGATCACAAACTAGGTCGAACTGAAAGATCAATGACATTGAAATTTGCAATGAATGCTCATCGTTTCGGAAGACCTGATGCTATTTGCGACAGGATTTATTAATTTGGCATGTGCAGAAGTAACTGATCATAAGCCCATGGCGTCTTGTACCAGTAGTGGATTGGAGATCCTGTCACGCAGTGGTATAATGATCGAGTTGTTGGTATCGTTAATGAGGGGAGGGGGTCGTGCGTATCTTTCAGGAACACCTGATGCGACTAGAAAGGGGGAGGGGTGCTAAATTAAATAGTAAATGGTATAACTCACGTAAGAAACCACCGACATATCTTTCGGATATTCATACTGATAACCGTAGAGGCAGGATGTAACGTTTTTAATACCAGTATCGTTATCTGTGAAGGTGATTGAACACTGGTCTAACACGTAGTCGGAGTCGTTGCCGTAAATTCCAGGCGGAGGGGCACACGTATGAGGATTTGCCTTCCCTGCAAGGATAAAGATTTGTTGCGGAAAGTCTATCTTGGTCTACCATGGAGCTAAGATGCTCCATGGGAGACCAAGATAGACTTTCCGCAACAAATTCACAGCGTCAAGCGATTACGAAGTTCGAAGTTCGCAATAACTTGACATTGCGAAGATGTCCTTGGGGCTGCAACCTCCATTTTGAGACCAATTTTAAGCTTTTTCGCTAACTGTTAAGAACACTGAAAGCATTGCCGATTGAAAATACACTATATTATATGTTAAGCTTGGTATGCTACTTACCCAAGAAAACGATGCTCAATGTTGGGAAAGCCTCGGAAAAATAGACAAACGTGTTCGCAAAATACATGAAAATTTGATAACGACCATTACTTTTCAACGCAATGAGAACGTCATCTACATCAACACGGCTCAGATCCGCCATTTTTTTCGCCATCTTGGATTCTTCATATACTTCACTACTCTCAAAAAAGATCGGTTTGGACAACCGTGTGATTTCCTGAGACCATCAATGTCAAACTAGACTCTTCTTGAGACGCCCTTGAGATCAATCTTTTATCTTAAGATGCGTTACACCAGATCAGATTATGCATAGTCATGGATTTGGTTTGATAAATGACTTATCAGTCTGTACAATTTAGCCAAGTCACACTCGATAGGCTTCACAATATCAAGCTTTTACCAACGTCGTCTAATACCTTGGCATTGTGAAGATGATTCGGTATTTGCATTAACTTTATATTTAAATCTCTCTGAATAAAAGTATTCAATTCGGTGTGTGTGGAAAACACGAGGAAATAGTGCGCCTCAAAGCCAAAGTGCATGTTGGCGTATGCCTTGCAAAGAATGGGCAACGGCATGCAGTGCACAATGAGTGAAATTTTGCCAGGACAGCGGCATTAGCCTACTCTTTGTCGAAGGATAGTTAACGTGCAAAGTTTATAGAACAAGAGGCCTCGGTTTATTGTTTTATCCGAACCACTAGAAGCTTTTTCCATGCCAGCCCCTCCGACCTGCATCACTGACAGGCTGGAAACATGGTTGAAACATCAGAAGGTATATCTCGACCTATGCCGGGATTTATTTAATATCATTACGAATAGAGAAACAATGTATATCAATCAATAATAAGCATAACACAAGTTGAATATAGCTTTTTATTATCAGTTTATCACAGCTATCTTAGTTTGTTTTTTACTTTCATTCGATTTAATTGCCAGTGGATTTATTTCTGAAAGAAGAATGAGTATTCTTTTATTATTTGACACCTGAAGAAAGCTCGTGGAGTCATTCCTTTAAAGGGATATGACCCCGTCTTTATACAATAAAATGTCTGTGAGAGGGTGAAGGCATTTGAAAGAGAAAGACACACATACCCATTCGTTGCTGGGTCAAAGCAGCAAGTGGTTTCGTTGTCTGATTTTGAGCACAGATCAGAAGGTCCTTGGAGCCAGTTGGCCTCCTGACAGTCCTCTGGAAGCATGCAGACACCAACCACCGTAACAGTGTTGTTCACACCACATTCTGTAATAAAGAAATGCCATGGAGTTTTACGTCCTATTCTCGAGGAACAATAGGGTGGCAATGTCCATGAAAGTCTGTCGCTATCGATGATGGCCTACACTTGTGGGGTATAAAGATGATGATGGAGGTAATTCATTCCCTATGTAGCCTAAAATGATAGCCTCTTTTCTGCACCCCCACCCCTCTTTCCTAACACACACACCCACCCCACCCCCGTACAAACGGTACTAGTGGTAATATGACGTAGTTTAACGTCTATATAGATATTATAATGTAGTTTTTCGTTCCACTTTAATAAGAAAAAGTAGGAGCATGATGATGAAATTAGTGGAGCGTAGAATGACTATGAATAATATACTACAAGAATATTGATTCTAATAACGTTGACACTTCTCATAAACTACCGTCTATATACAGATCACCATATTTGACTTTAAAAACATTGAATGCTAATTTGGAGACAAAGGCCTAAATCTCTTTTACACCTATTAAATTTTGAGGTGACAGATCCGATAGGCTTTAATATTCAGTAAATGTAAATGAATCGAAATGTGGGCCTGACAAAATTTAATATGAACCTGTCTAAAGTAGTCTGGATCCGAATCTGGCCGTTCTATTCCTTGTTCAAATGGGACCGAGTGTACAAGGGGTCATCGTGTCCAAACCACACCCCCATTCGTCATACTAAGACCATGTCAAAGCCCGTATTCGTGATACGATGACATGGGGTAGGCCTTTAAGACGTTAACGTTAGTAAGATAATTATGACGTAAACACACGTAATAATGATGACGCCATTCGTAATGCACTCCCTTTGATGTAGCTGTATATGATTATGGTGTCATCTCGCTTCTGAATCCAAATAGTTCTTCCGCTTCTATGGTGCTTATGATGAATTCAACAATGTTTAACGTCGTATTAAGGGAGCCATCTTTAATCCTTAATGTAAACGTGTGAAATAACAGGTTTTAATCGCAAGGGTAGAGCAACCATCATAGATAAAACAAAGTGGACATGCATTATGTCTAAATAGTCAAAGATATATAGGCCTATAACAATCAACAGACATGGTAAGCAGCCAATTGAGCACAAATATTTAACGCACCAGTCAGTTAGAAACGATACAATAGACACACTTCCTTCAGGAACACACAATAACATAAAAAAAAGTTCTTTGAAATATCATAGGCCCTACGGTGGCAGTCAATTGAGCACAAACAGTTAACGCGCCAGTCAGTCAGACACGGTACTTTAGACACACGAAAACACCCTGGGGTGTGGGACTAAGGTGTCAGGGGTGTGGCCAACTGGTGCAGGAGAAGAATTCATATGAGTTCAGAGAGCACCTCACATCATCACATGCTGCAAATGTGGATGAAACAAATTTTTGGGGAGTGAAAGGTCCACGTGATTGCTCCAGGGGAGTGAAGGCTGAACTATGTTGAGAACCCCTGATTTAGGCATACGTCATATATAGGCACAGGTCATATAGGCTAGGCATATTTAGGCGTTAAAGCTGTCAACACCGAAAAAAACCCGAAATCATAAGAATGGAATACACTTACCGATTCCGAGCGGTTCCTCTGTAGTTAATATACCGAGAAGACATACATAATAAAGCAATAGCACCGCGACGTATACATCCACAATCTGCATACTGAGACTGAAACGTACTGCTTCTATTAAAATACCTCATCAACTCATCGTTTCGATATTATTAAAGCTAACTGGAATATATACAGTCGAAATGAACGTGGGTTTATCAGATTTGATAAAGCTTGCTGCCGCTGTGTGAAATTACGAATCGATTTCTAACATGTAATTTCATATAACTAATATTTATATTCATATTCAATTAAAATATGAAGTTCATTATACAACATAGAATATCTATTTATTAAACATGTACATTTACAATAATAGCAATAATAAAAATAGAGACCATAATGGAGCCAGAGAACATAACAGAGAGCGAGAACATTACAGAGATCGAGGCCATAAGAGAGGCAAAGAACATTACAGAGATCGATAACATAACAGAGACAAGGAACATAACAGAGACAGGGAACATAACAGAGATCGAGACCATAACAGAGATCGAGAACACAACAGAGATCGAGAACATTACAGAGATCAGGACCATAAGAGAGACTAAGAACATTACAGAGATCGAGACCATTAGAAAACATAACATCGATTACTGTGATCATATCGATTACTGTGATCATTTTGATGATAACTGAACACAATGTACCCTGTGGCGCATTGCCCCACTTTAAACGCTTGCTGTGCAAATATTTCTTCATTACAATCTATAGCTCTCGGTCAGATATCTATCTACCAATATATTGTTATTATTTTAATGATGATACTTATAAAAGTATAAAAAAGCAATATATAAGAGATAAGTTCATCATGCGAATTTAATTAAACATTTTTTGGCATTTAATTTCTCATAAATTTTCTAAATATTTGAATTTTTTGCTTCAAGCAGCCTAATTTCAGCTCACCAGACCTCAGATACCTTCATTTCACGTATTCATTCATTAATGTATCCATTCATTAATTCAATCATACCTCTATTCATTTATGTTCGGTCTCTAGGATGACCTAACAACTATTTCAGGATACTTAGAAGAAGAGCATCGAACTCGGCATCTTTACAATGGTCAATCTATTACGAACAGAAAGTTTTCAACAGCTTGACATAGTAAAGATGCTAGATCGGAGACAATGTACCTTCCTGTGTGGTCTGGAACAAGTCAGACTTGGAGAACTCGGCTGAGAACATAATAAAGAAAATCTTAGTCAATCATATACACTTTATTCTCAATAATAGATTACTGAAATATTAACAGAAATAGAATCATCTCTTACATCATTATGGTCAGTAGCGCCACCAGTCTCCCGAGACTAGGGGTACAAATAGGGAGCAGATTGACTTAATGGCGGGACAACCGTCGAGATAAGAATTTAAAATGCTGCATCTCTGTGGAAGCGGAGAGGTGCGGCTGAGATGGTTCTCACTCTGAAACGACCTGTCTACAATGCACTTTCATAGAACTGCTTTTCGCTGCCGTTGTCAAGCATTGTTACTTCCGGTTGTCTCCTTCATCAAGCGGAAGTTGAAAGCGCTAGAGTTTCAAAATTCAAAATCACAGAAGGTGCTAGAAGTTAGTAAAAGATCAGAACACAAACGTTATCCAAGCTAACATTTCGGATATTCAACTAATGACAATCACACAATCAAATCCAACCAATGAGCGTCGATATGTTAATATTGTCCGAATCAGTCTGCAACTTCATCAATTCGGACTTTAAACCTTGTAAATGGATAAAAGCTTTAGAGTAGCCTCCCCTTATCTTTGAATCGTCTCCAACGGCAATGACAATCCCACCAGAACTTCCGGGGCACGTGTCTGCAGTGTGAACCAACACCTTTTTTTTGATGAAGTCACTTTCGTCCTTGGTTCCAACAGCATGCTTCGATTTCAAAGAATCCTTGAGGACACTTCTCTCCAGCATTTCCTTTTGAATGTTCGTGAACGCTGTTCCCATGGTAACAGTTTTAGGGGCGCCGTGGGGATGTGAGATCACTATTGGCATTATGTCACTGTCTTCGCTATTCTGCCATAAGGGGTCGCGTTTCGTTAGTTCCCGTTTTATCACTTCCGGTACAGGATCAAACGAAATGATGGTATCCGTTTCGTCCATATAGAATATCCCAGTTCCCAAACTAGGTGCAAGCGCACCATCAATACAGAATTTGATTTGACAGTTCTCCGCCTGGAAATCTGTGTCTATCAAGTCAGTATTGGTCAAGACGTAATATTGTCCATCTTCAGTAAACACTTCCGCTTCTCCTGAACGCAGATTATCTTCTTCATCGGTCACAGTGACCTCGACCTTGAATCGGTCAATGTCAGGAATATATGACTTGCATATGACCTCAGGTTCTGGGTCAAAAGTCATTAAGGTCAATTGAGGGTTATCGGGTACAGATATTAGACCAGTTCCTTTGGACTTGAAGACGCCTTTGTAGTCTGAAGTATCGTAGAAAAAGTCGACCTCGGTTTGGGAAGCTGTTGTGTCATTGGGCACTAAACTTCGTGGCACGGCGATAACAGTTTGTCCTCGATATTTCGTCACTACGCCACTTCCATAAAAGGAGTCCAATTCTGATGCATGGACTGTTACTCGGACTACACGTTTGCCAACGTTCACAAGATATTTGTATAGTCTGTCATTTTGAAACTGTTCGGGTATGTCAGTAGGGGTCAATTTGCAGAATTGAATGTAGTCCGAGTGCTGAGATTTCTTTCGGCAAGTTTCAGCCTGATACAACGTCCGCGCACACTCCGTAGATATTTCAATATCGGTAGGTGGCGACACTCTTACTACTTCATTTACTGGCACATTTTCATTGGTTTCTGAAACTGCTTTCTGATTGGTCAAAAAACCAGGGACGTAAGATGTCAATGAAGAAATCCAATTTCCCATTCTCGTCAAACTTCACTGTCTGAAATGCAAAAAATAATTAAATGAAATCTATGTAACAGTGTATATTTTTTTTTACCTAGGTAGCCTTCCATAATATGAATTTTTGCCAAAAGAATCTTTTGGATGGTTTACTGCGGGCCTTATTCTCAAAAACTTAAGTAAGATGAAGTCGATGAAGTAATCTGATTGGATAATTAAGCTATATTCGAAATCAATTCTCATTGACAAATATTAGCTCTGTTACAATAGACCAATCAGATCAATAATCTATCAGACTAAGGTCCTACGTTTTGACCTATTTAGCCTTCCATAATCAATGTCTGCCCTCAAACAACATCTAATCTGTTGCTGATTTTCTCAACGGAGGTGGTAACGAGATTGATTACAACTGAACACCAGTTAACATTTTAACAGACTGGTGTCAGCACAATAAAACCATTAGAGAAATGAATACCATTGTATGGAGGGGTATCAATGCCAAAATTCTAACTGACAAAATTCTCCCGCGGGATCAGTTAAAATCAATGCCACAGTTTCCTTTGGATATCAAGTTGAATTCTTGAAGCGTTTACCATTGTGTGGCAGGAGATTTTAACCAACTGAAGGTGCTCTGGAGAGAATGGTCGATTACAAATGCCATTACTTTTCATACTTGTGCATGTACCCAGAGCAACGTTTCAATGAATTACATGATCATAAATCTGTCTGGTGATTAAAAAACAATACAACATTGACATTTTACATAATGTATCCTCAATATATAAGAAAACAACGTTTCAATAGATTACATCATCATGAATACTTGCATTTTACTACTATTTATGCCTACTCACAACACAACGTTTCAACAAATCACACAACGAATTATTTTAATACAATGCACTGAATGTCCCGATCAGAAAGAAAAGACAGATGTTGAAGATGTTTACTAATTGTGAAACAACAAACAACGTTCTAAACATTTTGTCAATATAGTAAACAAAATGTAAACAATCATCAAGTCAATGTAAACATTGAATCAAGTTGTTGAACGATCATGTCTGCTAGCCTTCCAAAATACCCAACTCGGCGAATCTCTGAGAGCAAAAATATAACATATATCATCTATAAACTAATAAAAAATGACAAACTTGACAACAAAGTCAAGCCCGTAACTACAGGGAGGGAATGCCCCCTACCCACCCTCGAAAAAATAGATTACACCCCCACAAATTTTCTCTGACAACCGACCAATTCCATTACTGGAACTAAACATCATAAACCATTGCTCCTCTGAATATATTACTTGCCCCTCCGAACTATCAAGTGTGGCTTCGGGCCTGTTTAAAATTAAACTATCCCCCTCCCCCTTTTTTTAGAAGCACGCCTCGCTACCCGTCACCTAATACAGTTCTATGGTTTAACAATGAACAGACCTGACTCACCTAATACCTGTACGATTCCTACTGAATTCTTATACATCAACCCACAGTTACACACCATTATAAAGCCAGTCACTCGCCTATAAATCAATGCCAAAATATCAACCATTGAGTACGATTATCATACTAACAGGTAATGGTTTAGCCAATTAAAGATAATCCCTATTTAGCTATCTATAAGATTGGCTCCTTCAAAGTACGTTCACTGGTTAACCAATTAAAGGGTAATCCCCATTTAGCTATCTATAAGATTGTCTCTTTTAAAATTCACTGACACAATCTATTAAAAATTCAGATATCACCAAAAAACACAATGGCTCGAGCCCTTTGATTTCACTCCCCAATATTTCTTTATTTCAAAAATCAAGGTGGGATTGTATAATTAAATACTGTAATGGATATATACCATCCAAACAACTTTGGGCCCCTACCAAATGTCTGAAAAATGACCCCAAAAAAACAACAACCAGATTTTGCAATAATTGGGCCACAGGAGAAACATCAAAGCTGATTAAATAACGAGGTATACGAGTTAAAACGCCATTATATCGTTCTTAGATAACTTAATGTGTTTTACTGGACGTCAACGCCTATAGAAAGATTATCCTATATGATATAAGCTGAGGAAATATTATGTTTTAATTAACCGAATCGGTAAGTATCTGGCTCGAACCTTATCAATCTCGCTTCCTCTTTGATAAACAAATTGTTTTTACAGAGATCAACTTACACCATTTCACGCAAGCTTTTAGGTAGGGGGTACTAGATTAGTATCTTATAATGATGACCGATAGGTATTTTCCCCATTATACACTGCATGGCATTATCCGCCGTCATAAGCCACACTGGGGCAGGAAGATAGCTGGCGTAGTAACCATTTAATTTCATTTCAATCACCCCAGGGCTTTCAAACGTTGTGACCTTCGAACAAGGAAGACTTCGTGTGAATAAATTTTCGATCACACCCATAGATCAAAATACTATGGCAAAGGTCGACATGATCTTAAAGTTTGAGCCATTATCAAGAGCTGTAATCGAACGCATACACGACGAATGACGAACACACCTAACGAGCAAAACAATATTATAACTTTGAGCCCATATTCAGAACTATCATCGAACACATATCGACACATCGATCCACAAATTGGAGATTTTCATACTAAAGTATCGTGTCCCAATAGTTAACACCCTAGGGCAAGGACAGTCTTCTGTGATCAGATGGGAAAGGGGGGGGGGGGTGTTCATAGACTAAACGACCTTCAAAAAACATATATGAATAAATATTCGAACACACCCATAGATCAGAATATGATAGAGGTATTCGATTCCAGTTTTCTTGGCGAATTATCAGAATAAATAATGATACATTATAGTATAGCCTTGAAAAGCGTGATATATTATATCTATAGCCTTTACATCAATATCTACATATTATACACTGTATAGTTCGAGGCGAGTATGGGGCGAGCAGGGGCCACAAAATGGATCCCCTCCGCCACCGCACACAACTTGCCATACCTCTACATGCATACATGTTTACAAATGATATAGCTTAAAGACTCGTTAAAAAGAATCGTAAACAATTTTTCAGCCACGCACGTACATTTCAGGTTCATGTACCGATGATGAATGGAATCAAGTCTGGTACCCACGACCAGACCAACACCTGAAAGTCATAACTATTAAGTGAACCGGTGAAAAAACTCATTTTATCTCCCGTTCTGTTTACGTTAATTTGTTTATTAACTTCAATATACCAGAACTGGATATAAAAGAAGTTGCCACATTGCCATATACTGATGGCAAGCAGGACCAATTACATATAGCCACATTGCCACCCATCTTCACAATACCCAAGATATTGCGAACTTTGTCTAATACCTTGACTGCGATATCCACATTTCTTCATCGAATGCAGAGATCTGATTGGATTGTACGCCAACCAATACAGCCAATCAGAGCTCTCGACAGAAAGATAAATTGTTTTGCTGATTGGTTGTATTCACATTCCAATCAAATCTCTTCATTCCGTGATACAAGAAAGGTGACTATTGCTGTCAAGGTATAAGACTAAGTTCGTAATAGTCTGGCATTGTGAAGATGATTCTACACTATTGTGTATTTTTCTGTGATGTTATTTCTTTCTGATGTAGTTAAGATGTTATAAACAATTTCTTTTTATTGTAAATACAAAAGGTTATACCGCTTACATTATTACTTCAAACAACACCCTGGTCTTACAGCTGTTTCATAATCAGGATGAATGGATGAATGAATGAATGGATAGATGAAAGAATGAATGAAAGATCACTGCTTGAAGGTTAGGCAAAGGCACAGTTGGTAGAAAGCAACCTAACTCAAAAGACAAGAGGTTTGGCCAACTACCAACTAGTTGAAAGGATCCTCGTGAACCTAACTTGGGAAGATCAATGCCAAAAGGTTTGGTCAAGGACTTTTCTTTGTAAATAATGATTATTTCGTTCTTTCCTTATTCCATTATGTAATTCACATATTACAGACCAATTGAATGATTTTGTATCAATTTAGACTGATGCTAATCTTTAGTAGAGAAATTTGAGTAAGTAATTAACGTTTATTTAATATAAAACTCGAATACCACTTACAATATGCAATTTATATTTAATTGGTTCAATCTGCTTATGATTATTTCTATTCAATCCTACAGAAAGCTTGGTTTCTCTACGAATATTGCTATATTACTATACCATATCTCGTCTATATGCACCGTGCTTGCTATTCTCTTAACAACCGAACACCAAAATACAACCTATATCACAGTATGTAAGTTGAAAAAAACAAACACCACTACTATCAAACACATTCCTAACTGATTCTTTCTGGTAATTAAACCAAATAGTTTTACACACTGTGTAGGTAAAACATCTGTCAGTTATTAATGAAGAAAATATACGTACCCAAATTTTATGCCTCAGAGAAAACGTTTGGGTTGCCTTTTTGATACGGAATTACATACGTTATGACGTTATTCGCATGCAGTTACAGGATACGCCTACGTCTTAAGCCAAAAGAATTGAATTCTTTTTCAAAAACAAAACTTCTAAAACTGAGGACAAATCGATTAAGCAACAATTAGTCTTGCAGGACCTCACTATCGGTGCTGCAAGAGTAACCTCCTGTGCCTTGTGCCTTGCCAGGTGTCATATGAAATACTCTCCTATAGAAGCACTGGCCTGGGATACAAAAAGAGTAACCCCATGTGCCAAGTATAAGTAATGTTAAAGAAGATACTCGCATATAGAAGCACTGGCCAAGGTAACAAATGGACAACACAGTGCCTAATGGAATGAGCCACAAGTACAAATTAACAATTGGTAATAGAGAGAACAGACACTAACCTTCGTTACTAGTGTACATCCTTATTCATTCTGATCTAACTTATATCTACTATAACTCTATACTCTTAGTAATATACACCATTTCCTTACTGTATGGCGGGGATTCTGTATCAAAACCTAATTTGTTTTGTACGCTAGCGAATACAGCCAATCTGTGCCCTGGGCAGAAAGACTTTGGCTGTATTCGCTGGCGTACAATCCAATCAAACCGCTGAACATGAAACAAGAAAGTGGACCATTACAGTCAAGGTATAAGGTGAAGACGTAATATCTTGACCGTTATGAAGATGGGGGTACATATCGACTTGCGCTTGGGGAGTAAGAGACTGAGTGTTTGAGACTGTATAAAAGTCATCCAGACTGTATATCAAGTACATGTATATGAATATTATTAATAATATTGAGATAGAAAAAGCTTTGACCTTTCTTATATATCATATACATCATCTCATAATGAAAACAATATACAAATACTGTCTACACTACATTCTTGATGAGGCAACTTCTTCTAGGTCAATTGAACATGGCGTGTGAATCGGAAACATCAACACATGGCTTGTATTTAAAGGGGCATAGTCCTTTAACTATTGATCATATTCCTGAATTGAGCTCTATGTGTTTGGAATAGATCTACGTGATAGTATCCCTTTAACAATATTGCATCTTCTCTTGTCAACAAAGGGTGTGGTTGATAAGTACATGTCGGCAGAGGGGTGTGGTTTGAAAGAAGATGTCGAAATACACATTATGAAAGAAAGTGCTTCATTCGTTACTTCACGTACAATCTGGGTTTAAAACTAATGTCAATTGTTATGCATTATGCATGAGATATAAAGAATGAATGTTGTGCTTCATAGGTTCACTATATTCAAATATTGATTCTATATAATACAGAGACAGTTTTATAGTCAATAATACGATATTTGCTCTAATATAAGCATACCCTTGACAGATCGAAATAATGGTGAAAACAGTAGGCTAATACCACTGTCAGGATGAATTTGTCCTCATTGCACAATGCATGGTGTTTCCCATGAAAAACGACAAGGTAAAATTTATATACATAATACGACAGCTATAAATATAATATTTAACTGTTATTGAAACTGATACTATATGACCCAATATTCATAGCAATACAAACATTTATTGGCTACCGTCAGCTCTAAATGTAGATGGACTACGCACGGGCTGGAGCACCATCTAACAGAAGCATCACAGCACCATCTAACAGAAGCATCACAACATCTAGCTCAAGCAACCCTGGCCCTATATGTAGACCCTGACAGATGATTTGCGACGATCCATCCAAATCATCTGTCGGAGATTGAAGACAGGGTCGGGCTATCTTGGACTACACCCAAGTTTGGCAGAGTGAAGAAGACCGAGTAACTCATCATACCAGATCAAACAAAATCTCAAAAGCACAGAACCACCTTATTTAACCAACCCAACTACCAACTACTACGACCATCAACAACTACCTAATTTCCGGTATCAGTTTCCGCTAGAAGCGAACGTTAACTTGTCATCTACCATTTAACCAACGTAGTTTCCTTTGGCCGAAATTCAAGAATATAAGAACGTAGATTCGAAAACAAATTGAAGATTCAAATGGATATACTAATATCATATACATTACATACCTTTCTTGTTATTCCCAGTCTGAGATTCCCAATACTCTTCAGTTTCCTCCAAATTTCAACGCGTAGTACATTATAACCGTATCAACGATCGTTTAAACACCAGTCCAGTCGATTTCCACAGTCAACAATGTCCGTATCAATAAGAGACATAAAGAGATGTTGATGTGCCGCATTGCCTGTTACTTCGACATTTCGGATCCGGTACAACCGGAGACGACGTGCTCTTCAGTATGTTCATCGATTAAGGATAAAGCCGCGGATAGACGAGACACGGTGCCCACATCCTGCTGGCAAAGATAACTAAAGTTGTGAAGCTGCTATCATGTGGTGGTGGCCCTAGGAAACCCATTGGATCCGAGTGGCCAGACCTGATTAAATCTCAGGTTCACTTCTGATACCGCGGATTGGGAAGCAGCCCTCTGAACATTAACGTATGGTCGGGTGGAGGCAAATCAGTCTACCCGCCTATCAATAACAGCCTATTTTTAACCGGATTATATGACTAAGTACAGTTACAAGTAGAAACAGGAAAACTTTTACTTTATTGTCGCTGACTATTCATGCATAGGACTCTATGTTGATAATGCACAGGTTAAAAATAGATCTTAGGCTATATATCAACTGTTTTAAGGCTGAGGGTAATCTTTAAATTGGCACACGGGGTGCACAAAGACAGTTGTCGTTGGGGTGGGGGCGGGGAGGGGGATGTATGACACAACTTTAAGAAACTGTTTACCCTGAAAGTTCTACTAGCGATCTGTGAGAGGCCGTGGGAAATGGTGTTTAGTTGCAGTACTGAAATGGATCGGTTGTCTGAATCTTTTTTCAAGGTGGGAGGGGGGTAGTCCATTTTTTCAGGCAGTGCTCCCCCCTCGCCCCTGGTAACTACGGGCATGTCAAGTTTATCCACAAGAAAATGCTGGGAAAAAACAGTTTATTTAAAAAGGTGCATCAAAGATCAGCAACATAAGGCTAAAATCAACAGAACAAAGAGAAGACAACTCCATTATATTTCTAAAGGCTTCAGACCGAATTCAAGTAACACATTTTTATTTTTAGACTGAATGGTCGTGCTCCGTTCTTCCCAACGTTCTTTGGCTACTTCCACTTTCTGGATCAATGCATCTAAGGCTCCTCTTAGGATTCCTTCATAGTCCTTTTCCATGCTGTTAATTTTCAATTTCAGATCACTGATCGTCAATTCCCGATTTTGGATAATTTTGTCCTTTTCTTCTCGCGTTTTCTTCAGTTCTAGTTCAGTTTGAGATAACCCAGATCGAGTTCGAGCTAGCTCAGTTTCCAACTGATGTATTCGGAGACTCATCTCTGTTTGCATGGTCTTGTACTGTCTGGTCATGTCTGCGTTGACTGTCTTCTGGTTGGATTTAGTGTCCTCCAGTTCTTCTTCAGCTCCCAGCATCCGTTGCCTCATCTCATCTTTATACGCCACTGATCTTCGAGTGAATTCCTTACGGATTGATAAATGATCTTTCAGTGCTTGGATCTCATCTACAGTTCTTTTGTACTTGTCTTCAAGCTCCAGGGTGGCATCATCCTTCTTCTTTCCCTTCTTTTTCCCCTTTCCCTTCCCCTTCTTCTTTTTCGGAGGCATTGTGTAAACTTTATAAGCTTATGGTGTCTGGAAAAGAAATTGATGATGCTCGGTTCTAATGGAACTAATGAACTTCTTGGTGCATTTTTGGAACGATCATCCAGATTTTGAATGGTTCCAGGAAGAAGGAAGAACAGTCGGTTGAAGTGGCATGAGGTAGATGAGTGGGGACTTATAGATTTAATTTGGTCGGTGACCCATCCCAGGAGAATTATCTTTTAACAAATGCTCTAGTTCATTCTTTTACAAGTTGGTTTATATAATAACCCTATGGCCCGTGAACCTGGTTAAACCAGCCCCTGTTTTGATGATGGTAGTTAAGCCAATGATGAACTAAGCACTAAATAGTGAGTACATAGCTTAGCATTATTGTCTTATGGTCTGTTCTAGTACGAATAAATGAGTCATTGTTGCTGGCAGAGTTTGTATACTCCTTCGACACCCTTCATACTACGTAATCAAATAAGGCCCTAATAAGGTCCGCAATAACTAATTTTAAAAATCGAAAGTAGAATGAATAAAACGATCAATGCATCAAATTTACCATGAATTCTGATAAACTTAAAAACTTCAAATTGCTGGAGAGGTTAGCTGATGTAATGATACAAATAATGAAGCCCCTATTAAAGAGATGAACTACTTTACCTTGTTTATTCCACTTTGAATATTTCACAATTCGACTTTAATGAACGGGAATTGACAGGTCGTCGCGAATGTAAACAATGTAACTACGCATGCGCCATTTGCACCCGACACGCTTGGCTTGCATAAAAGTATGGTGGACAAAACGTGCCATATATAAAAGTTGTTCAGGCTTCCCAAAAAGACCAAATGTGGTTGTTTTTAAGACACGTTCCTGATTTTTAAACTACATGGGACAAATAATAAAAACAAAAGAAATACATAATAAAGAATTATTTTATTTTAAGAAAATTTGTAACATATAATATATCATTAAAAATTACTTATAACTTTAGGAAAAATAAACTGATATACGATTCACAATGCCAAGAAAATAGAGAATATTATGTGTTGTCTTTGGGGGCTTCTGAGATACAAAATTTCAACTTAATATCGTTTAACCAGCCATCACAACTTACACTTTAGTGATTACCAGTTGTGTATAGTTACCAATAAGAACAGCGATCTCATGTAACTGACTTGTGTGTTGCATTCGATACTCATGGCCGCTTTCATTATTCACAACCATACACAACTGGTAATCACTATGGTGTTAGGGTACCTTCACCATAATTTATTCTAATTTTTTAAAGGACACATGATTTCATATTGGCACGTAAAACGAAAATAGTCCTTAAAAATTGATTAGCGAAAATTTACCCAAATGTTTCTGTTGAATATATATTAAGTATACGGAAATATTATGTTTATTTTTGTCAAAAGCACTAAAAAGAAATGAGCAACAACATCGAATTTGTTAACATTGAGTTGTTTTGAGTAGATAAAGAGAGATAATGCCAACTATCAAATCTCTTTTGTAAAAATAAACAACAAATCTTAGTCAGTCTATCTTCACAATGTCAAAATATAAGATGAAGTTCATATTAGTTTGACATTGTGAAGATGCAGTCAGTCCTGGGCCAGGACATAGACCTGGGACCTTCCGCCTTATTCTCCAAAACTTCACTAAAATAAATTCAATAATCTGATTGGATAATAAAACTAAATGAAAATAAATTTAGTAATTGACCAATCAGATGACTGGAATACTTAATCGATCGTTAGTTAAGTTTTCAAGAATAAGGCCCAAGCAATAATACAAAAAAAATTGTGTCTTGACATTTCTACATTCATAGATTGGATATATCCCTATGTTGCTAATAGAAAAAGAAATGATATAAAATTAAGCTTTGTTAAAGACAGCCATGGTCATGAAATCTTCGTACCCCAACGTTATCTGACCTCTCATCTGGGGATCCCGTTGTTTGAAGGAATCTGTTAACCCTTTTAACATGACACAAGACTGGATAAACATGTCTAGTGTTAACGCTCGTCGTGCCTGTATATCAAATTTATAAGTAACCATCTGAGCAAACTGCGGGGAAAGGTTGTACCCCATTGAAGCATAGGCTGAAAAAAATGAAACAAAGACTTGATATTGAGTGAATAACAGTTTAATTAAAACTAAAGCAAACTTTCGTTCCGTTTTTTTTTATCAGCTTTTTTTTAATATAACCACAGGGAGCAGAGTATACTTACTCTTTTCGAAACACCTGATGGTACTTCTCTTTAGGGTGTCCACAACTGTACTACCTATACTCCCGATTTTGCCAATCTTTGGACGAGATTTTTGAATTGCTTGTACAAATTTTTATGAGTATCATATACAAATACCAAAGGGAGATTACTCACCATTCCTAAGTTCATTACAATCAATAAAGCCTGATCTATTGCCATCAAATCTTTCAAAGACTCCCTTCCATTGGTCAATATATTTATACAGAGCCTGGAACTCATTGATATCTATAGTACCACTCATATCTCTATCAAACATGCCTTTAAACACATTAAAACAAACTATAAACTGTGAAGCCTTTACATCAGAACCAAAATATTTCTTACAGGTAGTGTTCCTTTAAAATATTGCAGCCCGTTAACAACTCGTAGTTTGGTTCTTCTGCTGTATTCTCACCTCTAAGAAAAGTGGAGTCTCGTTTATCCAGACATTTCCGTTCGCGATAAAATCGTAATTGGAAACTGGAAAGTTTCCCAAATGTTAAATTACTTGTTAGAATCGTGTAGATGATCTTATCTCAACAAAAATTTGACGAAATATGATAACTACCATATATCAGGATATGGAAATATGACATTATTTTCAACTGAGGTGGTAGATATATTACTATATCATATTTATCATGGTATATATATTATACTGGTATATCACCCAGCCCTGCTAACATAACATGTTCTATCAGATCAATCATGACAGATTTTTAACTTACCAATCATAAGACGACAAGTTTCAGCATTAAACTGAGAATAGTTAGCATTAGTTAAGGCTCTCTGTAATTCAAACACTGTTATTTTTCCTGACCTATCCTGGTCCACAGCTTGAAACCAGGCTGCTATTTGAGGATCAACAGGTGCTCCCATTGCTGAAATTACAACACAAGACATTATAATTAAAAACACAAGTATTAACGATTCGAACTGATTGCAGTTTAAAGACTATTCTTGAAGATAGATGAATCAAGTACTAACGATCCGAACCGCAACACGAAAGTCATGCTTTGGTTGCAGCAAATGACCTATTCATATGAGGAAGTATTTCAATTATAAATTAGGAAATATTTCATTATAAAACGTGGTATCAGGTGTCTAGAAGAGTATGCAAAGACAGTGTTGCCAACTGTTGAAAATATTCATTGTACCATAGATAAAGGGTATCAATATCTTACTTGGGGGTGCAAATCCACCAGCGCCACCACCTTGCTGAGGAGGGTAGCCCTGACCTGGGTAACCACCTTGTTGAGGGTAACCACCTGGTTGTCCAGGGTAACCGCCTTGTGGGGGCTGCAACAGAAATATAAAAGAGTTAAATACATAGGATAATGATACATCTTTGACCTTTAAGGGGATATTTTGACAAAATTTGAACCATTTTTGTTAAGGACCAAGTTAACTTTTTAACATACCGGTACCTTGCTTATCAAAATGGAATACAACGTAAACCCAAAAGCTCAATACCCAACATTAAGGAAAAACAAGCCAAAAGACTTGGCATAGGGTGTTCTGGAAATGTGAGCATGTCCCACCTTAAACCATATACCTGGATATTCATTGAGAGTAGCACCGCCTTTGATCTTACCCGTTACCGACTTTCACTTTCCTACTTCCCTACGTTGCCTTGGAGCTCGATATCTCGGCATTCAGGCATCAAAAACACTCAAAACTTGCAGGATATATTCTTGATATATCAATACATAATTTTGCAGGTTTCTGTGAACATCCATGCATTATTTAATTGTGAATTTTAAGAAAGAAATAAAATATTCAACTTACTCCATAATTGTACGCCATTTTGAATTCCTAAAAATTTCGCAATCCAGCAAACGCCCAAAGCGGAAACGAAACTTTCGAAATGATTTAAATTACGAAATTTAGATTCTAACTAGTGTAGCTTATTGTTAGGGGGATATTGAATGCTAAAACCGTGTTTTATTTCATTTTGGATGATTACAGATGCTTTATTCTAGCTTTCTGGCTATTGTATGGAAGCACATCAATGCCATTAACAAGCCTATAAGACTATCGTTGCAAATTCTTACATCATTGTCGTTGTTGTTGTACGAAATTTTTGCTTATTGCACACTGCACAGCGCTGTCAGTCATTAATTGTTCAGGGATAGAACTGTAGGATGTAAAAATATAATCTTTTTCTCTCCGAAAAGTCGTCTGCAGTAAGCAGGGTCATGACACTATGACATCATAAGGTGTGACCTCTAAGGAACACACCCCGGGGGTTCGACGGAAATGAGAAAAGTCTTTAAGTTGGTTTAAATTTGATTCAGAGACCATCTTACGATAATTCTTACTCAATATCTGACCTCTATGACCTCAAGACTTGAACTCCAGGTGGCACCAATCTTGGTAAGGTCAAATCAGTTAGCTATGGAACGGCATTGATCCCATTTGCAGCTAGTTCGAGTGGAATTCTGAGCGAACAGACTCCGACCAATGCTTACAAGAATTGGAAAGTTGTCGAACCGTTTACGCCTCTAAACTGCAACAATAAGTGACCTCTCGGCGCCCCAAATAATAGTAATGGTTTTGACCCATATTGACACGGTATAGTCGCGATAAGAATAAACAATCTTGACCCAGACTCCCTTCTCCATCAATAATTACTCAATAAATCCCTTTCTTACCCTCGACCTTCTACAAATATGAAATAATCTTAGAGGATTCGTAGCTGATTTAACCCTACCCTGACCCGAATTGTCTGTTAACCCTGTATAGGTCAGTTTATACCAGAGTTTACGCTGTTAACCCCTAGTAGATAACTTTGCATCCTATAGGGTCGTTACAATTTGACAAATTTTGGCAGTTTCTGGAAAGATGGAATTGATGCAGAGCGATGGGCCATTGACACTAACAGGCTAGTTATAGCTAATGATCAAAAGATTTCAAAATGATTCCATAACAATTACACAATATGTTCACTGTAAACAAAGTGCTCAATACATAAAAATATCAAAACAGTTTTCTTTTAATAAAATTTTGAGGTTAAAAAATAGTTTGAAATTGATCTTATTGTTAGAAATAGTACAATATATTATATTGTTTCAATAAAGACCTACTTGATATGGACATTCAAAGGGTCAATTATTTAAAGTATCCCTTTATGGAAGACCGGCGCGGTCGCTATATTTTTTTTTATTGTATAACTATCGCGGAATAGTAACAGCAAAGCTATATCGCGACAATTTCACGACAAAATTAACCGGGGACAAACTATACTGCGACGATTTTACGGTAAAATTATCGCGACGATATAACTTCAAAACTATGTCGCGATAAATATGCAAAAACACAAAAAAGTCCGTCTACCAGCTTAGACAAACCACAGATGATAAAATAATGGCCGCAATAAGCTTCCATAAAGCTTCTATTTAACGATTCTATTGTCCATTGATAAATATTGAAAGGGGAAGCGGAAGAGCGGATGAGGGATGTTGCTTAAAGAGGCTGGTTGTGATCATTAACTACCTACCCACCCACACACAAACACACATCCTCGTTTAGTATGTACATTCCGTTTCGAACAATGAATAAAATATATAGGGGCAAGAAGGCGAACTCACTGATTAGGGGTTGTGAAAATAACGAGAAAATTATCCAGGATTTCCAATCGGTTTTAAATATCGATCTGGTTGTATTTTTGGGGTTTTTTTTTCGGGCTAAAGCATTCAGATGACCCAGGGAGTCGCCCACAGAAGAAAAGGAAACAAAAGATTAAAATCTGTTAGAGATTCTGGACTTGCAATCGTCCCTTTAAACCTCTGAGTGTGTTTAATGGCCTATTGTTATTAACAGATAAAGGAAGGGGAAGAGAGAAGAAGAATGGGGGACCACGCCACACCGTCAATTCTATTATTAGCTTCATCATCAATACAGCAGGTGCATCAACATGTATGGGAATGCGTGAAGAAAGAGAGCAATTTGATTGGTTTGGAGGTCAAAATAAACGATTTGATTGGCTGCCAATAGAGATCAATGTAAAGGAATTTAAAAAATATTATGAAATTTCAATTGGAATTCTATATTTTGATTGGATTAAAGGATGAATAAATCTTTCCGATTGGTTGATTCCAGAACCATTTGATTAATGTTAGATCGAATTTTTCTGGATTTTTTAAAACCTTGAAGATTTTTCAAATCTACATGGAGTGGTGATTCCTTCCTTACGATTGGCTAACAACACGAATGGAAGCATTTCATTGGTTATCGATTATTTCATAAAAAAAATATAATTCTTTCAAAAATTAGACGGAAGAATAAATAATACCCATTTAAAATATGTATGGGAATTTTCGTAGCGTCTGTAATCTGATTGGTTTAAAGCTTGAATACAGACATCTGATTGGCCAATTTCATCCGACGCTGTTTACGCACGAGTGAGTTATTTAATTTTATTGATTGAAAACCTGTATGGGAATGCTGGCGTTGTCTTCAAATTTGATTGGCTCAGAGCTTAAATCCAGCGTTTTGATTGGTTGATGGCTATTTAAAGATATTCACGCATGAGTAGAAATTTGAACAGGTTATTGACCATGCCATTAATTAAGCAGCGGGGTCTGAAATTTGATGTGGAGGAATTTAAACTTTTATCTTGTACATCAGACCATCTGTCAGGCGATTAACTGGCCCCTTTTATTGATGAGATATTTAAATTTTAAACATCTCTTTACACGCCATCTTGGACCTTGGTCGCAAAATAAATGCCCTTTTGTGATTCAGACCATGCTTATTAAGACCATGTATTTCGTCCTCCGGCATCTTCACAATGTTAAGCTATTACGAACTTCGTACCTTTGACGGCAATATCCACTATTCTTGTATCATGGAATGCAGCGATTTGATTGGATTATATTCCAGAGAATACGAAGTTCGTAATAGTTTGACATTATGAAAATTGATCCCCGTCATCATTGGCCAAGTTTGGTGCTGTAGTGGGACGTAAAACTCCATTTGAATTCAATGTTATTAAATTGATTGAGACGAGAAACATGTTCAGACATGTTCGTCAAGTATGTGGGGTCAACCCCGCCCCCTCTCTCCCCGTCTGAGTCTGGTGAATGGGGGGACAGGTGGTTGAAATTATAATAGTTTTGATAGTCAATGGTGGTAAAATTAGGCCAGGGTACAGGTTATTTAGTGAGGCCAATATCCTCTTTACACCTCTGTATAATTTAACTGTATCGTTTCAAATGATGCGTAGGATTTGTAAGCAATATACTGAGGAAATAAATTATATTTTGTATATTTCTATTTTGCATATTTCTATTTTGTATCTTGTATATTTCTATTTTATTTATTCCATTTTTGTATATTTCTATCTTGTATCTTGTATATTTCTATTTTATTTATTCCACTTTTGTATATTTCTATCTTGTACCTTGTATATTTCTATTTTATTTATTCCACTTTTGTATATTTCTATCTTGTATCTTGTATATTTCTATTTTATTTATTCCACTTTTGTATATTTCTATCTTGTATCTTGTATATTTCTATTCTATTTATTTCTCTTTTGTATATTTCTATCTTGTATATAACTATCTAGAGTTTTAGCGTTGATATCTTATATATTTTTTGTATATTTATATCTTGTATCTTGTATATTCATATTCTATTTATTTCTCTTTTGTATATTTCTCTTTTGTATATTTATATCTTGTATATTTCTATCTTGTATATTTCTATCTTGTATAATTCTATCTAGAATTCTAGCGTTATGATGTTTGTATAAATGATTCCATTGTTTGAAATTGTTTATAGTTCAAACCTTAAGTTCTTTGGAATCCCATCTCTCTTTCTTTTCTTGGTTTTTCATCAAATTTCTTCAAGATCTGAAAATAGAAAGGATGAAATGAATAAGTGGAAAAAATTTCAATTTTTCGGGGCAACTTTCAGAAACACAATCTGTTCAAGGTGTATTGGACAGTAATGTTTTTATAAAAATACTTTAATATCGATTGAGGGGCAGGTGTTGGCACTCGAAAGTTGTCATGACAAAACGTGCAAGCGACAGATGACAGTCATCTCAGTTTACAAGAAAGTGTAAACAGCTGACACAGAGAGCGTCATCTATCGGCACGCGCATCAGACCATTGGTAGGATAGAAAAGCATAACTTTAGAGAGAGAAATTAGAAGAAGATCGACAACGAACAATCCCCCAAAACCCCCCGAATATGATGCAAGTTTGTTAGACGGTAGAGGAATCCACATATTTACAGCATCATTTTTCCGTCACAGATTTTGCGTATAATCACATATAAAATTATAAATTAAAGAGTTTTACATCCAATTCTTTCCTGCCCTGATCGGACTGGAAGACGGGGAACGTGTGTCGGGGTTATCCAGCTTAATATAATATTATGTGTACTTTCATGACAATAGAAATATTCATAATGTGTATACGTCAATAAACTATTATTTAAATTATACTTCAAAAGATTTCTATTCCAGAGTGTTCAATTATTTAAACCAAAGCGATGCTGGCAGGTGCGTGAAAGCGGGGACGCGTCTCACAATACCTTACAAATGTTCAAATTTTCCGTTAGGAACTAAATTATTCAGTAGTGATATTATTTTGGCAGCTGATTTTTTTCTCTCAAAACATCAATGACAGAGTCCAAAAGAAATTTCAAAATTTAGCGTCATCTTAAAGGGACGTTTGAATGAAAATTGGAATGGTGCAAATTAATGCTATCAGTGTCCCCGAAACACGATAAAAATTCATAAAACCTCTTTATAATCCCCTTAAATTCAAGCCGACGAAAGCGTCATTAACCTTATCTGGTCCAATTTATCAGGTAGTTGTTGGTTCAATTTAGATCCATTAGTTTAACCCCTTAAACCCCTATCTCCGGTTTGTATATATTTACTAAACTATACAATTCAAGGCAATAGTTTGTTTATGGTCAGTTAATGACGTAATGATGACGTCATATACCAATACCCTTGGGTTTAAATACGCCATATCATATTTGCAACTCTTATAAGGAATTTGTTGCTCGTTTCAAAAGGGACAATTGAAATGGCCTCGTAAATGGACCTCGATATATTACAAGTCCTACATACGCTTATATCGTTGATGACGGCAAGTTTATCGGATTGAACCGTAACAAAGGATCCGTTTCGGGTCGGATCTGCACTTCAGTTGCGATAAGCACTTGAAATGTTGATCTGTATACCTCGGGCGACGTATTTCAACCATACAACAATTGTAATTGATACTTTTATCATTATCGTGTTTGCCTAAGACGCAAATAATGATTACGTCGACAAAACTGGGGTTTTGTTCATTAAATAATGACGTAATAAACATGGCGTCCTGGTGATTTGAGTAAGATTTATCAACTGGCTATTGTGACCACATCTCGTTTAGTTATTCCCTGATTAAAGCGAAACAAAGAGATAGCATCGCCATGGGGCCCATTATTTTGGGTTTAACGCTTTCCGTAGTTCGAGTGTTTTTCGTCATTGGTTTTGAAAGGGTTAATGTAGCTTCTTGGTATGTGCCAAAATTAAGCCATGGTTGTTTTAGGAAACCGGGGAAACTACTAAGCTTTCCATTTCTTTTTTTAAGAATTAAGGTATTTTAATGAATAAATAATGCATATAAACATATAACGAATATGTTTCTTAATATATATTTGATCGCGGAAGAGAAAAGTAGCCTATACTTATAATATTTGGTGCTGTAGAGTTTTGAACAATAAATCGCCCTCATAGGGTTAAATCAGATTTAAATTAAATGGTAAAGAACTGGCGTTGAAAAGTACAGCTCATAACCAGTGAATCTATTTGAAAAAAGGGGTACAATGAGCATTGTTTCATTTTGATTAAAACTGAGCGGTGTTGAAATTTAGTCGATCAAAGAATAAAAATATCCTTGATCCAAAATACCGATGATTTTCATTGGTAGAGAAAGCAAATCCCCGCGAATCTATTTGACCCTTAGGGTTAATATTCTCGGTTTATCCAGACCAAAAATCCCATCTTAATGCTTACGCCTTGAAAGACTGGTAGATTGTAAATTTGATGAAGAGGTCAAGAAACGTGAGAAAAATGCCGAAATCTGCAACCTGCCTCGGGCCATTTAACCAAATTCTACACACATATAGGGTGTTATAGTAGGTCACGTGGTATTTGACCCGACCCCTCAGGTTTATGTTGTTTTGAGACAGTATCCTCAACTTGACTTTAATAATAGTTTTCTCTATCAGTAAAATTTTATAGTCACCAAATATTGACTGCAGATTTTATACGGGCCTAATTTAATATCCCATAACTTAACCCCTTCCCCACCTTCGCAGCCTTAATCCTAAGCGATTCTAGGTCTTATTTCCTACTCAAAAACCCCCTTCCTAGACAAACGCCATCCATTTTCTGGGTTTTGTGATTAGATATAATACGTATTGAATATTGCTCAAAATTTTTAGTAATATCATGGATAAATTTGATTGTAATTGGCGACGCGTCATGAAACGTTTATTAATATTTAAATTCCACAAGCTCATTACAAAAATGTTTCTTTCTTACGAGCGCATTTTCTTATATTTCGGGTGTGTATGTTAACAGATCATTAGCCATTCACATCTCATTGAAAATTGAGAATTTAAAAGTTCTTTAAACCGTGTGAATTCATCTCTGTGCTTTAATTCTAACACTTTTAATTGTGAAAAGCGAAAACTCACGCCCGTAAAAGTGAATTTTAATCCGTTTACAACTGAACGAACATGTGAAAAATAACGCTGCGGAAACTAAGAACGTGCGAAAACTCTTGTCGCTTTCGGATTAAAAAGTTGAAAACCGTCCAAGTTGTTAGGGGAAGGTGATTATTCCCATTGTTTGCTACAATTATTGAGTTCGCTCAAAGAAAACAAAAGATTTCCTCAAAAGCTCCTGTATATCGGCATTTAAATGAATGAAAGGGCCCTAATTGTGTATACTCAACCATTGTCGGTAATCTACAGCTCGGATATTTTTAATTATCGCTTCTTTTGAGGATATAAAATTACAACTCGACATAATTTAGACCATTCTTTTCAATCATTGCTCATTATTGGCATCCAGTTTTCAAAAGTTTCCGTTTGGAACGTGATATAAACAAACCATTTTTGAAAGTACTGGTTACAGGGCCGTTTAAGTGATGTCAGACCGCGGGAAATATGATTTCGCGCCATTCGATTCTCGGCTTTGTTGGTTGATTTTGATGTGATAGAGAGGCTGGGGGACTGGACCAAAATAATAGACGTGTCACAATCCGAACCATCCCGGACAAACTTGATCATCATTTTGGACGATTTTTGTAAAATTTTGTTTATTAAGGATTAAATTATCACCACTTTGGACCATTTTATTAATTTTGTGTTCATTATTTGGAAATTTAGCTGTTGATTACAGCCGATGGTTTGACGGATGTTGACTTAACGGTGAACGTATACCAGTAATACTTTGGAACTTTTTAGTGATAACAACGGAATTATGCCTCGGAAACAAGCGATTGTGGCTCGTAACTGTTACCCCACTGTTCAAATTAAACAAGAACAAGATGAAATAATATATGCAACAACGGTACAATCGTTTGATCCGCAACAAATTGTGAATGTAAAAATTGAACCCTCGGATATTTCGACAGCTGCGCTATGGGGCACCCAAGCGCCCAACCAATATGGACTTGGCCTTACCCCCCAAGGGAACAATCAAAGCCCAATAGACAATAAGCCAGTGCTTGGCAGACCTCAGGTATTGGATGCATTTGTTATTTTAGCTCTGCATGTGCAGGAATGCATTTTTTCTTTGTGATCAAAACAAGTTAGTGTCCTCATCGGGCAGAGCTCCGCCCACAACCGACGTGTCCCCATTTGATGAGCAACTTTCGGACAAAAAATATGGATTTTGTAATCATTATGCAATGCAGGATACAGTTTTTGCTTTCATAAAGGTCACAGCTTTGACCTACGCCCACGAAAATACCAAAGAGATTTTAAAGTTTGAAACTGAATAACTTCCTTTCTTGATGTTATTATTGTTACTATTTTTAGACTAGACCTTTAAATTTTCGGCTTTATTTTGATGGCAAATTTTAAATTCGATTTTAAAACAATATTATAACATTTATCTTTCATTTTGAGACATTTTAAATCAGTTTTGAATATTAACATTTCCTTCTGGAGACTTTTAAAATAGAGCTGAACTTGCATTAAGAATGAAAGTGGGTCATGAAAACTCAAGTTGAAAAGATATGGCTTGATGCATTCACCTTGTAGCATAGCCATAAACTAAAAGACCTTACTTGAGGCTTTGTAGATCTTGCATGCTTCAAGAAACATATTTTTGAAGTTTTAGCTAATATTCCAGCAATGCCCTGTATACCCTAGACTGCGCATAAAAGATCCCCTGAGTGCAGATTAAAAACCATAAAATTAGACCATTTGTGATGACATCTTTTACATGGATTGTAAAGAGGTTTTCTTAACTTTTTTTGTGTATCACTGACACTGATATCAATATGAGCAGCTTTTGCGATAGTGACGTCATAAGTGATGTCATTAAACGCATATAACTAGCAGGAGCCACAGACGTCTGACTGAATATTACAATGGTGCAAATTGATGATATCAGTGTCCCCAATACACATAAAAAAAATTTCTTAAACCTTTTAACTATCTCTTTGTTTATTCTCTTAAGTTATTCAGTCTACTGGTAATTTTGGTACCCACAAAGGGCCATTCCTTAGAGCATACTTCAACATTATATTTGATTTGTTTCAGGCGAAGAGAAAGTTAGAGCTAGAACCAGATTCAATTCAACAAGAAGGATTCAAGACCCCGAAATCATGTAAACGACGAGGGAGATATCTCTCTAGTGATAATAGTCCACGCAATGGACGGGGACCATGTTCTAGTTTAGATCAACTCTGGAAAAGTAAGTGAACAAATTCAATGCAACAGCATGGATAATGTCCTGATGATGCACTTTATATCCAATACAATAAAGATGAACAAGAAATGGGCAATGTCTGATACTTGTATATTTTGTACTGACCTCCCAATTAATGGACAGGCATGCGTTTAACCAAATGACCTTTGTCTAAGAAACAGGAAGACATTCAAGACCCAAATTAACGCTGAAATAGTTTAGCAGATGATAAGCATGGAGTTATAACTTTAATTCTAATGTATTTTTAAATATTTTTAGATTGTTCGAGATCACCTATAGAGAAGACCAGATATGATACATCATTAGGATTATTAACGAAGAAATTTGTTGGGTTATTACGTAGTGCTAGTGATGGGGTAGTAGATTTAAACAAGGCAGCCGAGTTATTAGAAGTACAGAAAAGAAGAATTTACGATATCACCAACGTCCTCGAGGGTATCAGTCTTATACAGAAGAAATCTAAAAATAATATTCAATGGAAGTAAGAAGCTCCATTGTCTTTACCTCTTGGTTCTTTTTTTATCCTTATCTTTTAAATGGACAGTCTGCCATGATTGACCAATTGTACCCTAGTCTCAGAATCAGGAATGTTTCTAGCTTAGTTAATCAGTAATAGTGTTCACAAGTCACTGTTGGAATTTGAGCCCTTAAATCTATGCGTGTCCAGAATTATCTGTGTTTAAAATGAGGACTATTTACATAATGTATTCAAGACCCAAATCAACCCGCGAAAATGGTGAACAAAGACGCATAAAGTAGGAAGTAAAGCTCCATTTCATTTCATCATTGCCATTAGATACAGAGAAGAGTTGTATGGCATAGTTTCCAAATTGTCCAATCCTTAACATATTTGATTTTGTATATTTTTCAGGGGCGCTACAAATTCTATAGCAGCCAATAATTCTTATTCTCAACAACCTATCTCTACAGAAACTGTTGATTTACATTCAGGTACGTTAAATATTTAGATATATTATATATTGGTTGGTCTAAATGCCGTGACTCACCAGCAGGATGGCTCTGGAGTGACCGATCTTGTCCGCCATTCCATCCAAAGCTTCCCCTGAAGAAATAGGTTGAGCTGAACTGGTGCATTATTACATCTAAAGCTTCACCCCGAAGGAAAGGGTTTGAGCTATTGTCACCTTGGTATTTATTGTACATTCCCATGATGCACTAGTCCTGCCTTGATTATTAAATGGCGTAGACTGAAAGCGTACCAAGGTGACCTTCTTAGACCTTCTCTTTTCATATATTAAATAAACGATTTATCATCTGCTGTAGGAAAGGAATGACCTTTAATAAGCTCTCTTGTACATTACAGATGTAGCAGATTTGGAAGCGAAAGAAAACCGGTTGGATGAAGCCATTAAGAACTGTACACGTCAGTTAAAATTACTGACAGAAAGCCCTGAGAATTCACGACAGGCTTACGTCACCTATCAAGATATCCGTAGTTTAAAATCACTAGATGAAAGAACAGTTATAGCTATTAAAGCTCCACCAGAAACCAGACTTGAAGTTCCTGATCCTTCTAAGGTTTGTATTTTATTCTTTTATTGGACCAACTTGAGGCGGCAAATGCCTGGGAAGAATCCTGAAAGTCTAAAAGAGTAGGCTAATGCAGCTGTCCTGGCAAAATTTACTCCTATATGCTCTTGCCAGTAGAAAAGTAGGACATAAAACTCCATTTCTTTTCATTAGTCCAATAAGATACAGAACAGTAGGACGTAAAACTCCATTTCATTTCCTACTTTGTAGATATGGTTAAAGAGTCAGAAAGGACCAATAGACGTCTTCCTGTGTCCTGAAGATATGCCAGAAGCCGACAACTCTTCCAGTGAGAAGAACAGCGACTTCGCTCCTAGCACAGATCCTAGCAGTGCTTCCAGGAATCTCGAGGAATCGTTCTCGGAAGATTCGGTGTCTTCTGATGGATACAAAGGTATGGTTAATAATTATTATTTTGATCAGTTAAAGAGACAGTAACGAGGTTTTCTTAACCTTTTTATCAGGAACACTGATATCATCAATTTGCACCATTCCAATTTTCAATCAGACATAGGCACATATGCAAAAGGTGCTTATAATATCTAATTAACAGACAGAAAAATCTTCTAATATATCCAAGGAATTTCAAAGGATGTTTTCTATGGCCAGTAAATTAAAGACTTATTACTTATTTTCAGGTCATCATGGTTTGAGAAATGCCTTCTTAGATGACGAAGACATCAGTCCAGAAAACAACTTCAACCTTCTTCAACAAACAGAAGATCAGATCATAGACGCACCCTTCGTACAACTAGAACCTCCGATAGACCTGGATGATTATATCTTCGGTCTGGACGGTGAGGGTATATCAGATTTATTTGACGTGTACAATCTTCCCACCAATATTTAAGGTTATAATTTATCTTTCATTATTTCATCTATTGATGGTCTCGGGTCTGTTTCACAAGAACTAAACTAAGTCCCAACGGTAAGGAAGAGCTCTGCTTTTATCTATCTTGATTGGTGTAGTATTTGTTAAACAGGCCCAGAATAAATTAATGATGAAATCGGGTGTGAGTCGGTTGAAATACATAGTTTAGTTTTCTTTAATTTATATCTCTTTATATATTTAGTTGTAAATTATTACTTTAAAGCCACAAGGCTTAGACATTAGACTGTTGATTGAAGTCACAATTTGCATCAGCAAACAAAAGATAAATATGACAGAAGCCTATCTTAGGTGAAAAACTTAACAAATTTTCTAGAATTAAATGCATTGTAGGCTTTCAAAAACTCTTACCGTTTTAGTTTTGTCAACAATAGATTTCATGATTGATTTGCATATTATGTGCATATATTACTTAATTAATTAAATGAATCAAATTATGATTAATTGTTAATATTTTTTCTATTAATTATGCAAATTTATGCATAGAATTATTTATGAATGGCTATGCAAGAATTTGCACATTTTTATTTGTTATATATTTAATGCAAAAGATGAAGCATTGACATTTTAAGTTAATCAATTTTTTTGTGAATAAAATTTGCATAAATTAAATAATTATGCACATACTGATATTAAATTACTCTTATATGCTAATTGAGCAAATTTAAATTGTTTGAATCTAAGTTAATAGTATTTACCCTTTAATTTGGATGAATTTACGATTGTTCCTGTTTTTGTTGAAGTTTGAAAGTAATCAGAATTCAGGGATGTTGTTTGGTCTGTTAATGCCAGTCAAGTCCTGCCAGTTAGATCTAACTGGCCATTTGAACATGGGTATAAATTAAAACCAACCATCTAAGATATTAAAGAAACTTGCCCAAAGAGGAAATAAAAAATTGAAATTAAAATGTCGATTAAAATTTGGGGCATTTCTGTAATTTATGAAAGAGAAAGATTTTGTTTTTTGTAATTTAATCATGCATTTCATCAATAATTCATACATAAATTATCACCTTATAATGGCATCATCATTCATCATCATTTGACCTAATGAGACATCATTGATCTGAGACATAATGCTTAATATCATTGACCTGCTGAGAGAAATCATTCCTCATTGACCCACTTTAGCATTGCTATGATCATCATTGATTCACCATAGCATTGCCAGTCATCATTGACCCAAAGTCGCTTTTCTATCATCATTAACCCACTGAGAGATATCATTGACCTTCTTAAGCATTGTCTATAATCATTATTGACCCACCTTAACATTGCTTGTGATCATTGACAAATCAAATGATAAACTATCAATGACCCAGAGTAGCATTGTACATAATCATCATTGACCTACGGAAATATTGAATCATTGACCCACTGATTACTTGTTAGACTCATTGACCCAATGCTGAAATTGCCAAGGGAAATATGATGAATCATTTAATATTAGTGCCTTAGATAAGAGATTATTATCACTGCCTCTACTATGCATTTATTATTGTTAAGGAATCAATTATATGGTTCACCAAAAGGATTAAATTAGTGCCTTAAAGTCTATGAGTATATTATCACTGACATTACTATGCATTTATCATTGTTAGGGAACAAGTCACCCGGTTCAGTTTCTTAAACAATTTTCACTGCCAATGGAGTTTATGTTTTTTATAGATTATTATTTCTATTTTAGTCCAATGTGCCTAAATAACTATGCATTGAACATCTTGGGAACCAATTTTGTTCACAAGTGTCACTTTTTCATATTTTCACTGCCAAGTTAAGAATATTAACATTTTTTGGGGACCAAATTCATTGTCATTTTGTTTATATAAATTTCACTGCCAATTCATATTTTGTCAATGTTGTCTGAAAGACTTGATACATTTTCAAAATATATTAAATATACAATATATGTATATAATTGTTAAACCATTTATTGTCCTAAATCACTTATTATTGCCTTCAAATCATCAAATATTACATTCAGTAATTTGAAAAACTATAAAAAAAAAAAAATATATATGCAAGGAAAGTGTATGGCAAGATACGTGTATTTATGGCAAGATATGTGTATTTATGGCAAGATATGTGTATTTATGGCAAGATACGTGTATTTATGGCAAGATACATGTATTTGTGTCAATATAATCGAATGATGGCAAGTACCAAAAAAGAAGTTTGTTAAGGAATTTTTAAAACAGTGCTATAAATATAATTATTTTTGTAAAAAGTTAAATGAAAAAAAGGAAATAGAAGAAATATATTATGAATGTTGTTATACAGTAGCTTTGTGTGCTTTGTTAAAATTTTTGTGGTCTGCTTAAAATTACCTGAGCTCATTATTTGTGAAAATACGTGTAAGGCATAGCTTATTCCAGCATCTTGTGAACATTAAGTTTACTTATTTTTAAACGATTTGACTTAAACATGTAAAACAATGCATAGGGACAAATTCGGCATCTGTTTGACCAATCATACCTAAAATGGCGAACCAAGGCCTATATCATTTCATAAAATGATGAAGTCTCTCTGGAATTTTACAGTGGCAGAATGTTTTTTGTATTGCCCTTGACAACAACACGTCAATATAAGATGTAGACCTTTTAAACAGACCATAAAACGTTTGCTTTTCGTGTGATTTATTTTTTGTTATATTAATTTGAATTTTTCTAAAAGAATCTTTTAAACCAGCATACTAGAATATTTAATTTAATTTTGTAATTTATCTAAAATCAGACACCTTGCTTTCACAAAGGCATTACGAGTCATTTTACTCCCAACCCTTGATCAACAAGCTGATCTTGTTACTTAAGTCTCTACCACGTATTCCTAGAGGGGAGATTATCAGTATGTTGAACCTCACACCATAGTGATTACCAGTTGCGTATGGTTGCGAAAAAAAACTGGGGTCTTAAGTTTTCGAATGTAACTGAGTTGTAAGTTGTGTTCAATACTCATGACCACTTTCATTATTCACAATCATATACAACTAGTAATCACTATGGTGACAGGGTATCTTATAGGTTTTAGGCTCGTAAGACCTGTGAAAAAGCGAGATGGAAATCACTATCTATAGTCAAATACCTCACTATTTACTAAAAGACCTAAGTCAAAATACTAACTGGACCTCTTCTACACACAGTCATGTTAAACTGGCAGGGATTTATGTGTGAATGAAAATTGGCATTATTTGGGAATTGCTTAATCATGTATATGACATCACAGCTTATTTTTAGCACCTTTTGCGATAGTGGCATCATAACAATGCTTAGTTTTAGTGGAATTGAAAACCACAGATGTGTGATTGAAATTTAGATGGTTCAAATTATGCTATCAGTGTCCCTGATACACTTCAAAATTTAGACAACCTCTTTAAAGTTTTTTGTTTCAAATGAGAATGGAGTTATACAGCCCTGCCAGTGACATATTGTGTGTAGTCCAATAACCCAATAGGCGTCTATTTATACAAATAATTTTCATATTATACAAGACTATATTATATACTACAGAGTGTGTGAAAGCTTTAATTATCATCAAAATATCATGCTATTATATAATACCTTGCATACTGGATTTAAACTTTCAAAACATCCTTTTTGGGAGTCCACATAGACAATATTTGTATATTAGACCAGTTAGAGAGCGGTATTAAATATGTTAATTTTGGTATATTTATTAATTATCATCAAAATGCCATGCTAACTTTATTTGATAGCTTATAGACTGGATTTAAACTTTCAAGGCATGATAGCCCTATTTGGAGAGTCCACAATGCTTGAAATGTTTTAATTAGTTTATTAATTGTTCTGGTTTCTTATCTCAGTGAGTCCACAAAGCTAAAACTGTTTGGTGTTTAGGTTATCAAAATTGACATCCCCAGTTTCAGAGAGTCCACATAGTTAAAATGTTAAGTTTGGTATAGCTATTTTGAAAATTAAATCTGTAAAAATACGGAAATGCAGTTGATTCAAAGTTAATCAGTTAAAAAAAAACACAGCCTTAAAATATTTATGCATGTGATGTTATTTATGTTAATGTAACGTATCTTAATTTTTTTTTGTTCAAATTTTATTTTTACTTAAAAAGTTTATTTGTGTTTTGTATATCTGTCCTATATTTATGTTCACAATGTCAAGCTACGTGAACTTTGTCTTTGATATGAAACAAAGTTCATAATAGCTTGACATTGTGAACATATCTGCTATAGTGTTTTTCTGTTCATGCTTGAAAACCTCTAAACCTTTTAATATTTCACTAAACATATATTTCAAAAGTTTTTTTTTTTTTCATCATTTATGGCATTCTATAGCAGACAGAAAGAACTTCAATATTTTGCTAAGTGAGGAAGAATTTCGATCTCCATTTTTGTGTCGTTAAGTATATTTTTTCTGGATAGATTTAATAATTTCCCTGTTAACCATAATTCCATAGTGCAGAAATGTATTTTGTTAATTTGAAATTCAACAAAAAATAAGGAAGAAAATTGTAAATCTTATAGAAAAAGAATAAAATTCGAGAATCAATTAGCCTTTATTTTTATTTTAGTCACTGAGTTCTTAACAGGCAACTAACCCCCCACCCTTTCCCGTTTTGCTCAAGGTGTTGTTAAGCCTTACCCCATTCCTAATCAGCCAGGGATGATACCACCACCTGCCCTTTAAGTTTAATAGATGGGTCAGTAGACTCCTTGACCATTGCTTTCAACATTATGAGACTAAGGTATGATTGGTCAAACAAATGGCGAACGTATCCCTTTTAAGCTCAGTTTATCTTGCTTGTTGACATGGAATATGGAGGAGTGAAAATGTTCACTAACCTTCGAGTTTAGTAGAAAGACGACTTGTCGGTCTCTGTAATCGACTGGCACTTTCATCACGGCATTTCTTCTGTAATTTGGAAGGAATTGGATGTCAGAAACCCATGAAATTCTATTGGAAAACTGTCTGTTCTTTTACATTTATGGCTTTTGACGTTTGCTATGTTTTGATTCAAAAACGAAAGTAGTAGCAATAGAGTTACCTCCCCCTTGTTTCTACGCGCGTTAAATATGGATTTGAGGTTGTAACGTTATTTTTTCTCTATTTTCATTGAAAATCTAAATTTTAGTCCATAAAATCATACAGACGAAATTTGTAATAGTTTAGAAATGGAATGGAAGTAGGATGGATGTTGATTTCGTCTGTTTGACACTCCAAAAACCTTAGAAATCCAATGAAAACCAATCCATGTCCGGGTTTTGCTTTTTAGGCCTATCATTATTTGGAAAGGTAGCCCGAGACTCTGAACATTAAGCAAATGACTGAAGAACGACATTCCAGAATGAAGCATGATTTTGGAAATGAAGGGAATGGGCTGGGGACTGGGAATACATTTGCGGTTTGAATGACTGACTTAACGTGCCTTTACACCATAGCGATAACCAGTTGCGTTTGGTTGCAAAATTAATAATGAATGCGACCATAAGTTCCGAACGCAACACACAACTCAGTTACATGAGTGTTGAATTCGAAGCTTCTGACTCCTTCTTATTCGCAACCATACACAACTGGTGACGGCCCTTTAAGGAATTCGAAAACCGACATGAATCTGCTCAAAGTTAAGTCCTTAAATCAATAAGGTAGACATAAGAAAAGAAATCTTTTCAATGAGAGGTCGCCACATTTTTAATAGACTTATTGGACTATTTGGATTCTTTGAGTCTTTCACGACGAGCGAGGGCTATTAACCACATCTAAAGATAATTAATAAGATTTATCTATTGAACATTTCAATACATGTACATGAAACGAGCACCTGCCGAAATGGCAACATCCAATGAAAATCCTCTATTTCAACTATTATCCAATCAAAACTTGATATTTTAAAAATAGCGATACATATTGTAATGAGACACCTGTTTAATTGTTAAGATCTTTGATAAATTGATACAAAACTTAAACTATATCAACAGCATCTTTTTCATCTTTCAACAACGGTTGGATTATTTTGCCTTCAGTGCCTTCCGTATAAAACTGTCGGATATCAATAGTGGAAGGCCCAATTCAAACACTCACTGTCGCGCTCTTTGCTTTATATTCTGTACGTCCGATGGCCTAAACAAGGAGTCGTTGCTTTCATTTCTAACCTCACAGACTACACTAGCACCACGAAAACAATCCACGTCCAAAAGACCACATTTGACTCTTTTGCAACGCAGTTTCACTACGTAAGAGGTTTATTCCACAGAGTTATCGGTCCTTTAAAGATCATCTACGTTTGCTACACTACCTACTGATAATGCTGTTGGAAATCTTCAACGACGTCTGTTCATTTCGTTCTCTGGTTTTTTAGTTTCTTTTGGTCTGACATACTGTTCTAGGTCAGGCGTCACCTCAAGTTCATATTTCCGCTGTAGTCCCGGGAACGGCATATAATCATTTCTACTATATCTTTGTATGTTAGGGTAAACGAGGGGGTTTCTGGGCGAACAGGCGGTAATAAACAGCAGACGATCTGAAAATTGAACGATGGGTTCGTGATACTTCATTACGCCCTCCGATAATTCACGGACGCTGGATAATACCTCACCGTTACTCAAGGCTTGGAAACGTGGAGGATATTTGCCTTTCAGCAGCTTGTACCATTTTTTCTTTTGAATGACAATCGGCACCGTCTCAATTTCCCACTCAGCTACAAGATGGCTGTCCTGGAGATCCTTCAGAATGCGCATGTACGGTGCCTCATAGTCCTCGAAACGCTGACGAGCCAGTTGAGAGATGGGGAGAGTATTCAAAGGTGTTGGACGGTCTATAATCAGTAGCAGACCCTTTTCTGTCAAGCACTTGATAATGTTTCTATAAACGTCTTGTGGTTCTTCCAAATAATGCGCAGTGTCTTTTAAAATGATCTTATCAAACAGAATCCGCTTATCGTCGGGCTGCTCCGACAACTTCCGGAAGTACTCCTCGGCACCCACATTCTTAATTCTGATTGGTAGATATCTATTGCCGGAAGTCTTTGCGTAATGAAAATGAGCAGGAATCACCATGGTGACAGGAGTCAGAAGACAAAATTTGTCTTGGAGAATGTCCACGATGCTATCTCGAAACTCTCCGACGTAGCACACTTTGTCCGTCGTTCCAATGTCCAAATATTTGTACAGATATTCTCGCATCTTTTCTTCGTACATTTCTCCGAAACTAAAGTCCTCATCTCCGGAAAATCTCGGAATATCGAACCACGGCTCGTAACTTTCCGATATCACAGAATATGGTCTAGGTGACTCTGGTCCAAGAAACGACGACGCCATTTTGAATCGGTTGCTAACTATCCTGCCAATGGTTTTCTACATAATATTATTTCTTTGGTAATCACGACTACACTTTATTATATTCCCGATTAACTAGGACTATGAATAAAATTCTCGTTACACCTTTGTTCTGAAAAGAAAATCGATACAAATTATTCAATAAAATGATTAAGAATATGGCAAGTCATGAATAACGACCATTGTGAAAGAATGCAAAACGACAAACAGTGAAACAACAATGGTAACACGACAATGAAGTAGGACTGAATACTTGCTAGAACAATAAGACAATGATCCATAGAAGTCGTTGAATAAATAAGAAGAGTCACAAAGTAGACTATATGTCACGAATGGTTGAAATAGGATTAAAGGGATTTTTGGACGTAATCAGAAATAACAATAACAGTCGAGTTAAACTGACAATATAACCCCCACCCCTATTTTGGGGTCAACTGGTCCTTGGTCGAAATCTCGAGCCCATTTTAGTCCAATTGCCCAAACTCATCTAGCTGAGCCATCTCTGGACAATGATCTCTCTCGGACTATCCGAACAGAATACATATAAAACAAAATGAGAGGCGGTGGCCAAATACCCACTTCCGGTAGAACTAAAGCTGGTCTGACTCAACCCCCACTTTTAAAATTCCTCATTGACTGTGACTCACCCTACCCCTACCCCTACCCCTTGTTGATCCTTCATTCTGGCAGATCACACTGCACCTTACTGTTTCTCTGCTCCTTACCTGACTCCTAACTGATTCCAAGAGAGATTAGAACAATATTCACCAGGTATATCTACTAATATCTATACTATTATGATATAAAACCAAGGGTGATAAATCGATTTGTAAGATTGAATAATTTATTACGTTATTTATTGATAACAGTGGATAAGATCGATACCGCATGTTATTATAGTTTATAACGCCCTGGGAGAGAGTTAAAGGGTGTCGTACACTATATGCATCATAAAGTAGAGGGGAGGGGGCGAGTAAGGACCACATTATTGTCAAGGGGCTCACAGCACCCGTCATTTAAGAATTCAATCATTACAATTTCCAACTGTGGGGGCTAAAGCCGGGCTAGACACATTGTTTGGGGGGTAGGGTGTGGCACTCTCTAACCTCACCTCTCTGGGCCCTGTAGAAACGCCACAATCTGCCAATGGTGCCAAAGTATTCCTTTTTAAATCAGAAAATTAAAGAGTCATTTACCTTAAAGTCGGTCCAATCTTGATAGAACTAGATAAGGCTAACGTGTATATCGTCAATGCATGACAGGGGGTTGACATGTATAGCCTACATTCGTTCATTGTCAAGTGGGTCTTATCTACCATAACGGTAAGGGTAGCGAGTTGTGGCGAGTGGTTTAGGCTTAAGTATATCAATGCACTTATGATTGGTGATGAATACTGCCTTAAGTTTCATTTTAAAAACTTTAAATAACCCAGAATGCTGTAGGTCTTTTGGGAGGTGGGGGTGAGGAACTTGTTTAGAAGCCACACATCTTGGCAACGGTTAAAGTGTTTTAACATGATAGACTATCAAGAGCCATCGTTTAATAGCCAACAGTTTCGGACTACAGTGTGCAGTATGCAGCGAGAAAAAGCATGTTGTTTTTGCCTCGTAGGGATCCGAAGAATCTAGCATTCCTCAGAGGCAAAAACTCCTAGCCTCTGTAAAAGTGTCTATGTTAGACCACAGAGTCGCCCAAACTCAGTAGTATTGGTTTCTAAGGACGCTAGTTACGTGTTACATTGAGTAGTATATTGCGACAGTTGTGTCAATATAGCTAGTAGTACAATAGATAAAGGTGGTTATTATAATAGATAGGAATCAATACAGAGACGTGTAACATATATAACTATGTATGGCGAATTTGTACACTTACTTTTCTAACCTAATTTCATATAATCAGGTCACACATCATAAATGAGTGATGTCTCCGAGCCCCTTAAGGTCGGGGTGGCTGCCAGAGGACCCCAGAAGCCTAAGAATTTTAGATAGCTGGGACCAGGACGATAAAGAGGCTGGTTTGCACAAAATTTTACCTTTCACAGGTCTGAGGGGTATGACCCACCCTTAAATATGACACTGGTTAAGGGTACCCACCAACCCATCTTACTTGCAAAAGAAGCTGAACAGGGATAGCATAAGGAACAAATGCACATAAAATAATAGGGAACACCCTAGTGTTAAGGGGTGTACCAAATATGCGCCAATAGAAAACAGGGCGTTTTCAAGCCATTTTCAATCCCATTTCATTTATCCTCAGTGAAAATTAATAGACAAATCTCAAGACAATTTTTTATTCATAGAATCTACAGCCATCTAGAGCACGAGATCTCTGGCTTGTAAATATCGTGGATTGTCGAAGTTGGTCAACTGTTTAATCAAACAGACCGAATCCCATATCATCATCGGACTCCTCTGATTCCTCTTTCTTCGCTTCTACCTTGGCAGGGGCAGCACTGGAAGCAGCAGCCGCAGCTGGGGCAGCTGCTACAGCAAACTTAGAAGGATCTTTCAAGTACTCCTTAGTCTGAAATAATAAATGCATTGAAATGAAATTGAAAATTAACGTACATCGAACATCTGTTCCAATTTCACGAAGACAGGCAAACAGATGTGGACCCAGGACCTGCATAAACCAGAAAATTTTAATCCAAAGGAACTATCTCTTGATCTATGCATGGATATAAAAACAGCTATGTCAAACCAGAAAATTTTAAATTACTCACCTTTTCAGCCTCAGTAAAAGAGATCTCAGTAACACAAGCTAGAGCCAGTAGATTTTTAAATCCATTAGCAATAGAGTGTGGTACTGAAGCAGCAGTAGGATATCCTACAACCAATGAAATACTGGCGATATTTCTTACTCCCTGAAATATAATAACAATGGTATAAAACATCACATCCTATCCTGAATACTTGTGTTACCATGGTAACGAAGAGGTAAGACAAATTGGGGTGAGGTTTGGACACCATGTAAAAATCCATACAAGCAAATCAATTCCAGTAAAGAATTGTGCGTGAACTCCAAAGCGAAATTCAAACAATTTTGTGACCTACCTCCATGAAGACTCCCTTCAAATAATTATCAGTAATATCCAGAATCTTAGGGCTGAAGATAGTTCCTGAATCGTACACTGTAAACAGAAGAAACATTTCTTATTGAATACATTTACTTATTAATCATGCAGTGAGGGAAATTTTGCCAAGATAGCTTACTATTTCTGATTTCCAACTGTCCTGAGATCTTTAACGTGCACAGCCTGTGGCACACAGGCCCTCGGTTTATTGCCCGATCCAACTGACGCTTTTTGACAGGGGGGAAAAGGGGTTGAAAGACATGATTAAATCTCATGAGAAACATTACTTACCATTTTCAATCACCAGACCATATGAGAAGGGTGAGATGTTCAACATGTTCAGAAGCGTGGCTTCAGAAGCTCCCACCTTTTCTCCTTCCTTAATCAAGTTCACTTCATTCTGAAATTGAAATAAGACATTTTCTATATTTCAACTCCCAGTATGGTTGTATTGTACCTCTTGCTAGCTTACCAAACCTGGCTATTCCTTTTTCAAAACACTGTTCAACACTCTTTGCACGGTTTGTCAACTTCTTAGTATCAACACTTTAAGACTGTGGAATAGTGCAGACAACAGTGCTTTGGATTGTCGTCTGCAAGGTAATTAGGTGCCAAGGGTTCAAATCTTCAAAATAACCTCATGTCAGCTGTTATCCCCTAATGAAGATTCGAAGTTAAGAATACTCCATTGGTCATCAACCTATTTCAATTTGATGCAAAACAAGCCAAAATAACAATGCACCTACCAAGATTTCAATGGTACCCTTGGTAATTTTGGTGGGAATTTGTAAAGCTTGAAAGAAAGAGGTCTTCTCTGGACCCAGGGCTGTTTGCTGAGCTGGAACTTTGACATCCAATGGAGCAAGGGCTCCTGCTTTGGCTGGAGCTTTTACCTAAAAATAAAGAAATGAATTTATTATAGGGAGAGTCCGTGAGCTTGTTAAAAACAGAAAGCATGACAGGGTTGTGTCCCTTTAAATATCAAAGACATCCAGTTGCTCGCCTGAGTCGTCAAGTTGTTCAGTGACTGAAAGCCAGGAAGCAGCACAACGTTTCACCCAAATTTAATACAAAATAATTCTGTGAATAAGATAAATTCAAATCTTACTTTGCTCTCCAACAGGATTGCTCTTACTTCAACCAAATCATCCTTGGTGAAGACAAATCCAATATTACCTCGAATCTTTGGAAGAATCCTGAAATTAGAAGCAAACCTCTCTTGAATTGGTGGCACCTGGAGACAACTCTCGTCTGATCTATGACAACCGTTGTAATGTGGCTAGTATTGTATTGAAGTATTGGTGCAATAAGCTTTCAAAGCTCAAGCATGAACACACCCCTGCATTCATGAACGTTGTCTGTGTCCCTTATATACAAGTCCTTGCAAGGCAACTTTAACATTATAGTCATAACTTGTACCTACTTTTCTAAGGTGGAGTTGTTTTCAAGATGGCCTCTGATGGCTTTCCTCATCATGGTGTTCTTGCCCATCAACACAACTAAAAAAAAAAAAAGAATTTGAAATCCTTTTCCTATTGAAATGTGTCTTTTCTTCAAATACTGCAAAGAATTTATCTTGTAAAGTTAAAAACAGATTTTACCATAGAAACAACAATTGAAACATGCTAGGTCAAACTTGTCACCATCACTTACCTCCCTTGCCTCTAAGAGCAATACGGATGCTCTGCATCTGTTTGGAACCAACATTGTCAGCATTGACGATGAAACACTTGGGATATTCATCAAATAATTGCTGAAAGCAGAAACACAGAACTATATTACAGTAATCAAGAGCCACAACTCCTGATATACTAAGAAAACATCAAGCAATGCTCAAGGCTAGTAACTCCTGTATTTCTAAGAAAACATTACAAAAACAACAATCAAGGCTCAAGGGCCATAACTCTTGCATAACTAAGAAAATATGGCTAATAAGCAATTGGTGCTCAAGGGCCATAACTCCTCAAGTAATACTTACTACAAGTCTCATGAAGTATTTAGACTTCCAGGTTTGTTTATCTTCCTTGACCATCTTGGTGAATCAGGGATAGCCTACTCAGCCTTTTAAAGATAAACCTGTAACAGAGAGATCAAATCAAATTAGGGTGGGATCATCTTACATTTAGCCCTGCGATCATGTAGCTCTCGCTTTCCCCGGCCATTTTGTGTTATATCCTATTTACAAGAATCCCTGCAACGATGCGACAATTAATGAAACTGACAAAGTCTTGCAAAGCGTTCATTACGGGGCCCAATAACTGTAAAGACGTGACAGAAATTATACGGTTGGAGGTTGGGAAAACTAAGACACATTTGTGTTTATATTGCAACAAATTGTGACGATCTATCCGGTCCAAAAAGGAATCGGGCGTTTGATTTGTATCTTAGGGTTGTGATCTATCATCGTACGTTTCAGATCGCTGATTTTCATCGTTATCAAGCGACAATATTTGAAGTTTTTCTAATCGAAAATCAAGCGTGCTCACCAAATAAAATGTCGTAAGAAAAGAATGAACACGTGGTATCTCCACCTGGTGGAGGAATTTAGGGGAGATAATTCTTTGTAAATTAAAAAGGTTACAGACTACACATAACTCGATATTTTTCTTATATGTAAGAAACGGCGCGTAAAATTTATCATGGTTATGGCTTATTTGAGGAGTTTGCTAAAGGCTTCTTTTAAAATCAAAATCAAAATCAAAAGGATTATTTTAGTAGATTATCTAAAAACGAATACCCTCTGTAACGTACGCTACACAAGAAAAACAATCCTCATCAGGACAGCTAGTCTAGGAAAAGGGGCTTAATTTCCCCAAATCAAGGCCTAAGAACATGTGCACTCACTGAAGCGCATCATCATACGTGGTTAGGCAGCGTTATATGTCAATAAACGAAATATGATTCATAATATAATACAATACAAAATAACAAATACTCGGACAATAAGCGGATTACTTATACTTGTTACCTATTGTATGTTTCTGACATATAACCACAGGTTTAATACGCAGTTTATCGCATTAATAAGTATTTCTATATGTTTATATAATACAAAAGGGGCGAGTCAAAGTAATACTGGCAGTTGTAAAAGAAATTGAGCATAAAAGTCGACCTCACATGAACTTGTCACAAAGCAAGTCATGGGTGTAACGTTCAAAGAGAATTTCTCACTTCAAAAAGATCTTTCCCACACCCTTGATATTCGTACCTTGGTTTGTGACGAGACTGAACCTAGTCTCTAAAGCATTAAACGTGGAATCAGAATTTATTGTACTATTTTTAATATAATATTCCAGTTCACTTGAAAACAAATGAACAAAAGAAAGAAGAAAAGGGCGTGGGGGTCTTGGAGTAAAAGCACATTGAATAAGACTTAGATAAAAGTCTAAAATTTATTAAACACTACCGGAAATGACGCTTTGGGATCAAACGGAAGGATTCATTGTGTTGCCATTTACATAATTCCCGGCCACCATTTAAAAATTGCTAGACATGTCCGGCAGGTTCTTTATATTTCTATTGAACTTTATTGAGAACTTAACACACCCTTGTTGCCTTTTGAATATTCTTCATTTTTATTCTGCGGATTTATGTGTATTTTATTCAATTATATTATGGGCTTAATTATGAAATATAGACCCATCCAATTAAGGGGAGTCAAGACTAACATTTTCGGGGGGATTTGCTGTGCTTCTCGGATATTTCCATTATTTCTTCAAAAGTGGTTGAGGGGCTTTTAAACATTTATGGAAGTTATTCAAAATTTGATAAATCCTACGTCGCAAGATATAAATTTGGGGTAAAAATTCAAACCTCTATCCCACCTGATCTAAATGGATTCAACCATTCATTGACAAAATCGATTAGCTAATATAATAAGATTTACCGATATATACATTGCCTTATTATTACGACCAAATATGCCAAATAGTCAAATATACTCCATAATAAGTAAACAATATATATGATATTTTGTCATGTTTAGTCGTGTTTTAGAGAACGCTACTAATTGCGATAATGACGTAGTCAGGTAAACAGTTATATACAAACTACTACTCACTTCAAACACTCTGGTCGTCTGCTATCGTCTTGGTCACTAACGTATCGTCGACATTTTGTTTTCGTCTTGAATGGAATCACAATTTCATTTCTGCAACTTAAATCCACAGAGACGGCATTGAAATTTAAAACTTGCAGAAAGATAACGGTGGGAAAGCGTAAAACGTCATAGATTTTAGGCTATTATGACGACATACTTCGAGACAGAAGTTTTTGGTATCGCCGGAAAATTGCAAGTGTTACTGAATGTGTTTAGATAATCTGGCCGTGTGATAGACTGAATGATAGTACAGCACAATCAACCACTTTGATCATGATTGACAGTTTCTAGTAATTTGGTAGGATATATAGTAACTCAGTAATTCTTACTGATAGTGTTTCGGATATGGGTTCAGGTACCAGTAAACCTAAACCGGTGCCGCAGAAATCCACCACAAAATCGCCCGAGAAAGAAAATGGAACGGTTACTAACGTAAACAATAAGTCACCAGATAAGAGGAAAGGAAATGTGCACCAAAAAGGATCAGGGACGCCTGTCAAGACGAAGTCAAACGCGAGTGAAAACAAATCTCCGAAAAAGTCGAAAAAATCCAAAGATTCGGATTGGAGTTCTGACTCGGATTTCGAAGACGATTTAGACGAGTTCATTAAAGAGACAGTTTCACATGCAGCGAAAACAAATTCATCTAACACAAACAACGAAGAACCGGTTTCCTCTAGACCTCGTACATCTCACGGACGTACAACTAGTCGTCCGGAAAATGCGTATCCGGAAACGTACGCGCAGAAACATACACGTGAACAGTATACTGTGGATCGGCAAGCGTTGATCCGACAGAAAACTATTTATAGAAACCCTGATGATTGGAAAGATGATTCGGTGAGTATTACATCTTCATTTAGATAGTACGACCATAAAAATATACAAAATTAAACTAAATAACCAGCAATATATAAATGAGTGAAATACCATTAACTACTGATTAGAAATCTTTAAATCTTCCATTAACACAGATTAAATTGACTTAACAGAGGGGTCACAGAATATAGGAGAGCATATTATGTTTTGAAAAAGTCCAGGGGAGGTGCCCCAACTCACGTTACAGCCTCACCCCTTGCCAGCCCCGTCGCCAGGGGCTCAGATTTTGTAGTCTACTCAGAAAACTTGAAGGATCAAAGGCTCGTTTATGACAATTTTAAGGTGCCAGTCCCCACACTAACGACGGGGCTGCCCCTCGCCCGGTGTCGGCTCTCACCCCTTATAGATAGTCTAGATTAGTCCAGTGTTCTAATTAAACTAAATAAATAATTAAGGCAGGACGAAAGGTGATAATTATCTAGCGATATTAACAGTATGTTTTGTCTAATGGATTTCTAGACCTAATCAAATAAATATTACAATGAAGTTTTTATAATGATAATAACAACCTACATAGACCAAACAAACAATATTAGCTTTGTGAACTCTATAAAAGTGATGCCGAGTTGACGAACCCGATGTCTGATTTTTAATTCAGAATCCCCCAAAATATCTATTGCCTCCAATGGCGTTTCTACACCCTCTCACCCAACTTTCCATTTCTTTTTATCAATTTGCATAGTGAAAGAATTTTCTGTTAATCCACCTGGAAAATTTTGTACCCCCTGCTCTACCCCCTTGCCCAATTTTTCCGAGAAACTCCACTAATTGCCTCGCCTAAAAGTTCCAAGTCATATACTGTTTGATAGGCATTAAGGGATCGGCACGAATAGAATATTTCTGGATAAAAACTCATTATCTGTTGAATTATATATTGGAAATTACATCATGTATAGATCCCCTATTCCACTGCCTCACTATACTCACAGGAAGATATCAGAAATCACTGGCAGTGGCGGAGTCAAAAGGCAGCGCCGAAGGCAAGTTTTTCGAGCAAAAATCTCATAACTAGGAAATTAGGGCAATCTCAGATATCCCCCCCCGCCCCCTCTCGGACGTAAACCTGGCTCCACCACTGAGCACTGATCGATATAAGAACTACTTGCTTTTTGTTATTTACAGGAAGAGTCTGAAGAGGAGCATGGTGGATTTGATGCTTCTAAATTTAGACAGGTCAATACACATAACGTAAGTTTCCGAATTTCTCGCAGTTTTTACAAATTCTCATAAACGAAATGCAGTTCTTATGCAATACGAAACTCATTCTAAAAAGTTCTTGATATTTATTTTAGTTTTTTCATTCCAGGACCCGAACCAAGAGTCGGTGGTAAAAGGTGAGCAATAACATATCTATCTAATCTAATCATCACAGCAAATCATTTCTTAAACAATCAGTAGGCCTATAGTTTTGAAGTTGACACTACAATTCAGTTGGAGGACTTTAGAAGAAAATTAGTGGTTATGATACATTGATGGAATTCTTTCTAATCAGAGAACGGAACGTCTTTCCACCAGACAGGAAATCGATATGTCATCTAGTAATTATACAGGGGAAAGATGAGGTAGGGGCGAGAGGCTAGTAGTGGGTGCCGCGAAGACAAAGGCTCTTACTATTAGTAACCTCTGATCATTCGTAGGGGGGAAGGGCAAAGTAATATATCCAGTAGAGGCACTGGGTCAAGCTTGGCATTACTAATTAAAACCATAGGGTAAACGTTATGTTTATTTGTGTTTTAGAGTTCGAAACCCCCCGGTACATCACCTCTAAAGATGGGAGAAGGGAAAGTTCTTATGGAATTTACGAAAAAGAAAGAGAAAAGCCAGATTATAGCAGAAGGTTAGTACGTAAGCCCATTAGTTTTAGCAATTTAGGGTAGCCTTGCCTAAACATCGTTTTGTAATAGGCCCTATCGAACCTTTAGTCTAGACGTTTGAGCACTGTATCGTCTGATATTGGGAACAGTTCAGAACACATTACAATAGATCTGGGGGCTTAAACTTTAGAAAATAATACCTTAATCTTGTTTATCTTGTGACTGGAGCTACGATATTTTGACAGGGAGACGTCTGCAGTTATAACGTCGTTGAATGGTCAAAGGGACGCAACTCCTTTTAACACAAAAATATAATTTTCAGACTACAGTTAATTCTTCATTTTTTTCTTACGCATTTTAGAATCAGTAAAGTACCAGCATATGATCTGGAAGAACAGAGGCTATTGGCTGATCTAGAGAATGAATTTTAACTCAAGTGAAGAGGGGAATCATGTGATATTTACTCTGAAATCTGTGATATTAAGCTATAAACTTGTATTCCTGTTAATAATAATTGTAAACTCATGCGATAGATCACAGAAATTTTACTGCTTGACAAAATATAGCAACGTTTGCTTTGTTTATCTTATCAAAACCTACAATCATTCATAATATTTTGATGACAAGAGCTCATTTTTTGAAGCTGACACGTTTCAGATACTAAATCCTCATCAGGACAATGTTAGGCATGTAGGAAAAGTAAGTGAAACTATATGTGAGATTTCTGAGATTTTAAAGGGTTATGGAAAAAAATCCTTATAAGAGATAAAGGCTGACTGTCCATGTCAGATTTCTGAATTTTTTGTTGTTTGTGAGAAGAGATCTGGATGGCTTCTTGTGATAACCAATATTTTTGGATATCATCATAAATATCCTGTAAATAAATTCATCCCATTTTTGTTTTCCCTTTTTGTTTGGTTCTTTATTACATGGGAATGGATAGACAGTGTTTTGATATTTTGGAATAGGAAGAATTCTATAGAAAAGAATCAAGTCTATGGAAATGAGACAACATTTTATTATGAAATTAATGGATATATACAAATGATAAATAATATAGAAAAAATAAAACGCTTGAGTTCAAAGATGCTAAGGGCTAGAGGAATCTTGGACAAAATCTCTCCTCGATATCATAAGCTAGTACTTGGAGTTCAGTTTTAGTCAAAGAATCAGTTTTTAGGAACAATTTTTCATTCAGAAACTTTAATCAAGACTCTTCTGCTTCTTCTTCTTTTAAAATTTCATAATATTCTGACACTTTTATCTTCTTAGGGATGATATCTTCAAAAAAAAATAAATAAATTTGATTAATAAAAATCTGTACAAGCAAGAAAATTCTTGTCCAAAGTATGGCAAAATCAAGAGTAAAAGTTGTATAGTAGGGGACTCCTCCCAAGAGAAGTACTCTCAGGTGTTTCAAAATGAATAAGAATGGTCTGCTTCAGACTAGGAGGAATTCTTATGAACAACAGAAGAGTCTCTCTCTGTATTCTGGATGAAAATGGTATTAAGTAAGAAGGTACCTTGTAAAAATTGTAGAGTTTCGTCATTGTTAACAATTTCTGCTAAATCATTGTAGGTTATCTCTGAATCTTTATTTCTTTCTAATGATACTTTAGCCAAGGCTTGGATAAAAAGTTCCTAACATTAAAAAAAAAAAATAACAAAGAAATGTTTGAAGATCAACTATTCCACCAGTAAATAAATTGGCCAATAAATTCTCTTTTACTTACAATAGATATACTTCAGTATTGAAAGAAATCCATCAGTAAATACATTAACAAATTACTAAGTTCAATGGGGTCTGAGCCTATAAGTCGCAGACCAGTTATCTCCCTTGAAAAAATTCGTTTGACAAATTATGTAAACAATGGCAATTTCAATAAAGATCTCATATGAAACATTTAAATATAAATACCGTTGCTTTCCCCGTCATCTGTAGAGCTTCTTGACTGATTATGGTTACATCTGGAGACGATTTCATGATTGTTTTCACTCTTGAAAGCGGCAGAGAAAACTGATGTCGTTCTTTGTCGGCCATGATGAATTTTGTTAATCCCGCTCTAACGGTTCATTGGATAAATATAAAGAGAGAAAATATATCTAAGTTATAATTATATTCTGAAAAATAAAAATTAGCAAATTTTAAGTCTCAAATTTGTCTCGTCTGAACATTTCTGCAAATAAGTACGAATTTGGAATTGTCATTTTCTTAGTCAAAATATTTCTGATACTGCGGTGCTGTTCTCACGTTGTACCTACTTCCTTTTTGTACTACTTCGTGGAAGGAAAGGCTGTTTTCTTCAAATCATTAAAGGTTAATTGCCTAAATTTGTATCATTCACACCTATTTATCCCCTCCTCTTGCCACATACGCGCTTTGGACAACTTTGAAAGCGATCGGGATCCATCCAATCGGTATAATGTGGTCATTTCGTCTGCTATCTGTTTTTTTTTTTGTTAACACTGCATATTATACCACGGTTTAGCAGTAGACCTATACATCTACCTCTTTAACAGCCTCTGATTACTATTTGGACAGTTGTCGGCTGGTGTAAAGACAGAAAAAACAGGCCTTGTTTAGTGGGGATTTTCTGCACATCAAAAGGTGAAGGGTAACAGAGGCTGGAATAGTCAATGGAGGCAGATGTTTCGGACGGAGGTCTAGCCAACAAATGAAAAATGACTGGCACAAATTTAGGAAATAATGCTTTGTATTTAAGTCATTTAGCCTAAGATCTTTTCTTGTCTATTTCATGTTAGAAAGAAACATAAAATGTCTGCCCATCCATTATTGCACGATTCCGTCTGGCTACATCAGAGAAAATATGAAGATGCTGAAGCGTTTTATCAGTGTGTAGTCGCAGGTACATCCGCAAATGTCTCTTCACAGGTGCTTATCCTTTTATCTTCTATTGACAAAAACTATTGATTGTTCCAAATTCCAAATAAATGCCTGATTAATCGAGGCTACATGTGTAAGCGAGCTGAATTAAGGTATATTTCATGACATAAGATTATTTGAAATTTGTCCTTGGACTAAGGTTAAAATATCTACTGTGGCCATGTTCTATTATTGTCAGTTTTGATTTGATTATTTAAAAAAAACGTCTAATAAATTTGTTTGTCAACCACTTAACAAATATTGCTTTCATCCTGATTGAAGAACATCTTCATGATGCAAGCTTTCATGAACTTCATATTTATACCTTAACTGCAATAGCCACCTTTCTTGTATCAAATCGCTGCGTTACGTGATGTGATAAAGAAAGGTGGCTATTACAGTCAAGGTATAAGAAGAAGTTAGTAATAGCTTGACATTGTGGAGATGTTCTTGTAACAGCAAAGTGACCACTAAATGCCTCTCAAACCACCATAAAAGCATGTGAAGAAAACTTTATATATTTTAGGCCTCGACGGGCGGAAAAAGTTCCCTAATCAATGAAATTACTCAAGCCAGGCAACAAATTCAATTAGCATTGAACAATCCAGTAAGTAGGATAATCAAAGCTACTGGTAGACTCTTATTTCCAGACTGTTTAATTTTATTAGTAATTGATGCTTTTTGGCTTATTAAGTTATGCAAAAATATCTCCGCTTTGCAGTCAATACTTCTTTTAAAATCAATATCCAAAGAACGACAATAGTACAGTAAGTGTATCAGAAGACCCAGATTAAAGGAAGAGCCATGTATTTGTCAGAAACTTTGTTTTTGTCAATCAAAATTCACAGTCTGGACATAAAGTTCATTTTCATCAATTTAAAATTCATTTCCAAATTTCACTTCTTCAATTTTTTTTGTTTCATTTTTTCCCTGCTGCTTGTTATATTTCATTGGCTAATTTTTGTGATTTTTTTCTGCTTTTTACTAATTTTGTTCACATTTTTGATGATTATTTCTGGATGTTGGCCTTCCATTTCAATCTTATTTTGGGAATGCTTGTTAACTTTCCTTACACACATTTGTGACTTTCCTGATTTGTTTGGACTTAGTTTGACTTTGAAACATTAACTTTTTCTCTGTACCTTTTCGTTTTGATTTATTTTCTAATTTTGGTTGACATTTGCTACTAAATTCTTTATTACTTTTCACAATAGATAAAAATTCTGAAATTGAAGGGATTGTGTTTTCTGGAATTTCAAAGCATGGGGTTAACAGCTTTCGAACTGTATAATCATCAATACTTTACACTGTCAACTCAGTTGGCAGTGGAATAGCTGTGGTAGTGAGTTGAATTGCTGTCTGCTTGGAGATTAAGTAATCAAACTCCCCCCAAAGTAGGAGAATTCTGATGCCTCTGCTTGTGCTTCCGAGAGTCAGCCAGTTGTCCTCTTTCACTCCCTGATACTATGTTTAATTCTGTATAACTGTTTGTTTCAATGCAGCGATGGAGTTCACAGAATAATAATATTAATCAAACTGAAGTAGGCAGAATGTTAGATGTTGTATTGATTGTTGTTTTTGTGATTTTATAATGTGTTTATACCTTGACTGCAATAGCCACCTTTCTTGTTTGTGAATGCAGCAATTTGATTGGATTGTACGCTAGCAAATACAGCCAAACAGAGGACAGATGATACAAAAAAGGTGTTCATTCTAGTTGAAGAAGAAGAAGTACGATGTTCGTAAAAGCTTGACATTGTGAAAATTTATACATTTTGCATCCACATATTGTATTACAAATCTGTTTTATATCGCTAACGTTCAATCCAATCATTTACTAACTTTCGTAATATAACGAAGGGTGCCTATTGTAGTCGAGGTATAAGTACAATGCTCGTAATAGCTTGACATTGTAAAGATGTGAAATCATTATCTAGACCAAGTTAAAATACTGGTGTATAATACATTTATATTTTTAATGCTATATCAATGAAGTAATTAACTGATATGAAACTGAGTAATTAATATAAAGTGAAAGAAAAACTATGTGTTTTGAGAATTATTATAAGAGGCACTATCTGTTATGTTTTTCAGGGATCAGTCACCATGGATACCACCAGAATTGATGCTTTAGAACGTGATAACAAAGAACTCAGAAAAGGTAAGAATCGTTTAGGAATTCTTGGTCTATCAGAAATATTTTGAAGCTGATATTCTGTTGTTGTCTACCAGTGCTTCATAAATAAAATATCACCCCTCCACAGAGATCATGATTCATTGAAAATATTTGAATGCTGTTTATTTTAAATTTCAGTAACAAACGATTTAAGGAACTTGGTGATCAAGTTAGAAAATAGAATAGTAGCTTTAGAGGGAGGTAAACCTACCAGCCAGTCTAAACCTGCCCCAGCAGATGATGATGATGATGATTTTGATTTATTTGGTGGTGATGATGAAGATGCAGAGGTAATTAGAATTTTTTGGTGTTTTTGAGGGTCGCAGCCACAGCAATGAAGACGTAACCAAGCAAATGATGTCATGACTGGACGTAACCAAGCAAATGATGTCATAACTGGATGTAACCAAGCAAATGATGTCATGACTGTAAAGAACCAACGCTGTAATCGACTATGCTATAAGAACGAGAACAAGAGCAATTTGTTGAATTATGTTTCTCATTTTGGTTGTGACCTGGACAAAAAGTCTGCCTATCATTAAATAAAAACCCGGGTCTTATTTCAGGCGGAATTAGAAGCATTAAAACAGAAGAGAGTAGCTGATTACAAAGAAAAAAAAGCTGCCAGTAAGTTTGGAATGTCTTCTTTTCATTGTTCAATAAAACAAGGCGAACCTTTCGAATAAATGGCTTCTATTTGCAATTGAAATACTAAATAGTGCAAATGTTACACAGAAGGTAATGAACATTTTGCTTTTTTTCTTCAGAACCCAAAGTGATCGCCAAATCCAATGTAGTCCTGGACGTCAAGCCGTGGGATGATGAAACAGACATGAAGGAAGTAGAAAAACAAGTACGAACTATTGAAATAGATGGCCTAAAATGGGGAGCAAGTAAGTCTTGATTTTATTAACAGCATTCACTGAGACAGACATTTATGAGGGCTGATTGTAGCACAGTCGGTTAGAGCTTTGGAATCATAACATGATGTCATTTGCTTGGTTACGTCAAACAAATTAGTAGTAGTGGGTTCTAATTTCCAGTCGCCTCAGCTACGTATTATCCTGGAAAGATCAATACCCGGATTATTTTGTTACCAATGGGTCTCACATAGAGACTTTTCAACCCTTTTTTTTCCCCTATGTGTGTCTTGAGGTATTTCCTGGGTAATTTTCAACCAGGTTTCCCCCTATTGGTGTCTGAGGTATTACCTGGGTAATTTTCAACCTAGTTTCACCCTGTCAGAGTTGTAGGAGGTATAATAACGTATCAATTGCCATATTGCAGGTAAATTAGCACCAGTAGGTTATGGTATAATGAAACTACAGATCTGTTGTATAGTAGAAGATGACAAAGTCAGCATAGACGATTTGGTAGAAAAAATCACAGACTTTGAAGATTTGGTGAGTAAAATTTACATTGTTTTTTAAAGTGATCTTTGTAAAAAACAATGTGACAGCGATGCGGCGTATGAATACACAGCATTAGACAAAAATAGACCCACTACGATGGAATAGATCTCTGTCTCTTAGTTTGTGTTAGGCACTAATGATGTTATATATATCTGTTTCAGGTACAAAGTGTTGATATAGCAGCCTTCAATAAAGTCTAACTTTCACAATTAAATAAAATATTTAAATTTTACTGCTTGTTTTTATTTGAGAGCCTTAATTTTCCTTAAGGCTTGTAGGCCTAGACAGTTTGGAAGAGAAGGCTAATGCTGCTGTCCTGGCAATGTTTCCCTCATTGTACACCACATGATCCTGAGAACCCCTAAATCCCTCAAGATTATGATCCATGCCCACGATGCCCCTGCTCTTGTATAATGATAAAGCATGCAAAAAGCCCTCTAAATTTGACACAACATTTATTCTGACTGATCAAATGCAATATATAAGAAGCCTTATCATAAGGCTAACTGGTCTTGGGAACATCCAACTTAAATAATGCCAGAACAAGGCAAAATCATTTGAAATTTGCAAGTTCTTGCCAAAATCATACCCTAGAAGAATCGGAAGTGCGATTGAAGTTAATACTCCAGCTTAAAGCTTATAATGAGACCAATTAATCCATTGTATTAATTGGGGGAAGGTTCATCTTTAATTTTTGATAATACCAGTCTCGATCATCCAGATTTGAAACACTAACAGTAAAATTATAAAGTTTCTTAGCAACGGACGCTATCAATAGACTTGATCAACAAGACACTAAAAAAACGCCTCGAAGTGAGACAAGGATTAGAATAATTGCGTTCAAATTTGTAATTTAGGTAACTATTGTGTAATTTTCTGCAAAATCTATTCAATTTTGGACTAAATCTATTCAAAAATTTCGAAAATAAGTCTACACAAGTTTTGAAAATAGAAAATTGCACATCTTACAAATCCACATATTAGTTTTAGACGTTAGTATATTTCTTCCATGATAGAAACTTTAGACGGTGAAAATGTTTTCTAGTTTGTTTTCCTGTTGTATGAAGGTTTGTACTTTTATAATTTTTTTTAATGAAAGGAAATAGTTTTGAAATCCATCTCTACGAGCAAAGAATCCCGATTTTTGATTCGATCTGAAAAGAGTAACTGGAACGAAAACAGTTTTACGTGTAAGGTGCGTCCAATATGCAAATGTAAACAAACCAAAAAAAATCGAAAGCAATTGACAATATGACAAACAGTCCATTCTTAATTAATAATTAACATCGGCCGTGAATGTATGAATTATTTCATTACAAATATGATATCTTACAGAGGCTTTAGGCCTGTCCTATGTAAGTTGTAGCAACCTCCCCCCCCCCTCCGCCACTCTTTTAAAAATATATAAGTGAGGTTCTTAATTCTTTTTTAGTTTCAGATATAAAAATGCGCAATCTAAATTAGTCAAAGATAAAGAATAACAGCTATCAACATGCCAACGAAAGATCCGAGAGCCTACGTTAATCGACAGCCTCTACCTATTGCGTCTCAGAAAGGGTTAAAACTACAGGCCCGATGTGATACAGTGTATAACCCCATTCATCCTAGTAGAGATATCGTCCGTTCAGCTAATTATAGACGTAGACAAGAACAATTAGTCACTCAAGGATTTAACGCATTGAATTACCGCCCCTATGTTGGAATCGGTGATCCATTCTACCTTGATGAAAAACGCCTGGTGCTGAGTGCTCTAGGACAGTGGGAAGAGGTAAGTGTTCAGTTTTATAAAGTTGTGGGGGGGTGGGGGGGCCCTTCCAGCAGTAGCTCACTAAAGTAACAGGACCAGCTGAGGCCTAAACCTCTAACTGCAAGCTTAACCAAGGTGAATTACTGACCAAAATCTAAACAAATGTGTCCCTTTCCATGGCTTGAAATAACTTTAGAAATGGGCCGGACAGTTTCTTAACCTTTTTATTATTTATTAATCTTTATCTCTCTGTAATATCATTGTATTATTTATTATAGTCAGATGAATCGTGCTATAGTTCTAGTTCTGATGAAGATGAACGAGGACTGGAAGTCACTAAACAGAAAAAATCAAACGTAAGTCTTTCATTAAATATGAAGTCATCATCACTCATTATTCCAGACGACCTAGCTGTAAATGGGTAGGGATAATCCGAGAGAGATCAATGCCAAGATGTTGGACGAAAGGACCAGCTGGTAGAAAGGATCATTGTGAAGCTATCTTGGAAAAGATCAAAGCCAAAAGGTTTTGACAAGGATCTGTTAGTAGAAAGGATCTTTAACTGTGAACCTAAGTTATTATCCTTGTAAAATATAGTTGTTTCTTTCTTTCTTGTACAAATTTCTTTTTTTTTTCAGTCGGCTGCTAATTTTATGCTGCGTAGAAAAAAGCGGGAACTTAACAATTTGAATAAGGAAGTTAGACATGGAAGGTAAGTGTCTATTTTCTGTGATATTTGCAGGCAAAAATTGGAATCAGTGTTCTCCGTTAAAAATAACAAATTTAGATAACCTTTTTACAATCCCTTTAATGTCTGTTTCAAGTGTGAGTCAATATCACAGACGTCAAATGATTGATATCTAGTTTATATACTTGTGAATTATCAACTAATCTATATGACCCTTTAATATTAAAGTATATTTATAGTTCCTTGTAAACACTCTAAATAAATCAAACTTTATCTTTCCAAGTGGAAATAAATCAAGTATGGCCATCCGTACTTAACCTTACAAAAGTCATTTGATAGTATTCTTGACTATCAAAATGGCTTGATGCTTGAAAAAAAAATAGCACAGCGACAGGGAAACAATCCACTGTCCATGCACAACAACGGTACGGAAAAGATGGAGAACAAAGACAATACACTCTGTGGCTGTGCAAATAGCTAATGTGATCAATTATTAAAAAGAAATCAAAGTTTGAAAAGGTAACCATTGAATTACTATGTTATATATTGTAGGAATTTGATAAGAAACGTAAAATTGGGACACGGATTATTTGATTTGATAAAACAAGAACGACAGGCTAAGGTATGAGATACTGTTACAATATATTACATCTTCACAATGTCTAGCTATTAGACCTTGACTGCAATAGTCATCTTTCTTATATCATGGAAGTTTGTAAGCGATTTGATTGGATTGTACAATAGCAATACAGCCAATCATGGCACCCGATTACACACACAGCCAAACTCTGCAGTTTCAGCCATTTTTGATCTTTAATTGTAGAAAGCAGCAATAGCTGAAGCGTACAGGAAGAAGGCAGAAGAGGCACGTAACGCCTGGCAACAACCCAAATCAGACAGTAGTTCCGATGAATCTGAGAATGATATTCCTCAAGATACAGAACTGGACAGGTAGGTCTATTTACAATAATGAGCTTGCTTATTTGTACAAGTCCTAGTCTTATAATTTAGCCATTGATCGCTATTCTTATTTGCAGCCATACAAATCAGGTGATCACCATGGTGTGAGGACTAGAATATATCTTAGTTATTGCTTCTTAATACATTTGCTTGAGAATTTTGTTCAATTTTTTCTTATCCATGTCTTGCTTTGTTAGCAGTTTAGTTTTAGTTATTTATAACATAGCTTGGCTGGTTATTTTATTTGCAGTAGTTATTTTTCTGGAGGGGAACAGGATAGCATATTTTTAACACAACCAAATACTCCAGGGTAAGCCTGTTTTGTTTCATATTAGATTTATAGTGCCATTTTTAAATTTGCTTTTAAGGCTTTTCCTAATTTTTAATATTGCATTTAAACCCTGTTTATTTTTAAAATGACTGAAACGTTAAATACATGTATTCAGTTTCCCATCTTCACAATATCAAGCTATTACAAACTTATGCTAGGCCAAAACTGTACATTACAGTATTGACTGCCTATTGCAGTCAAGGTATAAGACGAAGTTCGTAATATCTTGACATTGTGAAGATGATATACGTGTTGTGACTAATGATATCAAGGGAAAAGTTTGTATGTACTATATCAAAGATCTATTTACAGTGATGGTTCACGACCCAATAGTTCTAAATCAACACCACGTAAGAAGAAGAAAAACATCCCACCTCGTCCTTTTACACCGAAATATACCAGTTTATCAGAGGTCACTGATCACACGGCAGACTTCGAAGCCAACATTACGTCCAGTTTAAACCCTTCACGAGATGTATCACCTGATAATCGTTCTGTAGTCCCAATTGATCCAGACTCAATGAACACTGCTGTTGATAATTCTGTGATTTCATTTGATGTTTCAAGGTAAAGGTTTTATTTTAAACTCTTGAGGTCTGACATGAATGTGGAACAATCTAGTTCAAATTAAATTACAATTTGGTTCCTTATTATTTTGTTTTGTTAGTCTGCATTGCAATCTAACAACGTTTATACCAAGGTCACGTACTGGTGATTTTCCAAGACAATCGCTGGCCAATTCTGAAAAGTTTGGACGATCAATTATAAAGTTACCTTGACCTTTGATATTTTCAGAGATTCTTTGTTCCGTCAATTATGTGTATTGAACTGGATATTAGAGGCTATGAATATAGAACAAGGATGTACGATGTCTTCAATAACAACCTGCTGGAAACTCAGTAAAAGGTAATGTATATATAAATAACTACTAAATATCAAAAATACTACAAGGGGAATATTAATTATGCCCCCGTAGTCCTAAATTGGTGGAAGAATTGTAGAAGAACCTGGTGTCTGGTTAAAATTCTGAAAAGCATTATAGATAGCAGAGTTTGAGCTCCATCAACTTTTGCGATCTTTTTACTGTTCTAGTACTTCTGAAGACTTAACATATCAAGACCTTGATCAACCCCCAAAATAGGTCATTAATGAATCTTTATTAACCTTTTCAGTGACATGGGAGGTAATAAGGTTTCAAAAGGAAGAATACAAAATCAGAAGACAGCTCAGACCAAGTGGGATCAGTTTGTTACTAATACTGGAGCCCATGCTAAGGTAGGAAATTCATGTGTTGGCGTGTTTAAGGAAGGATATGGCATTTTGAATTCCCCTTAAGACGGGAAAAAAATAAGTTACTAAGTGATATCACATAATGTTAAAGTCATACGCTGCTAGCGATGTAACTTAACAATCAAGAAAGTAAAAGCTGTGGAAGATTACGAGATATTTGAGTCAAAGTATTTCGCAAATCATGGTTTGAAAGTGACATTTGACCTTCAATCTTTGACCTTTAATCTTTGACCTGTAAAAGGCTGAATTGTTGATGATTTCAGATTAGCAAAAGATCGAGACTGAGTCGTCAATATAACAGACGAGTTCAACTGACTCGAACATCATTAAGCCCTAGCAACAGTTCAATACATTTAAATACAACCAATCAGAGCTCAGTATCTCATTCACCCCTGCCCAATACTATAGATGAGACATCAGCCATGACACCTGTACCAGAAAAAGAAGATGAAGAGACACCATATAGCAGAAGTAAGATTTTTTTTTGCCAGTCTGTTTGCCAAATTTAACAATTTTGTCTATCTTAGCCTGTGCAAACAACTGAATTCATCCGCCTCGAATTATGGGTCCAAGAGGCAATTGGACAAAGTAGGGAAGGAGCAATATACTTAACGGCCAATTAGGAAAGAGCGATTTAGGGAAGACAACCCATAAGATTGTTGCAAGGAATAAATGGCCACTGAATGGAAAAAACTTAATTTCTTAATCAATAATAATTTTTTTTTACTGTAGATGGTTCAACAGGTAACTAAATGTTGTGTTTTTGTTGTCATTGTTCCATTTAACTTGTTTATAAATGTCTAATAAACCCTCAAAATATAGCCTGGGTGGCATTCGATTGGTTAGTTCTGAACAGGCTCCGTCTGCTCCAATTCTGATTTCAATCAAACTGTACAGAACCAAATTATTCAAGATTTTCCATTCTGTTTCTTTCTCCCCTATTCTGAAATTTGTCTGCACTTACTATTTGTTTAGCACACGTGGAACGCGTTCTGAACTCTGTTCTAACTTATTACTGAAAGTTGAATCAATGAATCCCGAACATGACGAACTGACCAATCGAGTGCCCCCCGGAGTTATTCCACCTATTGTAATTGTAATGCTTATATCAAAATGTTGTGCTAATTTTGATATTGATATTGTGTATTTAAGTTTGATGTGTTTTAATAGATATTTAACCTAATGTATAACTGTGTGGCTCAATTGTCCAGTTGTGTTGTGCTAAATATTAAAATAAACATCAGCAATGTGGACTCTCTGCTAAGGGACTTTATGCAAATGTGAATGTCCAAATACTTACTAACTTTATTAGCTATGTGGACTCTCCGCTAAGAAATGTCTAGTTGAGAAATCAAAATCCTGAATAAACATTATTAGCTATGTGGACTCTCTGGAAGGGACAGTGGCATCAGGTGTTTGTGTACGCATGGCCTCCATCAATGGCTGAGCAATTTTGATAAAAAATATATTCATTATCTCCCTTTGATATATATTGTGATATATTAATTGATATTTCAGGTATATTTAAGTTTCTAGATGAATATTATTCAAGTTTAAATCGTGGTGAGGGCCATATTAGTGATAAACTGGACAGTGTATACTATGGTCGATACGAACGCAACGATACATCACCTGATAGATTCAAACGAGATAAAAGGTGAGTTGTATTTATAAAATGTATTAGGTGATACAGAAAGGTGTCTGTTGTAGTCAAGGTATAAGTGCGAAGATTGTAATGGCTTGATATTGTGAAGATAAGTTAAGCCATGATTTGTATTTTTACAGGGCCAGTGTATCTGAAGGGAGAGCCAGTAGAAAATCTCACAGAAACAAGTCTCCAGACAGACGCAGTTCGGTATGTTGGCTTTTACTATCTCCCTTCCAAACACCTGTACAGCTAATGGAGCTTTGCAATCTAGATGTCATTTGATTGGTCAGATTAATGAATTGGAGGTGATTTCTGCTTTGGGGAAGCGCCATAGAAGCAATCCTCTTGTGTAACTTACACATTTTTAAAATTTTTCAGAGAAGGGAATCAAGAGTGCAGTCTGCTAAAACTATCTCCACAATTGAAGACCAGCGACCATCGAGAATTTCAACAGCTCATTCCAAAATTATTCGACCAAAAACAACACAAGGTTTAGTCGACTATCAAGCCACATTGCCTAGCAACAGATTCCAAAATCTGTCCACCAATCTAAGGAATAAATTTGAAGAAATTCAAGAAGACAAGGCGCTGACTTTACATGATATTTTACAGAAATTAGACAGGTAGGCATGGAAACATTTTAAACTGGACTCCTGTTGTGTTTGCTTATCGGTACGGAGTTCTTACTGCTGGACACAGGGAGACGTAATCTAGTCCTAACTAAGAACACCAAGGACATTACTGTAGTGTATTACATGAATTTCATCCAATCAATGCCAAGATGACAATACCTTCAACCCATTCCTTCTGGGCGAGGCCATTTTGAAATTGATGGCTGATTTCCAGGGATGACCTTCTTATGTACCGTTTCTATTTTTATTTCAGAGATCGTCTGAGTAAATGTCTATCGAAATATGAAGCTATCCAGGCTGGTAACAGTATGTGGACATCTCTAGAGAAAATGAGAGAAGGTGCTATCTCTAGAAACCAGAATCCACAGAGAAGAAAAGAATCTTCTTTCAAAGGAAACTGGTCAGTAGAATTTGAGTAGAATTAATGATCATGCGTCCCCACCCCCAAACCCCACCCCAAGGCCCGTAGCTAGAGGGCCAGGCCCCCCCCTAAGAAAATATTAGCCCTCCCCTGAAAAGTTAGATGACTTAAATGACTTGTTGATTCACTATAGTTGAGCCCCCATTTAAAAAATTTGGCCCTCCAGTGAGACCATGGGCTAGATACGGGCCTTGCCCACCCTTACATTTATCAGACTATTGGACAAAGAATTATGTGGCCCATAGTCCCTTGGCCTAATAATTAATTTAAATATCACTGATGATAATCTCAATTCATCTGTACAAGTAGCATTAGCCTTTATCCGTTTGAATGGTCCATGGGAGATAACCCATTTTAATTTTGTGACTTGAGCTACAGACAACAAATAACTTATTACAGTTTATAATGTACTATTATTTCTAGGTATTCTGACCTACAAGACAGTATTCCACGACAACTAAAAGAGTTATGGTATTATAAACTCATCCTCAATAAACTGGGAAACTTTGGATTGGTGAGTTTTGTTTTTTTATTGGATAATCTCAGATTTAGAATTACTGCTACATTTCAGATTATTGTGAAACTTTTCTTTTAACAGTTGGAAATCAAAACAGAGTAGGCTCATGCTGCTTTCCTTGCAAAATTTCCCTCATTGCACACTGCATGGTGTTGCTCGTCTTCATTGGCAAGTTAGGTGCATAAAGTTGGATGTAAAACTCCATTCATTTCAACAAAGGTCTTTATTATAGAAAGGGCTGCATTAAGTATTTATTGAAAAAAGGTTTGCTTTTTTTTCAGATTGAAAACGTCAGCCGTCAGAGCCCGTATCCATTTATAAAAGCTCTGGGTACGTTACGTGATTGGGAAATATGTAGTCCAGATGTCACTGCTGCAGTAGAGTTCTGTCGAGAAAAAATCGTGGATATGACAATCGAAGAATTTGAGGAATGGTTTCAGCAACAGTTTCCAACGGTAACCAGACCTCATACAGCCTCCTCTACAGTTAAAGGCAAAGAACAAAAAGACCAGATGATCACAGCTTCATTACCATCATCTCAATCATCCAGACCTACAACCACAGGGACTCGAACCACTAGCAGTAAGAGTAGTAGGAGCGGTCTGGTTCCTTTCACGTAATGATCTCACTGGAAATAGTTAGCCACCCCTCAATCTTTTATTGAACTCTTTCTAGTATTTATTTTATTATTCAATATGAATCTTCAGAAGAGCTCATTTGCAAAATTAGGGGTGTTTTCAATATTTATCTTACTTCCAACTTTGCATTTTATGACATAAACACACAAAATGTAGTTAAAGAAATTATATTTTTATATTTAGTAGATTCAGAAAGGCATGAATTGTTTAGGACATATTTATTTATTTATTGGATCCTGTTAACCAGCTTGTCCTTGGACATTCTCTTGGCAACGATCTTTCCGGGATTATCCGTTACCATTCAAAGCTGGGTCGACTGGAATAATGAGGATACTGTCTACTATCTGATCCTTGGACAATCTCTCTGCAGCGATCTTTCTTAGATTATCTGTACCCATTCAAAGCTAGGTCGACTGGAATAATGAGGATTTTTCAGAGAGTCCACATAGCTGACATCGTTCATCATGACTGTTCAATATTTATACAAATCTATTTTGTGATATTTTATTTTTTATATCTGGTATATATATTGATCAAATCTCGTATTTTTCTATTTTGAATTTGTTGCTTTACTTGAACTAGATCTTTTATAATTAATAAAAATAATAAATATACATGATTTCATTTTTGAGTGTTAATGGTATTTTGAAGGCTGAGTAGGGGCTGGGGAATTTTACTGGTGGGGGTAGGGGAAGGCTCAAAATTCAATTTGTTCCCTGTCCCAAATTTTAAAGTGATGGTCCAAAGCCTGCAGTTATAGGGGGGGGGGGAGGGGGGGAGGAGACATGACTGCTGGCCCCCTGTACAAACACATCTGTTGCTTGTGGGTTCATTTGAAATTCGACGGGCAGATCCTTTATCAGGATTAGTAAATTGAGGAGAATCGTTGCAGGGAAATGGTGTTCGCAACTGCTTTAAAAGAGAATGAAAATGCTCTAGAAATTAATGAGAATTAGTTGTTGTCTGTAGGCCTAGTCATTATACATTAAAAGAGTTGTCTCCCATACACCATAAAGCATTCATTCTGTCTCCCTTTTTATTTATCTGACAATGATACTTTACATTTTATGCACAAAAGTTCGAATGAGGATAAACAATATACAAATATGTGTCAGAAATCTAATTTATTTCTCGTTGTAACTAGAGATTTTTGTTGCGTTTTTTATTGTTTTTATATGGAAATTAGAAAGAAATTCTTTTTTTTGTTGCTAAGAGCATGCGCAGTGTTTGTTTTTAATTAAACTTCCGGTGTATAGATTACCGTTTTCCAAATTTACCTTTGTACTTTTTTGAATTCAAAGTGCTACAAAAGCTGCATAGTTTCAAAATGGGATGTGAAGAAGAAGTTCTTGGCGTCGGCAAGAAGCTGGACAAAATGATTACCAATAAAACAGCAGACCATAGCTCTGTTTTTGACTTACTGAAAACTTTGCAGGTTCGTTGAGTTTGTTTATTGTTGTTTCCGTTTCTTTCAATGCTCTAAAAAGTATTTACAGATACTTTCATTTCCTCCTTTCTATCAAGAAATCTGCTAAGAAGTATTTGAAGTATTAGATCAACTAATCATTGCTTCCAATAAGCCTCATGCGAAAGCAGTGTTTTCGATTTCCTCCATTTCTTTGGCCCTTTTCAATTTCGACCCCTATTGTTTATTTCAATTAACAATTTCCATCTGAAAACTTTTGATGAAGGCTGTCCATACTTTTTCCACCCTGTGATCTACATTTATATATATAAGCTATGTATATTTTTGTCCAGTATAATACATGTTTCTTTGGATCAAACTATTTAAACACTGTTGTTTTTCTTTCAGGATCTGCCCATGTCTTTGGATGTTTTGCAGAAGACGAGAATAGGTATGACTGTCAACAATTTACGTAAAGCCAGTAAAAATGAAGAAGTTATCTCCCTTGCTAAAACTCTGATTAAATTATGGAAGAAGCTTCTACCAGGAGAAACAACCCAATCGAAGGGAGGCAGTTCTTCTAAGGTTAAGATGGACGAAACATCGAACGACAGTACAGATGTAGCTGCCGAAAAAGAAACGAAGGAAGAAAAGAAGCCGTCTTCTGCCTCGGATACCAACGACGCTGTGAGATTGAAATGTCGTGAACTTCTTGCAAATTCCTTAAAATGTGACAATCCTCCAGAAAATAGCGGAGATATAGTTGAAATCGCAGCAGCTATCGAAGATTATATATATATTGAATTCGGAAATACTAACCAGAAGTACAAAAATCGTGTTCGAAGTCGTGTGGCTAATTTACGAGACGCCAAAAATCCCCAACTTCGTTCACACGTTCTGATTGGTGCAATATCTGCTTTGAGAATGTCCAACATGTCCACTGAAGAGATGGCAAATGAAGATCTGAGAAAACTTAGAGAAAAATTGACCAAAGAGAGCATTGATGATCATCAGATGGCCAAAAATCAAGGCACAGTCACAGATTTGTTCAAATGTGGAAAATGTGGAAAAAGTAAAACAACATACACGCAGCTTCAAACGAGAAGTTCAGATGAACCTATGACAACATTTGTTTATTGTATGGAATGTGGTAATCGATGGAAATTTTGTTGAGATCGGGCTGTTTTTATGTTTTTCTTTGAGAGTTATCACCCTTGTTATGAAACTGTTATTTGTGAATGTTCAAGACTGAATATGATTTAATCCGCATCAAAATCGCCCCTAATTTTGAAAATGAACCTGCTTACAATCATACGTAACAGTGTTTGTATAGATGGAAGAAAATTATATGGAAGAGTTCAATGAACAATCCAAGGGGATGCAGATGCAGATACAGGACCAGCACTCTATATCCAGTCTTGATGCATTTTGTTGAAATTTGTGGGATCCAGGAAATTGATCTTATAAGAACTTGGCATTATGTTCAGCCCATTAGCTTAGAAAAGATTGACTTATAGACCTAGAATGCGTCCTTCAGTTGATAGTGATGGTGTGGAACATATCTTTCAAAGGATTCTCTCTCTAGACCAAGGCTGATTTTTGTTTCACGTTTTGGTTAGGATTACTATGAATGAAATGACTTTTTCGTTACATCATGCTGTTTTTTGATTGGATTGTGGTTCTCCTGGTTCAAGTGTTAACCAATCAGATCATTGTAAATATCATTGTTTGTATACACCATTTGATTTTCTGTAAACTTAGATTAGTCCTTCTAAAACGCTTTTTCCAGATCTCCTGAGCAGAGGACTGAGAAAACTCTGGAATATTACTTCTACTTGTTAATTGTTAAAAACGTTTCATTATTGGATGCAATATTTCTGCATTTTGGACAATCCCGTCAATTTAGGTGTATGAAATGATACTGCCAAGTAGATAAAACAAATAAGGTTAAATAGTAGCCTGTATTATTACATTTTGGCTTCTTGCATTTATCTATTAGTATTGGATAAAAATTAGCTATAACAATCATTCAATAAACATGTACAAATTGTTGTCGTTTTTTATGAATCAATCTTCTTGTGAATGTTTCGGGCACCTGCTTTTAGTCTACAGTATAATAAAACCATGGTGAGGTGTGGAATACTGACCCTGCACAAATTCCTGGATAAAATATAGAACTGGGCCTTGAAATAAACATCACATACATATATATATTACTCTATTTAATGTTCATTATGCAAACTATACATTCAATTGGTACAAAAATTGGTGAAGAAACTTTATGATCCCTTGAAGCCTTTGAACACTGAATGTAAATGAAATGAAATGTTTTAGACACAAGTAATATACCAGTAACCATTAAGCATATCTTAAGAGACACTTCACAGATCTCTCTAGTATATACAATTACATAATATTAATGAACGATCCTTCCACCCATGTATTTAAACATCAAGTCTATACTATAAATCTATTAGGTGTCATCCAAACATTGAATTATGCAGTGATTCTTGTTCAAACTCTCTCTGTTTAGCTCTAGCCTGAAAAATAAAACCAAGGATTAAGAATATTTCGGATCTAGATTGATTAATTTGTACACAACCAAGATCCCAGCTAATTCAACTCATGTAGCTGCGAGTTCCAGCTCCATTCCTGGCTAGAGTGCTGCCCTGAACCCTTTTAAGATTTAAAAAGAATAAACCTACCTTGTGTCTCTTCATTTCTTCATATTGTTCATCATCAGTTGGTAACTCATGTCGACACTCTGGACAGGAATTTACCTACAATATCATAAGCGGCTAAACTAACTGTCCTGATGAGGATTCATATCCAAAACCCATGACAACAAAATGATAAACAGCTTTCCAATCTAACTCTGTCCCTTGACTTTGGTGTTAGAATCTTGAGAAACTGTGTTTTAATGATTGCTTCATGACTAATGATGTCTGACCTTAAGGCTTGCTCAATAAAACTTCCGAACTTGTTTAATAAAGAAATTGGCACAAACCTGTTTTAGCCAAGTTAAGATACAAGTGGAATGAAACTGATGATTGCAGGGTAAAATTTTACTTTCGTTTTCTTCTTCAAATTCAGCTAGACATATAGCACATTGTCTTCCTAAACCTAGAATACCAAGACAATAAAAAATGTCAAAAAATTGGCGTATGCTTTGAAATCAATTATATTTCGGCATACATGAAATGAACAAATAAATCAAGAACTTAAAAGTAGACTTACACGGAGAGGTAGGGGAAATAACTCTAGTTTCTAGTTCTTCCACGGCTTTCTTTGAGGCTGGTGGAGCTTTACCAGTGAAGTTAAACGGACTGAAAATAGAAAAAAACGACAAAAATATCAGATCACGAAATATTAGCTGATACAATTCTTGTTATGGCAAAATGCCTACCCCTTATTCTGTACCCTTTTAGATGTACAAATAGGAAGACCTATAGTGACTCAGCAATTTTGCAACTTTTTTTTAACTTAGGCTGTAACATTAGATCTACCTAAGTTTTTTAGAAGATTACAAAAACAAACCACTCACTCACCCATCTAATTCATCTTGTATTAAATCTAGTTGCCTGAAAGAGAAATGGAAAGAAATGAATGGAGGTTTATGTCCTACTGGTCTGTAGCCTATTGGGCTAATGAACACAGGTAACATCATGCAGTGCGCCATAAAGGAAAATTTGGCCATGACAAAAGCATTTGCCTGGTATTTTTTCGATTTCCAGCTCGAGTGAGATCTTAAACGTGCATAGCCTGTAGCCTATAAACGGGGCCTCAGTTTATTATCCCATCCGCATGATAAGACCCTTGGACTGGGAGTATGACCAGAATTGGCAGCAGGACCAGGAGAGAGACACAATATCAACAAGTAACTTGCCTTGCCATTTGAATAATTCTCAACAATAACTGATCTGGTGGAGGGCCTTCTCCAGCACTCATATCGTGTTCGTCTGCGTATTCAGCCATCTTGAATATTAGTTAATTCTGTCCTTGATATTCTTGTTTGACTTCACTTAAAAAATACACGTAAACTTGAGTATAAAACTGAGTAATAAATTTATCAAAATGTCAAAATCATTCTACCGGATGTAAACAATACTCGCGACAGATGGACTCAGACAACAAACAATTCCGTCTGCTCTTAACAAGTTCATTCATAAAAGAGTTTAGCTTGGACTACCACAATGCACGGTTGTATTCCTCTTTTATTTCAAAAACAAGTAAAATCAAACGGGATCAACGTAAGAGACTCGGTTTTTATCTGAAATTTCATTTTTCAAGAAAAAAAAAAGAAAAAGAAAAGTGTCTTGTAAATCGAGGCACAATAAAATAAATTTAGAAAGGTCAAGGTTACGTAAATTTTGTTTGACGTAAAGCAGGAAAGTAAAACAGTGGTTCTCATTATTTTCCTCTCAATTCAGATCGGTGAGTGCAATTTTATTTTAACCAGGCCTATTTAGACAATAGATTGCCCCTGGATGTGTGGGGGAAGGGATATCCGCGTGGATCGTAAAAGTATTCAAAGAAAGTGCGAGGAATGGGGTGGAATTCTGGCATCTGCTTTGCCTTTGTTTTGGATTAAAACTTAATGGCAGAATGGATTGATTAAAATATATTGAATGGGCCTGAACAACTCTGTAGATCTAGTCCTCTTAGAATATAATCTATAGCATTTGGCTGTAGTCTGTAAATTTTAAAAGGTGGATTAAAATTTTTGCTTGTCATTGTGATTGTTTCATGTGGTTGATATGATGAAATGGTTGCTTTATTAATCCATAGCTAAGCCATCTGTCGCACAGGTTTCAAATACATAATTCTAATCAGGATAATTCTCCCAGAACTGGAATTTAGCTTTTAAAAAAGTATGTAAACTCTGTGAACAGGAGCATTAAAGTCTTTCAGCGACAATCTTCATACAACATGAACTCTTTTCTAAAGACATTACCATATATTACTGTATTGTTTACTTAAGTCATAAAAAAACAACAATTATTGTTATCTGATATGGGAGGTTTTGAATTCATGATTTATGAACAGAATGAACCTTTTCTTAGGATGACTATTTCTTTAAATTATAAATTTACACAAGTGACTATTATTCAGTTATAAAAAATGGTAGTCATAAATCTCTATAAAGGGATAGTCAACAGGTTATCTAATTTTTTTAAATGTATCAGGAACACTTATAGCATTGATTTAAAATGCAATTGGTTCGTTGATTTCAACATGGTGGGTGGGGATCTTTAATATGACCAATCTGTAGCACATGGCACGATAAATTGAAGGAAAACCTGAAGAAATTTCCCTTGAAAAATGACACACTATAGAACTTCCTCTATGTAAACCATATGCAGAAAATATTCAGTATTTTTTTATGCCATTATAGTACCTGCTTTTAGAATTTATAAGCATGGACCAATTTACAAATTATCACTGAACACCTGATGGTACTTCTCGCTTGATAAGTCTACTAGTATACAATTATTGCTCCTGATTTTGTTCTGTTGTGGAAGAGATGTTTGGTTGATAGAATTGTTTTATTTGTATGGATTTAAATTGTATTCAATTTGAGCTAGCTAGCACATATGAGCTAACACATTTGAGCTAACACATTGAGCTAACACGTTGAGCTAACAAATATGAGCTAACACATTGAGCTAACAGTCTTTAAATAGATACAGTACTGTTTTCCAATCACAAATTCACATTATAGTTAAGACTGCCTGACATTATCACCTGTTTTTACTGTGCACATCAAAATAGACTAGATGTAATATCAGAGCTATTTTAAGCCTTAGTCTGGCATGTTCTTATCATCAGATGGTATTTACAAATACTAAAAACTACTAGAATATATGGTTGTATTTGCAAATTGTTAGACTTTTCCAGTTATTGAGGAAAAATTTAACATTAACATTAATATTTATAACTTCCTAATCTTTTCTTTATTTAGGTAAAATATTACATTACATGATTAAATAAAAAAATAATATGACTTGTCATTATTAGTACTTCACTTCTCCTTGTTTATTAGGGGGCTAAAAGTCAGAGATATGGACTGGTTGTAATATTGAGGGGTCTGTTTTAAAGGGATAGGTTCACCATTTTGAGTGTTGATTTTGGTCTTGAATATAATGTAAATAGTCTAAAATAAGTACTAAATATATACAAATATGGCATAATTCCTTTAAAAATATCCCAAACTAGAAATTTCTCTCCCTATTTCCTTACATATGTCAGTCTCTAGACATTACGAGTTGTCATTTTAACATTCAAATGCAGATTATTCTGGATACACATGGATTTGAAGGCTCAATTTTAGATGGTGAGATGCGAACACTATTAGTGATTGGCTTAGATAAAAAAAATTCCAGTTTCTGTGACTAAGGTTTGATTGGTGGAATTGATAGCCAATGTTTTCCTGAAATCTGATTAACAATATGTTATATATATATGGTGTATTATGTGATACAGAACAATACTTGTATAATATCTATATATCATCTATTAACATCCTTCCTGATATATAAACAGGTTACCATGGTAATGTTTATTTTTGATTTATCAGGTTTTTTCCATGTATAAATCTCAATTTAGATTTTGATAAGCTTAGAAAGGTTTATAGGAAAGATTGCTTCAATCGTATCATTGGTTTTATTTTTTACTTATATAGTCACTGTTTTGAAGTAAATTAAAGAAAATAGTTTTTATAATAGAAGACTGCTAAACAGAAGGCCATAAGAGAGTGGTGGGCACGTTATGGAAAAAGTCCATGACTCTATTGCATGGTATCAAAAACAGGTGAGTTATTGCCCTTGATTGCACTATGATGTTGCTCTTTAAACAAAGTTTTATAACATGTGCCAATAGTATTTAGTAGTGTGGTAGATGTTTAAACCATTACCTCCATTAAGACTAATCTTTTAAGAAAACAAACTATTTGAGTGCATGAGTTAAAAATGTCTAACAGAAATAAAAAGCAAATATTTAGTTAAGTTAAAAACAAATATAGGTAGAAAAAATAGTACACGCCACTTCATTTTCATCTTCACAATGTAAAGCTATCACGAACTTCGTACTTATACCTTGACTGCAAAAGTCACCTTTCTTGTATCATGTAAGTTTGTAATTGCAGTGATTTTATTGGATTGTATGCTAGCAAATACAGCCAATCAGAGTCCTTGACAGACAAATTGTAAACTTTAAGGCTTATTCATTACATTCTGTTTGTCGAAGGCTGTATCTGCATTCTGTGATACAAGAAAGGTGGCTATTGCAGTCAAGGTATAAGTATGAAGTTCATGATAGCTTTACATTGTAAAGATGAGGTCAAGGTGACATACACCTTCATTGTTGTCCAGTCATGTTAGGATTAAAAAAAGAGAAAGCTCAATCCATTCACGCTGATGCAAATCTAAATCTCCATCTGTAGTAGAAAAGTAGGGTGTAAAACTCAATTCATTTTCTATGTTCTATTGTATTTCAGATAGGATCATATGATAAACAGTTGTGGGAACAGTCAGTAGAAAATAAACTATTAAAGGTAATGGGAGATTGTAATTACCTATTAAACTAGATAGTCATACATTGTAAACAGGGGTGTATATAGAAAATGCCTGAGGAGGGAGGGGCGCTAAAAATGAGAGGTCTCGAGGCCCCTTGAGACTGGGGGACTTGGGGCTGCCAGAAACCAAGGATTGCAGATGGCCAGAGATGAATTATGAGCATTAAGAGGTCTTAATTTTCACTTCAAAATAAGATCTTTGGCTGCTTTATGATTTAGCAGAACATATAATTCACCCTTCTATTTAAATTTCAGGCACCAGCCAATGTGCGTCATGCACCCAGAAAAAGTGTTCGTTTAAAGACAGAATTTATTGATGTAGATCTCATTAGGGGTATGGCATTGTTTGTTTATTACTTGGAGGAATTAAGGACTAAACTATGTTCTTCAGCACCGATGTTTGGCATTGTTTAAAGCTTATTCAGACAAAAGCTGGGATGTAAGCCAACCTAGATGTAGGCTTATTGACTGATGGCTTATTGATTACAGACTGTCTGTTGAGAACTCTGATTGGCTGTATTTGCTGACGTACAATCCAATCAAATCGCTCCATATGTGATACAAGAAAATTAGCTATTGCAGTGGAAGGATTTTAGATATTCATCTCTCTGTATTTCAGGGTCTACATTTTCTAAAAGTAAGCCGCAGGCCCCATGGTCTTATATTACACGGAAAGCTTTCATTAGAGTTTTTCTTCTACCTTTCTGCTACAGATGGTAAGCTTTGAACCTTGAACTTTCAACTTTAAACCTTGAACTTTAATCCCTGATTAGGCTCATGTAGATTAAGATGGACTGTTCATTACATGTCACTAAACCCAGGGCAATAACTAGGGTCTTTTTTTCTATGAATTTTTTAATTCAAGCAGGACAGTTGTCTCCCTTTGAGTCAGTCTGCCCTTATTTGTACCCCCAGCCTCGGAAGGCTTGCGACGTCACTGGCAACCAATCTTATGTGACCCTGTCAAATTTATCTGACTTTGTAATTTACAGGTGGATTCAGCAGACGTCCTGTTGTTTTTTCACATTGCTGTTGTTACTGTACAGTTTACAGATTCTGACTATAGCTATATACTGTAGTAACGTGGGTGACGCTATAGTCCAAGATGTAAGTCAAATAGAATTATATAATCGTAACCTGTCACAATATTGCAAATCATTAGTGGCATATTTTGGGTGTGGGCCATCATCAAAGGTTAAAATGGTTAAATTTTGCAAAAAAGAATGTTTTAATTTCCATTTAACTTCAAGATGGTTCAGTCCAGTCTTGCCAAAAGAATGATTTTGTGTCCCCTTTTATACCTAACTTAACTCCAAGATGGCAGTGGCGGAGCCAAAGGAGGAGTAGAGAGGAGAGCCACCCCTCTGCAGCCCCCAAAGAAAGTTTTTTGGGAAAAAATATCATAACTCTAGGTTAGAAATTCAGGCAATCTCAGATATTTCGCCCCTTCGGACGTCAACCTGGCTCCGCCTCTGCATGACAGTCAGGCCAAAGAACAACAATATTTGACGCTATTAACCTCTATCTGTGTATTTTCAGGAATTGACGATATCAGAAGTATTTTTTCCAATCATCATCACCATTATATTGGGATTAATTCATTCACAAACTGTTCTCTCACACTATTCTCATAAACCTCCTAATAGAGATAAACATCAAAGGTACGTCACTCGATTCCCTTCTACTGTAAAGTGAGCTCTGTTTTCTTGAAATTAGTTGAAGCTTATACTGTACACCCTGTGCCTGTGCTTTTGTAACTTTGTACCACTACTACCTACTTTAGGATTTGATGGATCTTTCTCTTTACAATTTCAGAAATTTAAGCAAATCAAAAAGAAGGAACAAAGAAAATGGCGAAGTTAGAAATTCAGCATCAAATACTCAGGTTAATTCCAGCCGAAATGATGCCTTATTCAGGACAGCTAACTCTAGTCCGTCACAGACTAGTGGCGCCACTGTCTCCTCCACCTCTCTACCTAGCAGAAGTGACTTAAACTTGAGAGACAAAAACTTGACCGAATCTCAAGAAAGTGATGTACGAGAGCCAGTAATGACATTAAGGGGAGAGAACCCATCTAGTCAAGTCTCCTCAGGGGCAGAGAACTCTGATATGACTGGTTGTGATACTGCGAATACTCAGGGCAATGAAAAGGGTAATGAAGGCAGAAGTGCGTCTGCCAGCAGAAGTGACCTTCACCTTATGAACAAAAGTGCAATTTTAAAAGCCAAAAGAAAGAAACGTGTTCAGCTGCGAGACAATGGGGATGCGTTGATTCAAGCGTTCGAGGAGGGGCAGCGGAAATCCAATCTCATTGATAGCGAAGAAGGTTTATTAGGGTCTGAGGATTGTGATGGAAGTTTTGATGATCCCATGGATGCCTTGGTTGATGACATCCTTGACAACGAGAATGAGATAGAATCAATTATATTAAACGATTCAAGTATTAATCTTTGTAACGAGGCCAGCAACAAGGTTGAGAATATCAGCAGACGTCCTCCTGTGATGTCACTACGGCGACGCTTTACCTCCCTACCATCTGAAGATCTAGGAGAAGTGACAGATAACGAGTGTCCCGAAGACGAATTGGAGGACAGTCATAACTTACATGAAAGACGACGTTTTAATTCAACGAGAAGCGTAGATTTGGGAGAAGTCACTCGTACACGAAGCCTGCCGTCAACCCTACCGTTTGTTAGTAAACCATCTCTTCGAGCTCAAATCAGTTCCAATATTCAGGATCTTACGCCTGACACACATAGGGTCAGTTTTCATTTATCATAAATTTCTTTCTTGAAATAAAATGGAAAGGGGGTTCACATGGTTGCTTTTTCAGGAAGAAATGATGTGCTAGTAATGAAAACATTGATTTTACGGAGGCTGCCATTTTTAATTACTTTCCTTTACTAGAAATGTTATGAGACTTCTGATTGGATAGATTAAAAGTGACGGCTGTAAAGGGAAGTAATTCAACTGTATATGTATGATTGGAAGAGCTCATTTATAAAGTTAGGGGTGTTGTTATTATTTCAGGCAGTAAATGGAATCAGTGCTGAAGAATGGGAAGATAGAATCACCTCAGATTTAGCGACCTCATCTTCGTATTCATCGAGCTGTGAATCAGCCAATGGGCTGTCAGATAATGAAGAGGCGGGGTTACCACAAGATTTGATTGACGTTCAACAAGGGTGGGCGTCGTCCAGTATTAATGCTATTAATTTATTACAACCAGTGAGTATTACGTTTTTATTTTTGGCTAATTATAGCTGGTTGACCTGGAGACACCTGGAGGTCTTCGAGGTTTGACATTTGAACACTGTGAGAAATGATAAATGTTCTTGCAGGAATTCTGAGAATCTGTTACATTAATTGTGAAGAATTTTATTTTGATACCATGATGGGGACATATTCACTGAGTTTATTTAGTTCTGTCAAGTTTTAGAATTTGACTGACAGTTTTTATCCAACCTATACTTGAGGTCCTACTGACCCTTGTCGCTACCGGACATTTGAGCTAGTCTGCTGATCATGGCCAGAAAATAGAGCCAGATCAACAGCTCTGGAGCACAATGTCATTTGATTTTACTTGAGTTGTCAATTTTGTTTTTTGCAGCCCACAACATCGAATGTCGGTTTTATTCCAATAGCACCTCCAGATAAAGGTTGGTTCGTTTATCTTTTGTTTTTACATCCCATTGTGCTGTTTCAAATTGAACAATGAAGATGGACAATGCTATGCAGTGTTCAGTGAGGAAAATTCATATTGTTAAGAGACCATAGACTTGCTCAGACTGAGGAACCCAAGGCCTATGTTTAATGTGATGTTCTTTCAAGTTTAGATACTCCTTCCAGCAACACTAACATCACTATTCTTGATCAGTTTGGAGAGGGATGTAGCTTAAATATGGAAGGTGCTGGCTTACCTAATGATGTCATCATGTGTTTATGTATGAAAAGTACTGTCTCGAATTTTGATGATTTTGGGAGGGATGTGGCTTATATATGGAAGGTGCTGATTTATTCAATGATGTCATTATGTGTATATTTCAGTGAGCTGTGTTATATGGGAAGGTAACGAATGTAAGAAAGTTGATTTAACAGCGTTAGATATTGGCTGGGCGATTATTGACAAGGTAGACAACCTGCCGGAGAGTTCGGACTACATTATGATTGGATTCTGTTTCTCTATTTTGATTGGCTGCGTTCCCATCGTGTTCAGAATTTACCACACTAAAGAATTACCAGGCTTGTTCACCTATAACTTTTTAATAAAGTGTCTACATGTCCTGTTCCATCATTCTTGGAGGTAGGGCTTTTTCTTTTTTCGTTTTTGAAATGTCGCGGTTCAAGTGATAATCCTTCTCCCCTTGGGCACAACTTTACAGGCTTTGGAGTATTTGCTTCAAATTGGTAGGCTTCCCTAGAACATGCAAAACTCGATATGTATTTGAAGGAATTATGTGATTTTTCATACAGTTCTTGTACTTCTGAAGACTATTTACCGTACATATATTTAAGACTCAAATCAACCCCTGAAAATGGTGAGCCCTGGCCTTTAATAAATATCATATTTTGCAGGAGGAATTTTCTGATGTTAAATGGAATTATACAGAGATTTTGTCTGAGTTTGATTTTCTTTTTTCTCTTGTCTGTAGCTGACCGAACATTTAAACAGGTTAGTTTCCATTGTTCTTAAAATTTAAAATTACGCACCCCTTCCTACCTTAAAGCAAGTAAACAAGATTCAAACTCTGTCCAGTCAAATTGGTATAAGTTTGGGTATCAATTCACACCATTCCAATGTTCAATCAGACGTCTGTGGTTCCTGCAATTCCACTAAAACTATATACTATAAAGGGTTTAGAAAACTGCTTTCCAATCCCTTTGAGGCTAGAAATTAAAATAATTTTGTGTTTATTTTCAGAGATTATTATACGCCAAACATTTCTGTTATTTGACGTCGTCCAGACGGGCACGGAAATTCGACATGCCTCATTTTAGATTGAGTAAAGTACGTAACATCAAAACATGGCTGTCTTTACGTAGCTACCTCAAGGTATGATGGGATTGTTTTCTATTTTTGATACTTTGGGATTTTATTAGAGTTCCCATTTCCAAATCTGTCCTGATGATGATTGTTTATCCAAAACATGTGTCTGTAGCATGAGATGAACTCTGGTTATTTAATATGAGTTGAGGGTCTGTAGAATGATATCGTTGTTGACTTGTGGAATTATTTTAATAATTAATATTTTGATTCTAGAGACGTGGACCTCAGAGATCAGTTGATGTCATCGTTTCTGCTACGTTTTTAACCGCTGTTAGTTTAGTCAGTTTAATGTGTCTTCAGGTTGGAAACTTTTTCTTACTTACTGATGCTTTTTACGGGATCATGTTTGATTCTATCAAGATTGAAAATTCTGGCAACAGATTGTTTTGAAAGAATGTTTTCAACGTTTATGAAGGCCAGTGAGTTGGACCCTTACTTGCTATCCTGAAGGTCCAAGGTAGAATCCCTTGTCAGTTGGAAGTCAAAAAGAGTAGCCCACTTAGGTGCAGAAGAGTAGGACATAAAACTTCATTCATTTCATTTCATATCCAATGGTGCCTTTCTTGTATTTGTAGATGTTAAAGGATACAGATGTATATTTAGATTTCCTGTGTAACTGGGAATTAATAGTGTGGTGTTTATGTCTCGGTGTTTATCTTCTCCGCTTTATGACTCTCGGTCTCAAAATCAACAAAAAATACAGAAATTTATCAGTCCTAATCACAGAACAGGTTTGTCGACTTTTATTTTAACAAATAATGTTCGCGCTTGATTAGTTCTGTTTGTTCCTATTCTGTTCTTTTCCAGATATTTTTTGCTAATATCATTGTGTTTTTTTCAGATAAATCTGTATTTACAAATGGAACAGAAACCTCATAAGAAAGAAGAGTTGATATTGGCCAATAATGTACTGAAACTGGCAGAAGACTTGCTCAAGGTATTGCCATTCTTTTTCTCAAAAAATAAAACAAGACCCCAAAATATTTTAATTGTTATAATGATAGTAAAAAAACTGGCACTTGGAGACAAATTTGACGACTTAAGACAACCGAAGCCTACATGATAATTAAGAATTAAATTTGCACAAAATTTGTGATAAACAGGGTCCTGGGGCCTTTATCTGGAAAACTGAACTTCAGATGATCTTAATATTTTGTTGTTTTTATTGCAGGAGTTGGAAAGTCCATTTAAGATTTCCGGGTTCTCAGCCAACCCCTTTATTTATAACGTTACCAAAGTGGTTGTTCTATCAGCCTTCTCTACTGTACTTACAGAATTACTCGGTTTTAAACTGAAATTATATAAAATCAAATTCAAGGCATAGTTGCTTTTATTAAAATAAGATTAATTTCAAGGCATAGTTCAGTTTTTGAAATAGATTTTTTTTTTGAATACTTTTTAAAAAATTATTATTCAAGTTTGGTTAGATTGACTAATACTTAATTCAAGGCATAGTTTGATCAAAATAATAAAGATTAACTTCAAGGCATAGTTGGCTTTTGATTAAAATTAAATAGCCTTTATAATCATTCATTATTAGGTTGTATTTAATTAAATCAAATTTAACATCATTCAAAATGATGGTTAATGTCTCAGATCATTGTTTACATCTTCCCTCCCTGCTCAAAGTAAACCAGTCCATGAAATAAAGCTGGTAGACAAGATCCTTGTGAACTTAAGTTGTTATCCTTGAAAAATAAAATGGTTCTTTCTCTCTTTAAAGTCATGAAATGGAAGTAATTACACTTCAAAACACTTCAAATACCAGTCTGAAATATGTGCCTCCTAAATCAATAGATATTGGAGGCTTGATGCCACTCTGTGATTGTGTTTGTCAGTAAAGGAACTGAGTTATTTTACACCAGTCTAAAGACTCTAGTCAGTGCTTTGTAGTTTTTAGAAATTGAGGTTTTCTTTTTTAAGTTTTGTGATTTATGTTGTGAAAAATTTAGGGATTCAAAAGATATTTTGTTAAGCCTTTGTGGATGTATTGTGAACATTATCAATAGCTTCTATTTTTACCATTTTGGAATGTAAATAAAAGCTATAAGTGTCTCTGATATATTTACAAAGGCTAGTAAAAATCTGTTTTGAATCCCTTTGATTGATATTAATCAATATTTAAACGTTTAAATTCTTTTTTTTTGTAATCAAAATAAGACAATTATATCCATTTTCTAGCTTGGATTTTAATATGATATTTTTTGAATAAATTATTCGTGTTTTCCTAATTTTTGATGGTATGTAAAATAGATATCAGTGACCAAGCTTATGGTTGTTTTTTTGTTTTTAATTTGACTGTCTATTTGATGGAGGGTCACATTTTTCATTAATTTTTGTGGGGGTTTTCCCATCTTAACAATGTCAAGCAATTACGAACTTCAACTGCAATAGTCATCTTTCTTGTATCATGTAAGTTTGTAAATGCAGCGATTTGATTGGATTGTACGCAAGCGAATACAGCCAATCAGACTCGTAGATATATAGACTGTAAACCATTAGCCATAATATGTTTAATTTATTGTATTCCCTGCCATACAATCCAATCAAATCGCTGTATTTTGTATTAAAAGAAAATAGGCTATTGCAGTCAAGGTATAAGACAAAGTTCGTAATAACTTGACATTGTGAAGATGGGCGTTTTCCTAACAGGTTCCCCTATTATAGGGATGCCATATTTATGTCTGTGTTTGTGATATTAATTAAGGGTATATTTGAAATCAAAATTAGTTTTTATAGGGCAGGAAAGTTACCAGTTGTTCATTTTGTTGTACAAAGGTATATAGAGTCTTAATACCTATTACTTTGATCCACAAGTTCATACTTGCTTCTTTTAGAAATAATTTCTCCTTCTGTTCTATTTACGTCGTTGTAGCATCTCAACTTGATGGATCAAAGGCTGAAAAACTCTAAATACCTTTGATATAGCAAGGTGTCATCCTGGTAACTTGCCCTTAATAAGATCTTTAGTGTACATTGGGTTGCATTTAATTGTATACTAACTATAAGTTTATTTTTTAATGTTTTTGTTGTGTGGTTGAATCTAGTAATGTCTCATTTGATGTAAATAAAATTCTATCACAAGTTTTAAACCGTTTTGTCTTTATGTTGAGTGCCCTTCTGGTAATCTTTTGCAATAAATTCTGCGCTTCAAAACATAGGATTAGTTCAACAGTGCACCACCCTCTAACATATAACCCAGAGTTAGGTGATGTCTGGTGTTTCTATACAGATAATAGTACAACAGAGGACCACCCTCTAGAATATAACCCAGAGGTGATGTCTGGTGCTCCTATAACAGACAATAGTACAACAGAGGACCACCCTCTAGAATATAACCCAGAGGTGATGTCTGGTGCTCCTATAACAGACAATAGTACAACAGTGGACCACTCTCTAGAATATAACCCAGAGTTAGGTGATGTCTGGTGTTTCTATACAGATAATAATACAACAGAGGACCACCCTCTAGAATATAACCCAGAGGTGATGTCTGGTGCTCCTATAACAGACAATAGTACAACAGAGGACCACCCTCTAGAATATAACCCAGAGGTGATGTCTGGTGCTCCTATAACAGACAATAGTACAACAGTGGACCACTCTCTAACATATACCTCTGAGTTAAGTGATATCCAGTGTTTCTATAAACCGACAATAGTACAACAGTGACTCACTCTCTAGAATATAACCCAGAGTCAGGTGATGTCTAATTAACTTCTATGAGTTAATAAAATGAAGAATTCCATAGATTAAACCATAAAAGTCCATGTTTATAATGCATAGAAAATTATAGAGATTAACTGTTGTCTGTAGTCGAAGTCTAGTCACTAAATCGAGTTGTCTCCCTTTGACCATACTTCAATGATTGGTTTGATAAGGTGAAGGACGCTTGAAGAAAATGGCTTCTAAAAACATGTAAAGCAATCAATCGTTAATAGAATTAGTCCCGAAAGCACTAAAATGCCTCATCCCGGACGATTTCAAAATAATCACAAGAATGGGCGAAGGTTAGACTTGTTATTGATTTCATTTATAACCTTTGATCATAACAGAGATGCCTTCTTTGAACGATCATCGTGGTGTCTTTTCACAGTCGAATTACAATAAAAAGACTTACCCAGAAGAATTTGCATTAAGGAAAAGCAATCTGCATATGATTGCAGACTAGAGAGTGAGTGATGCACTACTGTGATGACTTCAAATGAGTTTAGTTGGGTTATGTATAAAAGCTCAAGCCCCTTGCACCTCTTACTGGCTTTCTCTGAACTAGATAAAACCCAAAATAACAGAGATTCTAGGGGAGCCCACATGCAATTCTTTCCCAGCCAGGAAGGGGGATGCCACTGATCTTAACAATGATGCAGCAGTCTAAGAGGGACGTTTTTCTCTCCTTCTTCCTTAATTAGCCTAACTCTGTGCAGAAAAGTAGGATGTAAAACTCCTTTTCAAATCAATTAATTGGCAGGCTTTTTAATATTTTTATGAACTTTAGATTCTCTCCTTCACCAATACGAAGAAGAAGTCGAAGCCTTGACAGACGTAAATCCAGATCACCCTACAGACGAAGGTCAAGGTCTCCGTATAGAAAGTCATCAGGGAAAATAGACAGAAAATCACCAGGGAGAAAAGGATCGCGATCACCACGTAGACGCGAGCCGAGATCACCAGTGAATAGAAAACGTTTACATTCACCTAAAAGGCGAGTATCTAGATCTCCAGTCAGACAACCTCGATCGCCAATCAAAGATAAGAGTTTATTGACCCCCTCCCCTCGTAGACGTGTTTCCAGGTCCCCAGTTAAAAAACTATCACCTCCAAACAGACGTATATCGTCCCCGGACCGAAATAGGAATACTAGAGGTAAACAACGATCTAGGTCCAGATCTCCATCAAGGTAAGTAATCCATTATAATACCAGTCATAATAGACCGTATTCAAGCTTCGGCCATATTGAATCCAGAACGGGTTCGTAACGCAAACATCAAAGGTAACGTTGTATCACTGCAGTCAAGTTACCTCCATACTCATTAGCTCAGACCTTTTCAAATTTTACATCATTAAATTCAGAATTGATTCAGATATTTAATGATACCTTAAGGTGAAGTTTACCATCATAAATTTCTGAAAAAGGCCAGTTTCAAGTCAATTTCCTTGCTATTCATTCATCTTTTTAACAGATGATGTAATTTTGTTTGCTAGAAAATTTTCTGCATAAAATCATATTTTGATTTATTTTAGAAAAAGGGAAGACAGATTTCATCGTAGTCCTGAACTTCCAGGTGATAGATTCAGCCGATTAGCACAAGAAGACTCACGAAAATCACGAAGATCACCTTCTCATTCGCCGAGAAGATCACCAAGAAGATCACCAAGACGATCACCGAACTATTCTAATCGGAACATCAATGATAGATTGGCTCCAATATCACCGAGCACTGGTCCAAAAATCATTCGAGATACAAGCGGACTCAGTAAAATCGAGCCGTTGATTCTACGCAAGAGGACCTTAGATGAACGGTTTCGAACCTTGGATGATGGGCACTTTAGAATTGACGAGAACATCACGATTGGAATCCAACGGAATCCTTACGCCCCAGCCTCCACTTCTGTTACAGTCCAGAGAGTGTTTGATCCACATTTGTTTCACATGATTCACAGTCGGGAGTCTGGATTACTTCCTATATTTGATCGTCCAGAATTGAAATATTTTCGATTTGACGATATGCCACATTATGAAGAGGAACCTACATTTGAAAGAAGAACTATCAAAGTGGCGCCCTCTACTAGTCACTCGAAAGATTCAAGGTTGGTAACTCTTGATAGATCAATTTCACCCACGAAAATCAGTTGGCATTAAAGGGACAAGTTCGCAATCCATTTGACCAATTGTACCTTAATCTCAGAAATGGGACTTGTTTAGTGAAGCTCTGTATATATGATAGAAGATTTAATTTCATTTTGTATTATTTTCTGTAGATATGGTCATCTTCATTTATCTAGACTTTCATTATCACCTAGACAACGCTCACAATCACCTAGACGAAGATCACCATCTCCTAGACAACGATCACCATTATCAAGACGACGTTCACCCTCACCAAGACGACGTTCACCGTCACCAAGACATCACCCTGAAATCAAGTATGTAAGACTTTTGGGGATTTTTTCCCATGTCTATCAGTTGTGGCTGTGGGATTTTGTGATGGTCTAAACTATGTATTTTAGCAAGAAAATTGATTAAAATTTGTCTGTCTTTGTATTTTAGATTAGAAATGAGAACTGAACCAAGATATGAGAAGATATATCAAGATTCTAAAAATGATGATCAGCGATATTCGAAAGTTATCACCAACCCAAATGATTTACGTCACAATTTGTCCAACCGACACGTCGAAGATGCCAGGTCAGCTTCCTTCTTTTTATCAACCTTATTTAATTGGTTACATCGAACACATGGTGGTCGTTGGTTCTTATTTCCGTTGACAATTACTTATATGAGTATATGAATCTATAAAAATTCATACAAGCAAAACAATTCCGTTTACCAAAATCTCTGAAACAAAAATGTCTTTTTATTAGATTGTTAGCAAGCCTCACTCTAACGAGTGATATAGATTCTAATATTGTCATTCATTCTTGAACATCCAGGTACCGAATTGAGGGAAAGCGAGAAGAAAGGGGAGAGAATTCTCGAAGAAGTAGAAGTAGAGAGAGGAAGATGTCCAGAGGAAGTCCAGCTAGAAACCAAGGTAGAAACAAAAACAGTCAGAAAGGTATTGAAGGCCTCAAATAAAGTTTAGTTCTAAAAAGTGACACGGATGGCTAATATTATCAATGCATTAATGCCTTTATCCTTTTAAAGCCATAATAGAATATAAATATTTAAAATTGGACCCTTTATCAGGCCAACTAGTATTTCCACGTTCATCTATTTTTAGATAACAGAAATCATGGTAACTCCAAAGAAGATGATGATTTGCCTGATTTTTCTAGACGTCCAGGTAATATATCCAATCGTAGGCTAGTAGGGAGTAACCCAGGAACTAAAATTGGAATGGTGCTCATTCATGCTTTCAGTGTCTCTGGTACAAATAAAAAATTTAGAAATCCTCATGCTTCTTTTTGACTCTTTTTTTGTTTTAATTTTTCAGATCGATCTAAATATCAACCGTGGGTAGACAACCCAACCAAGATTCCAAAAGGAGTTAAATACTTCCAGGTAGTGTACCTTCTATTTTCTAGACTTTCAGGTAACTAGGCGGCAGATGAAAATAACTAGACACTAGGCTAGATGAAGACACAACCAAAAATGGCACCAGATGAAGACACACCAGAAATTGGCGCCAGACACAACCAAACTTAGAGCCAGGCAAAGACTCAAAAAACACCTTAATGCCAGAATACAGGAGGCAAATCCCAAAAAGTACATGGATCTTCCTGCACCTTATGAAAGAAAAGAACTTAGGAACATCAAGTAAAAGCACCAGGAAATGGAACCCACAAAAGACACTATTAAAAAGGGATACAGGAAGATCAAAAAAATAAAAATATGTTCCTGCTACTAACTGTTAAACCTAGGCAATGTTGATTCGCCTGTTGCCAATCTCACCTGTATGTTTTTAACCAATTGTAAACAAAAGACACTATTAAAAAGGGGTACAGGGAGAAGCTTAGTATACATCTATAAATAGATGCCAGTGATGGCATGTACTATGGCCAGAGTGAGCATATGATGGTGATCAGGATGTTAAATAAGCAAAGCCTGATGATAGTTTTAACAGAGATTAAATGCCATTGGAATTATGATGATTAAAAATACAAGGAAGACGTCACAGTGGCTCAACTACCATTTGGACCGGTTGAAACATCTCTCAGGGGACCCCCACAAAAAATTCAGTTCATATGTTAAAAAAAAATTACCCTGGGATCCACTTAAGTCCACTGGCCCCCAATCGCCTATTTGAGTGGCTGAGAGTTCAGAAAAGATGATGATGATGTTTATTGATGATGATAATGATGATGATGGTACAAAAGAAGATTTATTCAGCTGGTCCAAGAAAATCTGGAAGTGAATCTTCTTATAAGACAAAAGGACTGCATCATAGCTTATTGTTTCAGACATATAAAAAAAAACTTAGCAAAATCTTAGAAAATGTTATCTTGCAAATTGAGTTATTTATCTGAATCTTTCGTTTCAACCATAAGTGAGTGTCTCGTGTTGCTTTTTTCTTGTTTTTTTATCTTTGATTAGTGGGATTTATGGGGTATTAAAAAAACTAGAAATGCATTTAATGTAATCATTGGACATCTTAGGTGGCGCTTGATTGGAAAGTTCAGAAGAGATCTCTTTCAATTCTGGCCACAATCAAACAAAAACAGATAAGTCACATTCAAAATTTTCCCTTCTCCGCCATTTTGAATTCTTAATAGCTTGACATTAAAGAAGATGGTTTTGTGTTTTAAATGTTATAGTAATTGTTATTTTTATTTCTGTTTTCAGTCGACTGGTAAGGCGAAGATTGTAAATTTCATCCAAGGATACGTTGTTGGCGTCACGAAGACTTTTAAAAGCCATCGAAACGTGGACCAGTTTTATTTCCGACTGTACCACGAAACCATGTTTATTCACGCAATCAGCTTTTGTTACAAGTTATGGTCGACGTTAAAAACCATCGATGGTTCAACTTGTCTCGGTGTGACTTTTAATCGAGCGAAATTACGACCTCCCCGACTACACAAACCTTGGAATTTGGTGATTGATCGTTTCACCAGGATCAAGACAGAGTTAATGCCCTTCCCGATGCATTTGGAGACAGACGAAAGAGAGGTTGCTAAAGCCAAACCTGGGAAGACAGTTGATCTATATGCTGATGAAGAATCGTATAATTTTGATAACGAGGATGAAGAAGCTGAAGATGAACCTCAGGATGTCTCCTTGGAGCAAGTTTCTGATGAAGAGTTTACATCCATTAATGATGAGAAAGAGGGTGATGCAGACTTCACTTCAAAAGTTAGTGGCTCTGATTGGTTGGAAGTAAAGTCAGAATCACTTGCAGAAAAATCAGAAGCAGCGCCCATGAAAACAGAACTCTATTCAGATTCGGCACCTATCAAAATGGAATTCAAAGGAATGAATCCTGAAAATCCAGTATTGAAGGGAAGTTTTCCTTTAAAATCAGATTTTCTCCACGGCCAAAATGTGGAGATGGAGGACAAAAAAGCGTTCAAATTTTTAAAAAAGAATCGTTCCTATAGGAAGAGAGAGTCTTCTCCTACTGAGTATAAGTCTAGAAGGTTTAACAGGCGATAATTGAGTGATCCTATGATGACATAGTGATAGGTTATCATTTGGTGTGTGTAAAAGACATGAACCGTGTTTATCATAAAAAGAAAAACTTCATGGTCTTCAAGTTATCAAGTTATTCCAATTAATGGACCAGTCTTAAATAAATTGATTGGTGAACAGTTAGAAATCAAAATATTGTAGGCTAATGTCACTGTCCTGGCAAAATTACCCTCATTGCACACTGCATGGCCTTGCCTGTCTTCATTAGCCCACATGGTGCTGAAGAGTAGGATGTTAGACTCCATTCATTTCATTTTTTGCCCCTCTTCGAAGACATAAATCAAGTTAAAAAGGTAAAATATCAGAGTTAAACTAAGAAAGTTGTGACTCTTTTGATTATATATTTTTTTGAATCCCGAGAAGGTGGTAACTCGGTAACTCGGTTACTCGTGTGTTATTTTGTTGTTTTATTAAAAATCATGGGTATAATTTCACATCTTGAATAAAAAGCTAAAAGTTGTGTAATTTGATCAGTAAAATATAAAGTTATGCTTTTTATCATAGTCTCTTTTCTGAAGATTGCTGTGGGGGTACAGGAGGTTGGGGGAGGTATATATCTGTATTCTTCTTCTAATACTAAAGTTGCAGTATTTTGAATTCAGTCGGGACAGTTGTCCCCCCATTGAGTCAGTCTGTCCCCTATTTGTAGCTCTCAGGATGCAGGGGTTGCCACTGGAAGAAGCGGGGTAATCAAGGGTAAACTGAAAGGGTCCTATAAAGATTTAGTAGTTCTTGTCCATGTATCAAAGAAACTGATGGCTTCTAGTTGCACCATTCTTAATTCCTGTCCAAGGAGGCCCATAGCTAACGGTGGGGGTGGGGGAAGGGTTAGAATATTTGACCACCCCCTAGAATAATTAGATGATTTGAATGACAACGCCCTACTACTATGTAGTTGTTTATGACTGAACCAATCAAACGATTGTATTCAACAACCAAATGGTGGAAAAAGAGAAAGAAATTTTTCACATTTTTCTTCCTGTGATCTGCTTCCCTGCCGTTCTTTGTAATATAGAGCAGGGAATTTTATTTTATTTTGAATAGCCATGTTACTTGATCAGGGGTCCTTAATCTTGAATGCTTAACTTTAATCAATTCCAGATTTTAAGAAATTCAGTAATCTGATTGGATAATACAACTAAATTGATATTGATTTGAATTATTGACCAATCAGATGACTGGAAGTGATATGTTCGCCATCTGTTAGACCAGTCCATTCAACTGAAAATGTCGAACCATGGCCTTTAAGTTAAGTTTTGTAGAATAAGGATCCATATACCTAATACAATTATTAAAATTTCTTTTATATCTTCATTCTCCTGGACACCTGATACCACTTTTCATTATGAAATACTCACTGATGATTGATACACTTCCTTCATTAGCTGCTACCAATGTTTCGCCAATATGTTGTTTTGGATTTTAGGTTTCGTTTTGCGGTTTGGATCATTAATATTTGTTTTTTTTTGCAGCATGACAACCGGAATTCTAGGGGCAGGTTCCGAGGCGATCGAGGATATTTTGGTCAAAATAAATTTGTGAAGAATTTTACTAATTTGACAGACGATCCTAGAGATTCCAAACCACCATCCAAACTTTTACACCCATCCATAAAATCAAAGATGAAGCGTGGTGGAAAAATCAGTTTTAACAAAGGTTTCACAAACCACAGTAAGTCACTAATTTCAATTTTCACTCTGCTGTGGCTCAGTGAGTTAGAAGTCTGCTTGCTAAGTTCAAAGGCATGGAAGCTATCCTGGCAAAATTTCCCTCATTGCACCCTGCATGGCGTTGCCTGTCTTCACTAGCCCATATGGTGCAGAAAAGTAAGACGTAAAAATCCATTTAATTGTCTATTTACAGAAGGAAGAAGTTTAGCAGATCGTGGTAAATGGAAACATGATTTGTTTGAGAAACAGTTAGCTGGAGTAGAAGGGAAGAATGGTGGTAATACAGAGACTCAAACTAGTGGTAGTGGTAACCAGGGTAACAGTGTCCAACAATTCCAGCTCCAGATAAAATCTAATGAACCTGTCTAGTACTGCCTTAGCATCTTCACAATCTCAAACTGTTACAAACATTTTATAAAAAAATAAACCCACAATGCCTTTTTGGATAGATGCTTCTCCAGTATTCTTTGATCTTCACAATGTCAAGTTATTATGAACTTAGTCTTATACCTTGACTGAAATATCAACCTTTCTTTTATCACAGAAGGTTGTAAATGCAGAGATTGGATTGGATTGTATGCCAGTGAATACAGCCAATCATAGTTCTCGACAGACTGACTGTAAACATTATGGCTGATTGTTTACAGACTTTCTGTCGAGAGCTTTGATTGGCTGTTTTCGCTAGCGTACAATCCAATCCAATCGCTGTATTTACAAACTATTTTAACAGCGAAAATATTTGTTATTGTTGTAGTTTTTAATTTATAACCTTATAGAAATGAAATGCAGATGGCCAACCTCATGCAGTTTGCAATAAGGGAAACTTTCCAGGACAGTGGCATTAGCCTTCTCTTGTTTTATTTCTAACGGTTGAGAGATCTTAAACGTGCACGGCCTGTAGCACACGGAGACTCGAAATTATAGGGTGTAGAATTGCAGTAAAGCAAATTTTACAAAAGCACAGGCACAGGCATGTGGGCCTTGGGTTATTGCCCCTTTCTAACCAGGATAAACCTAAAGAAGGCGGCTTTTAGTATTATGGTTGTTAAGATGCAGTTTAATGTACATATTAAAATTTTACTAACGTGTATATATAACAATTCATACTATTAAATAAACTAGTTGTGCAAAACTCTTTTAGCCTGTGTATTATTTGTTATACTGTGGTACGTTTCTATGCATCATTAGTTGAAGGGGTCGTGTGAAGCCTAAGAAAAAACTCTTCTAGCCTGTGTATTATTTATTATACTGTGGTACGTTTCTATGCATCATTAGTTGAAGGGGTCGTGTGAAGCCTAAGAAAAAACTCTTCTAGCCTGTGTATTATTTGTTATACTGTGGTACGTTTCTATGCATCATTAGTTGAAGGGGTCGTGTGAAGCCTAAGAATTATCATGGGGCGTGGAGGGAGCACAGACCATTGTTTCTACTTCCCCAAACAAGGGTCTTATATACCAACATGGGGGAATTCTCAAGTTGGTTTGGAGGTAGGATGCGGTGGTACAGACAAGACCAGAAGCGTTTCTAGGGAACATTAGGTGAGGGGTCAAGCAGGGGCCAGAAAATGTACCAAGGGTTCACATGATGGAAAATTTGATAGTAGAAACGCCACTGGCCAAGACAGAACCCTGCATCACCCATAACTCACCACCCCTCTACCAAGATAAGACCCAAAATATTGGTGGTCATAGACAAAGTAATTGAAGACGATATTTGCTGCTTCAAAATTTTACTGCATTGACACTTAACCAATCAAATGTTTAGAAGGAGAATAGTAACAGAAATGTAAGCGATGGTTATGTCGACCACCATCGTCATAAGGATGAGCTCCACCTTCTTTGTCATGGTTGATGACATCTTGGTCGTCCCACCTCACATACTCTTCTCGCACTGTCATCCCATGGACGTGTTGACACTCCCGAGTGTACTTCAGCATGATAAATGGCTTTTCTGTTGGTAGCAGGATTTCTTTACTGGGTAGACCGTCATCTCTGGAAGGAAAACGTTGGTTGAGAACTGAGTAGGCGTTGCTGTGAAAGGTGGGAAGGGGCGGGGGTGGCTACAGAGTGGGTCCTGTGATTTTGATTGACATGCTTCCTATTTGGCACATTGTTGGTGGAACATTGGCCGTGAAAGGACAACAAATGTGGGGAATGAATGGATCCCAATATCCCACCCTCTAAATACGCCGTTGCGTACTCCAATATGCATCGACATTGGATAACAAATACTCTAAATACCTGCAGCAGAACTCGATCTTCGTATCTCTGGAGAACTGACCATCTGGAAGGGAGCCTCCATATTTATCTTTATTCCGGAAATTCTCATCATCCCAGTAGATCCAACCAGATTTAAATTGACCTGCCAAAGAAGAAAAAAACATCAATGACCCACATTCTGTGCAAGACAGGTCGTACACACCTGATGGCACAGAGCGACTTGGTTTTCAACCGGATATCCCGTTGACATTTTCAGTACTCAAGCCTCGTACGCACATTTTGTATATCCCTCAGATCGTGCTGAATCCCCACGAAGGTGGTTGTATTGGCCCGTGATAAGAAAGACTCTTTCACGCACAGCGCCTCCGAGGGCTGACCTCCATTAACAAAACTAGCTTGCCTGATGAGGCATTTTGTATCCAAAACATGTACAGACAGCATGAGATGAGATCTATTCAAACATACTTGAAGGACATCCTCCATACTTGAGTATACAGTAATCCCCACTCGGCCACTCCACGTCGAAGTCACTTATCCTTGTGTTCCCCTTCATACAGAATTCAAACTTGAAGTCACTTTTGCTGAATTTTCCTGAAGATCAAAGCAAGTTTCATGAAGGGAGTGCAACATTCCATGACTCTCAGATGGTAAGAACACATTTAATAAACAGATTGGCCAAAGCTCCGTCGCAGTTCTGCGAATTTTTCAAAACTCACCTCAGCCTTGTATCTAGAACAATAGCTTGTTTTTCACGGAAAGAAAGGAAAGCGGCAACCGACTCACCAGACAGATGGATGGGGTTAGACCACGAGTTTTTATTGATGATGTTCTCCGTATCCTGGTATCTCCACCCCTCACTCCAGTGCACTCGACCTGATGGGCAACCAGAAGTTGTTTTCATGAGACCATACGACCCAACAGGCCAGGTAATAGGCATCCTCAGCTCGGGGTCTGAAACAAATTGAAATGGGAGTTTTACGTTCTACGGTTCTGGAGTTTTGAGATTATGTGGATATCAAAAATGGATTCTGTTAGCAACTTATTTTAACAATCACAGATGACAAAACATACAACTGTTCATTTCTGTACCTTCCATGAAGTCCTTAGTATTCGCAACAGAATCAACAGAACTTACTTTCTGAAGTTGGTGCCATTTTATACGCAGCGTACTCATTCAGCGCTTGAAGCATATTCTGCTTCGTTGAGGCAATCCGTGTTTCAGCCGAGGGACAAGCTGACCGGATCTCGTGTGATGTCCAATATATGGGATCCAAAGCACTAACGATGGTTTTCAGCTTCAGATGAATAGGTTCTGGTTTGTCCTCCCGTCCAGAATGCAACGTATACTCATATTGTCCAAATTTCAAGCTAGATTGGTCTGTTTGTTTGAATTTGCTGAAATCCACTCCCAGCGAGCCGCTGGCGCCCATATAAGATCCACCAATATGAAAGCCGAATCCACCCTGAAAAGTGTGAAAAGATGTCCATGACCACGGGATACCAGAGTATAATAATGTATTATGGGTTGAAATCCGAGACTGAGCACTGGCAGTGGCAATGACATGAAAGTATTTCTTACAATGAGGAGGGGCCCACTCGTTATCCACAGGTTACTGATGTAGCTGAACCATTGAGATTCCGTATATACTCACTGACTTCTGGACATGCTTGATAAATTCTGCTAGTGATGCTCGGTATCTGTTGATAGTTCGGTTACCCATTTCTACTTCCATTGTCGCATGCTGAAAGATATGAGAACAGGGTAGAGGGCGTCGATAATGGAAATGAGATACCGTTTATGGTTCTGAGAAGACTAGAAAATACTTACTGTTCCCCAATTGTCCAAGAACGTCATGTATTTTTGTTTATCGTACACATGTGGTAAATGACAGATGGCACTGGCAAAGTTTCTGGTCACAGAGAAACCGTCAGAATCAGCAAGCTCCTCGGCAAAACGAACTCGTCCCAAGTTACAGATGTTGACATCATCGTAGAAGACCTTCCTCTGCTCGTTGGTTTCTGTTTTAGCGTGACTGTAACCTGCAATTGATCGGAGATTGGTATAGTCGCTGCAAACTGCACGGGATGGAAACAGACGTTCGACGTAACGACGTACATAAGGTAAATGGGCCCCTTCCTAACAACGTGGCGCTTGCAAAGGAGATGAACTCCACCAAATGCAACTGTAGTTAATACCAATTATGTTCCCTATTTCATATTAAAACTATTTCTATGACCATTGATATAAATAAAAGGGTACTTACGAGCACTCAGACTGAACTTAAAGCCCACCAACTTGACATCTCCTTCACCTGCAAACAAAATACAATCCTAGATTCTTCAGCATTGTCCAGCATCCACCCGTAAGTGACATGTTATGAGTGGGCTGTGGGATTTCGTCGACTGTGGCCCAAAGTCAGACGATGATTGGTAATTCTTCTCTCGACAAATCTGCTCCTACCCGTTCATCGGACGTGATATACTGGTGTGATATCTATACCGGAAATTGCATTCTTATATCACGTCCGAGGCACGAGTAGGGTCAGATTTGTCTGAAGCTGTTACTCCTCTTAGTATACCCCTCCTATCTATTTATTCCGGAAAAAGTGGCCTACCGGAAGTGTCAACACCAACTCCCAGTTTATCCTGGTAAGACTTCGCTCCATAAAATACATGAGTAGATCTAATTTTCAAACAGCTATACCGATCTTCGAACACGATCTCTTTTGGTTTGTCTCCAGAACTCAACTGGAAGATTTTCCTCAGTACTAACAGCCCTGGATCCACACCCCCTTCCTGGTCACTTCCGCCATCTGGATTTCCCTTCAGCAAATTGTAGCCAACACCAATGAACTTGACGCCATTGTGATCTCGAGGTGTCCCTGGTATTAGAGCTGTCGCTATGGACAGACTCAATAAGGAGACCAACACCTGCAATAAAATTGTAGGGTACTCTTACTGAGCATCGAACCAGTGGCGTTTCCAATGAGGTACCAGGTGGGCCGGAGTAGGGGGAATAGAACCCTTTAGGGGTCTCACAATGAGGTTTGAAAGTAGACGGGGAGGGAGGGGAGAGGAGCACTACATCCAACATTTAATGAGTCTGTAACAAGTCTATGAAACGCATTCGCTTCAATAACTGCAGTGATGTTTTCAACCCCTTTTACATATAATGGACCAGTCCAAAGCACTGAAACGCACGTGCAAACTGCAAGACAACCACTGTTTATCTTTCTGTTCTCAGTTGAAGTGTGGTCATGAGGGAAGTCGGTCAGAATATCTGAAAAGCGGCAGTGTCCAAAATGATGACATTATGTATGAACGTAGAAGTACCCACTGTCATTCTGCAGTTGAGAAGTTCAACTCTACGTGTCCGTTGGTGAGTTAACCTAGCTTATATAATCGTGTATGTTTGTTTTATTAGAACACGTGTACTTGTAGTATTGTTCTCGTTAAATACAAATTCCTTTAACCAAACATCTCGTCCAAAGCATGACAAAAGTTGGGAGCAATAAATGTATAGTAGTGGACTCCTCAAACGAGACGTACCGTTAGTTTTGAAAAGAGTAAGCATGGTCTGCTTCGTATGGCCCTTACTACTTTACATGACAGACGGGTCCAGTGTCTGTTTCATATTGAAGATCTAATTGAGGGGAATGAGTCAAAACTTACGATTCGAATGTGTTCCATGTTATATATCCGATTCGTGACTTCAATGTTTTGAAAAGTTTCGTATTTGGACTAAATATTGATGGTGACATGTCTATCATTGGGTTATTGTGTTAAAACTTCCGCTGAGAAATATAGTTCCTGTCAAATGAAATGAAATGAACAGAACGTTGCGTTTCAACACTATTACAGACTGATTAGACCATGCATTGTGCAACGAGGGAAATTTTGCCAGGACAGTGGCGATACTTCTGACAATCTTTTCCATTTTTTGGTCAAGAATGGTCCAAAAGAGGGAATATTTGAAAATATATATCTGTCGTTAAGGAGAGAAGTTCTTGATAAAGTTTTTTTGTGGGAAAAGATCCAGTTGTTCTTTATCTGTTAAACAATTTCACTTCGAACAACCAGTCATCTGGTTTAAAGATTATTCTCCGTGGTGCACCAAAGGAAGATCAAACGGCCTACCGTGAAAGGTAGGCTAGTGCAATTGATTCAGCTTTTCGTTTCTTGGGGCACTAATTTCTAATCTGGTTTATCATCACTAGCTTGTGGAGTTCTTGTAATTTGGAAAGATCATATGGTAGGAAGTTGTCTTGGGCTAAATTCTATAAAACATAGTTTGCATGTTGCGACAGATTCCTTGGAACCCCTTCCCTTCAACTGCACACAGTCCACACCTTGTGGAACGCCACAACTTCACAATGTCAAGCTGTTGCGAACTGCGTCTTGACATTGTAACGACGGGAATGCCATGAATAATAAAACTCAGTTTGCAATATAAGATATAATCCCCTCTAACGGTATTATAATAAAAATATTAACAGTTATTACATAGGATCATATTCAAATATATATCATATCCAACATAGTTCACTTATACTAAGGCTCCGTTCACATAATCACTTTAATCAGGATTAGCTCATCCGATTAACTGAATTCAGATTACGTGTTAAAGGATGGTTTCTGGTTTGTGTCCATATGTTCTGCACCTTATTGGACTATTGAGAGTAATGCAAGATTGCCATTCTTAATATTGGGTCTTAGTAATGGAGTTTTACGTCCTATTTTTCTGCACTTAATATGGTTATTAAACAGGTTTTGGTTAACAGTGATTGGTTGTTTTTAAAGTCCTTTTAGTATTGCTGTAGTCTATGGAAGCTAAGCACTACCAGGGGCTCTGCTGGAACAGTCACAGAGTACAGCTGTTTTCATCACAAAATAAAATAGTCGAACCAGTTTCAACAAGAACAGAACTCGAACCGTGTGAACGAAGCCTAAGACAAAGATTTACAAAAATACAATCGGTGCAAATACAAAATATGAAGCAAATAAAATACAATACAAATTCTCAGATTCAAGATGCATCCAAACAACAAAAACAATTTAAGCAAGAACTCAAAACATTCTTTTCACAAACGACAAACTGTTTAGAAAAATTCCTTTCGAGGGCAAAATGGCAACTTATTGAAATGTACATCGACAGACTCAAAAAAACATCGTGCACAATTTAATGTCAAAAACAAACACACAAACACAAATTTAGTCAAATTGGTAAAAATGTTTTCGATGCAAAAACATATCTCATATTATGAACATTCTTTCACAAATATACGACAATAAAATACATTCGGGCCCATTGAAGCATTTTTAAGCTTTCATGTCATGAGCAAATAACAGGCGAAAAATGCTCAAAATGCTCATATGTGAAAGCTTTTACATTTGAAAAAAAAATTAGAAGTTTTATTGGATCTATATGGTTTTAAAAGCTTAATTTTTTACAATTTTTAAATCAAATTTTATTTTTTATTTATTTATTTAGAAAACACTATTTACCATTTAAATATTTTTAAACAATAAAGTTAAGTCTTGCATATTCTTGTAGCTTTTGTTAAGCAAGGGCAGCTTGAAGTAACTGACAAACTTTTATATAGCACTATTCGAACTCACCGGGGCCTTAACAAAATAAAACGAAGCTAATTCGTGCAAATAGGCACACAATTTTAACGAAAAATTATACAAAATTCACCAAAATACACACTGAAATGCACAAGTTACAAATTTAAAGAATTTAATATGGAGGATACTTACAACTTCGGCCATTTTTAAGAATAAAAGAGAAAAGGGGGTGATTATTTATTATCATAATATGAAAAAATGCAGCAATAAAAAAAGAGAAAGTTTTACGCCTTACATAAGGCTGGATATTGAAGACTATAAGTAGATTATAGGGTGACTAAAAATCAAAATGAACTCTTAATAAACTGCATTCTAACTGTAGAGGTATCTGAAATTATGAATAGGTTAGTCTAAATACGGACATGTACTCCGAACTCCTTTAAAGTTCAGTCAAAACGTAGCAATTATTTTGAAGAATGTGCGTTCTGGCATAATACCTATCTGAAAGTTAACCACTGTAAATTCCTTTCCTCTGAAAGCGGCAAAAGTCGTAGTTAAAGCACACAGAGGTCGCAGGTATGGACGAACTAAGATGCAGTTGCGTTGTGTCTGTGCGGCGAACAGCGTTTTGAAGATATGCGGTGATCGGTAGGAAAATCAGTAAAACTTTTATTTTATATTACCAAATTTGCACTAATAACTTAAGCCAGCGCAAATTGAATGACGTCATAAAAGCGAACACAGTGTCAATTGATATACAATTGGAAACGCAGAATTATCAGAAAGAACAGGGCCTCGGCGCCTAATAATTTTGAACAGAGCCTAAAATCACACGCAAAAATCATTTAAACATTAGGCTATGTTTGTTTATTTACGAACGAATCGTTTTAAAATTTAAACAAACCAAACACAGCCCGTACCCTGGACAATTTACAAATACAATACTTTAGTGCTCTTATGCTAAATTCTCGCGCGTGCGCAAACATGTACCTTCTGCTCGTACCCATATTTGGCAAGTCAGATGTTTTGCGTTCTCCTAAAGTTACGAAATATTTTCTGCAAAAATTCTATGAACAGAAATGTACAGAGTTATATTAATTAGTGTGTATATACATTTGAAATGACCTTGACCTCGACTGGATGTCAAAGGTCAAGGTTATATTGCGCCAATATGTGTGAAAAGCGACTCCCGATATAATAATACTATATGTAAAACATTATTTAACTCAAGTTCATAATTTACACCAATTTACCAATGAGGTCACTTCCTGTGACCTATTTTGTCACCATAACAACCATCTTCCAACCGGAAGTTCCACCATTTGCAAAGTCCATCTCTCTGTGCATTGGTTCAAATGTGATTTTAAATAAGGAACTATGGAACATCAAGGCCTTATTTTCCAATTAATGCTTCAAATAACTTTGAGTGTTTTGCTTCGACCACCTTTTCCTTCATTCCGGATTCTCTCTTTCTTATGGCGGCTTTCGATGTGGTAGTCTTTGATTCTGTGGTAGAGGTTTTGGTATAACCAGACGTGGAAGTTTTGGTATCTGCTGCTCCAGCTTCACCAGTAACCGCCTCGGTGGTCGTGGACTTTGAATCTGAAAATATGTTTTAAAAGAGTCTCAGTTTCTTTCTTATTTTCAACCACCAATCTCTACGGGAAAGCTTGCTTTAAGCTTTGCGATATTTGAGTAATCGACCCTTGCAGTAAGCCTTGAATGACCTAGACTACATTCGAATAACCGACAGTTTCGTCATTTCAGAGCAATAATAAAACTATTTGGTTGATTCGAATGCAGAAACGGGATCGAAGATCGAAGATATTGATGATTGGCGTAAGCATATCTAGTGGTTTCAAGCAAAGCAATGGACAAGCAACAAGCTTAGAGCTCAGATATCGGATATTAAGACCTAATAGGATATTTTGCTGTATGTGTTAGGGAAAGAGAAGGATGAAGGGACGAGGTGAAGAGAAAGGGTGTGTTAAAGAACGGAATTATTGTTTGAAGGTGACTATTTGGTATAGAAGGAGATGTGTGAGCAGCTGATGTTAAATGATTGGATTTCGTATGTGTAGGACGGTGTAAAGGTGTATACTCTGTTAGGTTGGACGGATAGGGTAGGATTGAAGAGCTATTTTTAGAGTCTTCGAGTAGTTGGTCCAATCTCCCATTACAATAGGGTTTGAAGGGCCTTATTGTTGGGTTTGTATTAAAGAAGGTTCGAATCGAAATGAAAGTGTAATGTGTCAGATGAATGGGACCTCTTCACCAATATCTCATGCATAGCCCATGCATAAAGCAGTGCTAAGTTTAGTTCAAACAACCAGTCACCAAACCACCAAACCATCCAACCAAATTTAACCCAACCACCCACTTTATTACAACCAACAGCCACATCACCCAACCACCAAACCACAGTGTGACAACCAACATAATCAACCAATCAAGCACGATGTGGCAACCAACCAACCACCAATTAATAGCCCTTTTCCATATATTTAATTGCTACTCTGTACAGCGTCAAACCATCAATAGCCAATTAACCACAATGTGGCATCCACCAAACCACCAATGAACAACCTCACGTCCATGCATGCAATTCAATTTACTCTTCAACTGAACTAGACTCATGCATTCATCTGATAGTCCACTGCATGCATTTCAGCCTAAACCCATACCAAGCAACAAACTCATACAACTGAATGCATGTAGGGTCAGACGCAACGCAATAATAAATCGAGGTAGGAGCCATGCATCTTTATTTTCCAATACAAATAACACACCAGCCATATATTCACGCATCTTCGTCCAAAAGTGCACCCGAAAGCAGAGGTACATAAATGTAAGCAAGTGCACAAAATGAAACATCCCAGAAGACACAATAATGCAGTCAAATGTAACATCTAAGAAGACACAATCATGCCATCAAATGCAACATCTAAACCGACACAATCATGCCATCAAATGCAACATCTAAAACGACACAAACATGCCATCAAATGCAACATCTAAAATGACACAATCATGCCATCAAATGCAACATCTAAAAACACAATCATGCCATCAAATGCAACATCTAAAAACACAATCATGCAGTCCAATGCAGCATAAAAGACATAGTGACACAGTCAAATGCAACATCTAAGTATAATAATAAAGCAGTCACATGCAACATCTTAGACACAATAATACGATCAAATGCAAGGATCAAGAATGGGATCTTCGAAGCAGACTCGGCAAAGTATGACATGCAAGGCTAACTTTCTCCATACTACATGCACATGCACTCCTAACATCTACGTTTTTCCACTGTTTCAAGCAGTTTCGTGCATGCAAGTCCCACCATTTATCGTCATGCCCAGTCCAAGCTACATAAGCTACACAAGCTTCTGTTAACTACTTCCACAAACCCACTCTCAATCCAAAAATATACCATGTTCATGCTACTCGTTCCATCGTAACCAGTCCGTTTCATCCATTCCTACCATCTACCAAAACATGCCCTGTCCAAGCTTCTCGATCCACTTCAACTACTTCATCCAACTCATTCTTCCAGATCTACCAAAACATGCCCTGTCCAAGCTTACCAAACGACTTTAACTACACCAGCCAACCTATTATTCCAGATCTACCAAAACAAGCCCTGTCCAAGCTTCTCGATTCACTTCAAATACTTCATCCAACTCATTCTTCCAGATCTACCAAAACAAGCCCTGTCCAAGCTTACCAAACGACTTTAACTACACCAGCCAATCTATTCTTACAGATATACCAAAACAAGCCCTGTCCAAGCTTCGCAAGCCTCTTCTATCAATTCAACGAACCTTTTCTCCCGATCTACTCAAACATGCCCTCTCCAAACTATTCAAAGCTCTTAAACCCAACTATTCTCCCCATACATCAAACCATACTGTCCAAACTACTGAAAGCTTCATCCCCATCCAAGCTACTCATACCAACTTCTCCAACCCATTGTGCCCATTAACATAACATGCGCTTGCCAAGCTATTCAAATCCTTTGAACCAATTCTTCCACAACATACCCTCTCCAAGCTACTCAAATCCCTACCTCGCTGTGAACCTAGAAAACCCCAAAACCCCTTTTAACTATTGAACCATCCACCAAAAGTTGCAAGTCCAGATTTCTCAAACCTCTTTTAACTAATCAAACATCCCAAGCTGGTAACCTAAAAAACCTCCATGCAGTCATCCCAGCTAACACCATAGACCCATGCAGTCATTCCAGCAAACACCATGAAGCCATGCATTCATTCCACCAAACACCATGAACCCATACAGTCATTCCAGCAAGCACCGTGAACCCATGTAGTCATTCCAGCGAACACCATGAACCCATCCAGTCATTCCAGCAAACACCGTGAACCCATGTAGTCATTGCATCAAACACCATGAAGCCATGCAGTCATTCCATCAAACACCATGAACCCATGTAGTCATTCCAGCAAACACCATGAACACATACAGTCATTCCAGCAAACACCATTAACCCATACAGTCATTCCAGCAAACACCATGAAGCCATACAATCATTCCATCAAACACCACGAAGCCATGCATTCATTCCAGCAAACACCATGAACCCATGCATTCATTCCAGCAAACACCATGAACCCATGCAGTCATTCCAGCAAACACCATGAACACATACAGTCATTGCAGCAAACACCATGAACCCATACAGTCAATCCAGCAAACACCATGAACCCATGCATTCATTCCAGCAAACACCGTGAACCCATACAGTCATTCCAGCAAACACCATGAACCCATGCAGTCATTCCAGCAAACACCATGAACCCATACAGTCATCCCAGCAAACACCATGAAACCATGCAGTCATTCCAGCAAACACCATGAACCCATGCATTCTTTTCAGCAAACACCATGAACCCATACAGTCATCCCAGCAAACACCATGAAGCCATGCAGTCATTCCAGCAAGCACCATGAAGCCATGCATTCTTTTCAGCAAACACTGTGAACCCATGCATTCATTTCAGCAAACACTGTGAACCCATACAGTCATTCCAGCAAACACTATTAACCCATACAGTCATCCCAGCAAACAACATGAAGCCATGCATTCATTCCAGCAGACACCATGAAGCCATACAGTCATTCCAGCAAACACTATTAACCCATACAGTCATCCCAGCAAACACCAAGAAACCATACAGTCATTCCAGCAAACACCATGAACCCATACACTCATTCCAGCAAGCACCGTGAACCCATGTAGACATCCCAGCAAACACCGTGAACCCATACAGTCATTCCATCAAACACCATGAAGCCATGCATTCATTCCAGCAAACACCATGAACCCATACAGTCATTCCAGCAAACACCATGAACCCATACAGTCATTCCAGCAAACACCATGAACCCATACAGTCATTCCAACAGACACCCTGAATCCATACAGTCATTCCAGCAAACACCATGAACCCACGCAGTTATTCCAGCAAACACCATAGACCCATGCAGTCATTCCAGCAAACACCATGAACCCATACAGTCATTCCAGCAAACACCATGAACCCATACAGTCATTCCAGCAGACACCATGAACCCATACAGTCATTCCAGCAAACACCACGAACTCATACACTCATTCCAGCAAACACCATGAACCCATACAGTCATTCCAGCAAATACCATGAAGCCATGCAGTCATTCCAGCAAACACCATGAACCCATACAGTCATTCCAGCAAACACCATGAACCCATACAGTCATTCCAGCAAACACCATGAACCCATACAGTCATTCCAGCAAGCACCGTGAACCCATACAGTCATTCCAGCAAACACCATGAAGCCATGCATTCATTCCAGCAAACACCATGAACCCAAACAGTCATTCCAGCAAACACTATGAACCCATACAGTCATTTCTATCAAACACCATTAACCCATGCCGTCATTCCAGCAAACACCATGAAGCCATGCATTCATTCTAGCAAACAACATGAAGCCATGCATTCATTCCAGCAAACACCATGAACCCATACAGTTATTCCAGCAAACACCATGAAGCCATGCATTCATTCCAGTAAACACCATGAACCCATACAGTCATTCCAGCAAACACCATGAACCCATACAGTCATTCCAGCAAGCACCGTGAACCCATACAGTCATTCCAGCAGACACCATAAATCCATACAGTCATTCCAGCAAGCACCGTGAACCCATGTAGTCATCCCAGCAAACATCATGAAGCCATGCAGTCATTCCAGCAAACACCATGAACCCATGTCGTCATTCCAGCAGACACCATATAATGCATCTAACATCCAAGACCCCATCGAATGACTACACAAATCAAGTACATTTGACCAAAGTGAATACGTACACATTGTGAACCACATTTATCCAGAAGGTACAGCCATGAACTAAGTCAATAAAGCAAATATGTGTCCACAATCAAGCCCTATTAAGCATCGGACCTCCAAGAACCTCCTCTGCTTTAATATACACCATTGCTGTCGGAAATCATAACCCATAGGCAGCTTAAAAGCCCTTAAACTGCAGCCCTTATGATTGTTTCCAACCCTAATAATGCACCTTGCAAACTACCACAAGCACACTCTAAATGCATAAGCTAAAGCAACACCCCATTCCAGCGAGCCCCGATCCCTTATATTATAAAAGAATGTAGGGTCTGAAATGAGAGTTTTCGAGGGTAAGCACCATGTTCATGTGGTTGATTGAGGGGTGGTGTATTTGTCTAGCTGTATAAGGGACAAAGATATGGGTGGTATGTAGGGAATAGGGGCATGTGCATGTAAATGAATCATGATAGTGTAAAAATGTTCTTTGGATGGTTTTGGGTGAGGGACGGTTTCAAGGGCTTTAGAGGAGGCTTTCTGGTCTTTGTACGTGCATCAGGGACATTAGCTTCTGGTAATACAATTCAAGATCTTTTGGAATTGCAGACAGGTACAGTGTATGAACACTTTCAAAGACTAGAAAATCTCGTCATGAATATTTATAAGATATATGTGGGACATTAGGCTAAAGGCAAGAGAGAGATTGGTGGTAACATTATGAATATTTAAATGAGATAATGAATATGCAAGAATTGATACCTTACCTCTTCTTGTTATCAATCATTAGTTATATATACTAAACAGAATGAATATATTTAGAGCTTAAAGAAAATCAAGCACGTGCACTTTGACCGGAAGTAGGTCAACCATATATATTTCAACTTGATTTTCTTTGCAATTCAAAACAATACATGATAAAAACGATTCCAAAAAAACTATAAATAGATTTAATGCACAATAGATATCCTACAAAACCCGTGCTACCAAATCGTTCCAACGTATGACGCCATTTTGAACATGGTCGTGCATTTCGGAAGGGAAGTACTTATTACCAGGGTCAGGGGCCAAAGCCTGAAAGCACAGAATACAAGAATATGATTCAAGGCGTTACAACAATCAGCTCATTTCTAAAGATATCCTTAAACCACACTGTCTTCAATGTGTCAACCACCAAGCCCACTTGGAAGCATTGTTTAGAAGCATCCGTAACCGGCAATGATGCAAGTTGGTACCGAAGCGAACCAATACAATATGCAAAGATGCTTTTAACGGTATATATTGGACCTAATTCAAAATGAGAAAAAATGATTGAAATCTAGAAACATGCAACAAAGCCAAACCAAGACCCCAGAAAGATTACGAACATCATTAACGATTTCATTCCTCTACGGACAGGTACGTGCTTGTGCTCGTGCATTCACAGAACAAGGGGAGACAACTGACATACTAACAAAAGTGCAAACTTCACCTAAGCATTACCATGCAATCAACAAATAATAAATCTAACAAAGGAGAAAGCATCCAACCCAAAATGACATCTTCTAATAATAATCGAAGCTCAAATCGAAATAAAAAAAACAAAATAATTCTAACATTCAAGAATGGAAACAGTTTACTGGACTAATACAATACGAGTCTTTGATTAAAGTGGCAATATCATCAGCTCTTTTAAAAGGAAATTTAGATACATCACAAGCAATAAGCCCATTTCGAGAAGAGAAATCGAAGCGTGATCTCAAAGATTCGGCAAATAAATCGGTTATGTCACCTTTCATGTTCTCAGCACTCGTAGTTGCTTCACCACTTTAATCGAAGTATCAACTAACAAGCTAACAATCCGAAACCACACAATGTTTACAGCTAAACTGACAACACCAACAAAGAGAAACATTTCAATACTTTACCTTCCTTCCTTTGTCGATTTGATTTGCACGTACATGCACGCACATGAGAGTCGTGACTTTATATATACTTGTATGTACACATGTGAAGCATGCGTTTCGCAAATTGCATTTAGAACTTTTGATTTTCTTTTTGTTTACATTGGTTACAGTTATTCAAGAAAACTTTGAATGCACGTGCATTTCTCGATTAATATAGGACACTCACCTTGAATGAAATAGCCAGTCTGAATTTGGCTCTTTGATCTCACGAAACTATTTGAAATGAGATTTGTTTTTTAAAAGCGACAGAATTACTAATGCGTTTGCTAATGTGTTTTGTTCACGTGCATGTGCGTTATACCTGTCATTTCTAGTTGAGTTGAATTCCCTGTAGTCGTATTGCTGGTTATGCTTGTGGTATTCAACGATTGCGTTGTATTATCATTAACTTTCTGTGTAATCGCTGTTTGGTTGGACGGATTATCAGATGGTGACGTTGAGTTAATTGTGGTCTGGGTATCTGTGGGTTGCGTCCCTTCTGTTGAGGTTACTGAAGATGTGGAGTTACTGTCCACAGTTGTTGTATTCAACTTGTTCATGTATGCTTCTATTTTGACTGTCGCTGTTGATTGTGCAGACGTTGGTTGTTCCGCCTTGCCCGTTCCTTGCGTTGTGGGCTCTGTGTTTTCACCCTTAGCTTGCTGAGCAGTTGTTACAGCATCTTTCTCTGTCTTTCCGGTTGACATAGCAACTGAAGTCTTGTTTCTTGCTGTTGTGGTACGGTCAGTTACTACTGTTCGGCTGGTGGTCGAGTCTGTAGGATCAGTATTAAGGACAATATTACTTGTAGTGTTCACGGTTTCGTTTCGGATGCTTCTGGTCGTTCTAGCAGTGTTCATGAATTGGGAACCAGTTTTGTCGTAGACTTGTGTTGATGACGAGTTCATTACATCTCCTGAAATGAAACATGGATTTGTGCAGTTACTCATCATTGATACAAGTGGTATTTCACATTGACGCATATGCGTTTAGGATATAACGATGCATATTCAAGATGAATTTGAGCACGGGCACTGTCTTCTGCTTATAAGAAGTGCTTATCTCGTATCCTTTTCAGCATTGTGCTGATAATCCATCTTGACGTACCTTTGAAGACTTCCGGTTCACTGTGAAGGTATTTTTCCTGGATGTCCATCATGGAGTCGCCATTACAGAGCGATGCGGTACAGAAACACCATTCTACTTCTTTACCCCACAGTTTCTGAACCTCACATCCTACGTAGTCGTGGTTCACTACAGATCCGATCCAGCCGTCAGCACATCCACGATACGTTACTGAAACGGAGTAATATACGTTTACGTTTACAATTAACTTTGCAATTTTATGTTCATCACGGCTTGAATATCTGAGCTGTCGTCATTTAAGTTCATTCAAATTATTGGATATAATGTGACCGGTCAAGTAATCATCCCAATTGCCTGCATTTGCCAACCTTTTGTTGTTTTTATCTCAGAATCAATGTTTCAAGCAGTTAAGGAGAGTCAAAAATAAGTCCTACTCACCATCGCCGTCGTGTCGGACGAAACATTTATTGGTGGCAGGACAAGCTGTTTTACCCAGATAGTGGGCTTTTGTACTATCAACTCGTTCACCACACAGTGGGCTGTCGCTATAACAATCCCAACAAAAGAAATCTGAAAGAAGTCATGTGAGATTTTAGAATAAGGTACATTAAATCACACAATAAACAAACCAAGTACTAACTATCCAAGCCGCAAAGGGAAATTTGAAATCTATATTGGACAAAGGAAAATGTACATGTTGTCTGGTAGAAGTATAAGAGTCTTTAAGGGAAACGCAAGACCTACCTGCTTCTGAAATCTCCACAGCGTTGTCAATAACTTGTGGACCATCAACCCATTCAACATCCGGCATAATGTCAATCACTTGACTAAGATCGTCGCCATCTTGATCATGTACTTTTTCTATGACGTTAATGTCTTGGATACCGACAGGTGGCATGGTGGTAGATTGGTGGAAATTTCCCTCCCACCAAGGAAGGAGTTGCTCCCATCCCTCACTCCATTCCGCATCTTGGGTAGATTGAGAAGCTGAAGCAGGTCTTTGGATGGCTTGTGTTGTCGTTTCGATCTTTTCAGCTACAATGGCGGCTTCTGTCGTCTGCTCTCTGACTTCGTTGGTCGGCCATTGTGGTCTATCAGAATCAGCGTGCCAGTACCAATGGTTCCAGGCTGGATCTTGTGAATGAGCTTTGACCTCTACCTCATAATCTTTGTCGAAGTCGTTGTATTCGTTTTGTTTGATCGTGGTGGCAGCGACATCATTGACGTTGCTAAGATCGTTGAGTTCAGAAGATTCCCAAGCGCCAGTCTTCTCGTTCCACGTCCACTGATTCCAGTCGATGCTTTCCCAATCTTGATCCCAGGGATTTGAGGTGGTGACGGGTTCAGCAGTGGGTCCGGCAGCTCCTGCTAGAACTCCCATTTCATCTCTAAGTCCTGGTGGCCGGTGTCCGATTCCATTCTCAATTTCCTGAATTGTGCCACCATTACAGTAATCTTCCTGACAGAAGCACCACGTCTGTTTTCCCATCCACGGCACCTCTTGGGTCTGGCAGCCGACATAGTTGATATCAACTTGTGACGACATCCACCAGTCGGCACAGCCTCTTGTGATTACTGAAAACAATCATAAAAGGGTCATTAAGCGACCATAGAAACCCAGTACGCCACTGTTACAGGCTTTGCATTAAACCAAGGGATCCCAACCTTTCAGCCCTCACAACCCCTCCCAAATAAAAAAATATATATTCTTCTACAAAAGTTGACAGTCCCCCACCACCCCATCAAAAAGATTTTAGGGTGAACGTACCGCCATTTTCCTCTTTCTTCAAGTAACAAGTATCTGTCTTCTTACACTCGCTGGTGGCAACAGCTGCAGGGAAGGGCAGGTCCACCCCTTCTCGACAGTACGGGCTCCAACTCGTACAATCATGGCAGTTGATAGCTGAAATATATAAACCGTAAGCGTTCAGGGTGGTAAGACTTGGATAACAGGTGTCCCCCCAGAAGTCTACATCGCTAGTCGATGATAGGTCCCAAGAGGTGAAATAAAAAAAAATCCGTACAAGCAAAACATTTCCAGTAAACAAACATCTTGTCCAAAGCATGCCAATATCGGGAGTAGAAGTTGTTTAGCATTGGACTCCTCACACTAGAAGTACCATCAGGTGTTTCATAAAGAGTAAGACAATAACGGGCCCGAAGAGATGAAAGTTATTTTATCGGTGGTCGATTTGATTTAGGAATGTCCAGCCTCTGGTCGAGAACACTATAGTGTGAACGACTTCACACCGATTCTAAATTAAACACGATCAGACATAACTGGTAAAGAACGATCGCAATGTTATTGATGTAATCGATTTCCTATTGTAGGTGTTCTAAATATAGCTGTTTGTAGTTTGTACAGCCGAGATTGAGTTTACCAACTGTAAATGTTACGAAGCTGTCAAGAGAAATGTGTGTAGCTAGGCGTCTTAAAGATATATTGTGGACAAACACCAATATTGTGATAAGCCGTGCGATACACAAACAGGCTAACAAACTCGATTTAGATTCCCAAATTTCAGTCGCGCCAACCATTATTCCTTTCCTCGCTTAAGGCAAGAAAATTCTTCTTCGTTGTCCATTGTGGACATATTTTTGATCATCCTTATATTCATTATACTGTATAGCAATGAATTGATTGGCGTATAATCAAATCTCTGCAATTCCGTGATACGAGAAGAGTGGTTATTGTAGTCAAGGTATAAGACCAAGTCCGTAATACCTTGACTGTTGTTGAGATGTCCAGACTGGTGCAGTAGTACCCAGTAGATCACTACCATACCCCGATCATCTCAACTCGTCTTGTTCTATTTTAAGACGATGGAGGCGGACAGATTTCAGTTCGCGGGTTGTCTCTGGTTTTTACAACTTGTTACCAAGTTTGTTTTGTGATTTATCGTCGTGTCTTCGCCATGGTAAACTGTTGTTTCGCTGCGGATTAAAGGCTATCTAAGTCTAATCTTTTGTGGTTTTGGTGGTTGATAAACCAAGATTATGGTCCAAAAATATTATTCTTTGGAAGTCGTAACGTAACATTATTTATCCGCTATTCAAACGAAATGAAGTGAAATTTTACGTTCTAATTCTCTTGAAAAAGAAGCCTGATATATATTGTGCAATATATTTAAAAGTGAAAATCATTCGAAAAAGCAGTTAATACTTTACAAATCAAACATTGCACTTTTAGTTAGGCAATAGTCTCACGCTCTTTGACTGAAATTATCCAACAGTAGGCTAAAATGGTCGAGATGACCGTAGGTCGTGTTGGAATGGTCTTAAAGTCACGTTCTTATTACTGACAATGTTTGGTTAGTGTCTGTACCGGTATTGCGTAATTGAGAAAACAAATACGGCTAGCGATCTTTAGTCCAAGGAATGTTCTAATGGGAAGATTCTTGTAATAACATAATAAATATGAAAATTCTTCAGTATATGAACAAACAAATCATAAAATTATAATCAGTGACTGAGACATTACCAACAGGAGTTACAGACAAATCATGAAAGGCTTCTTTTGGGAAGACTACAAGACGACAAAGTCTACAATGGTGTGGAACAAATCCTAAAATATTTCTGTTAATACAACAGCAAATGTGGTCTGTATTGTACCAGACAAATAATGGAATAATTTCAGAGGAACCTCATGTCCTGATACCAAGTAATCAAGAAAGCAAAAATAAAAAGGATTCAACATGGTAGTCTACAAGGTTACCCTTTAGCCCCTTCATTATTATAATAATATGCAAATGACGGGAATAAAACTTAACATTAAACTTGCCTTAGCACAAGGAACAATATCCGAAAACAGCAACAAACACATACATCTGTATAACTAGCGACCCACAGGGTTAACTAAAAGCACGTCCATCTTCTTCCATGTATTTCCTCGAATGAAGTCCAAATTTAAATGCGTTAGGTAACAAAGAAGCATTCTTAAGATTTAAATTTAGAAGATATTGATTTATCAACTGCCAAAATAACAATGTAAAGGAACGGAGCCGATCTTTAAATTTGTTTAAAACAACAAGTATGCCCAAAATAGAATTCTTCTGATTGCTCAATCCGACTGTCAACATCGTCTGTCTATTTCAGTCGAGATAAATAATTTTTTTTAAAGCTTTTGATCAAAAAAGGTCGCAGAAAACGGCGACAGGTTGTTTACTCAAAACAAACCGCACAGAGAAATATTTCTTAATAATTTCAAAATGTTGGTCTTGATTTTTTATTATGATCAAGTTCAAACGAATGGATTTATAAATAGCTTTTCAGATCAGAAAATAACTCAAGCGTCAGTCGCAATCATTTTACTAAATTCATAATCGTAAGACATTGACATTTTTCAGACCTACAAAAGGAAGGGTCATCCATATTACGGAAACAATGAATCCCTGAATTCTTTTATTCTTCTGTAAGTTTCTCACAATTTATTCACAGTCAGTTCAAGTTGCCGATAGCCTGTTCAACTTGCTGACACAGTCTGTCCAACTTGCTGACCGTCTGGTCAACTCAGACACAATCTGTTCAACTTGCTGACAATCTGTTCAACATGTCGCATTTCGTTCACCTTACTCAAAGTCCGTTCAACTTGCCCACAACAATTTCAACTAGCTGACAGTCTATTCAACCTACTGAAAGTCCATTAAACCATCTGACGGCCTGTTCATCCTTCTGACAATTTGTCCAACTAGCTCACACTTTGTTCAACCTGCTTACAGTCCGTTCAACCATCTGACAGTCTGTTCAACCTTCTGACAATTTGTCCAACTAGTTGGCACTTTGTTCAACCTGCTTACAGTCCGTTCAATCATCTGACAGCCTGTTCAACCCTCTGACAATTTGTCCAACTAGCTGGCAGCCTGTTCAACCTTCTGACAATTTGTCCAACTAGCTGGCAGCCTGTTCAACCTTCTGACAATTTATCCAGCTAGCTGACTCCGTTCAACAGCTGACAATCTGTTAAATTAGCTCGCATTCTTATCAAGTCGGTCAGAACTCGTTCCACTTGTCCTTAGTCCGCTAAATCTTTTCCCTTTAGCAACATCAGTATGTTTTGATATCTTCCCCTTTTAACTTGTCGTCAGTTTGTTCATGCATTAATGAGCTCGGTGTGGCCTGTTCTAAACCAGTTTTGCCGAACTATCGAGCATAACAAGCTGGCAAACTGCACTAGGCACAATGGTAGTGTTGTCAAATTGAAAGAAGACTACGCTAGGCACTATGGTAATGTTGGCAAATTGCAAGAAAACTGCGCTTCGCAAATTAATAAGTTTTTTTCGTGGCCGAAAAACAGAGCTCATATCAAATCATGAAATGAAATACAATGTTTGTCATCAATATAAAAAAGTGTATCGACTATAAAACGCAGTTGTGGTTTGGAATAAAAGCATGTTTTGTCCACTGTACATGTTGATCTTCGCAACAATTCAAATTTACTGACGACACTTGGCAGCTTTCTGACAGGGTAAAATATGACGAGATTGCATGTTACACAAACACGCTGTTGATTACATTCTGGTCTAAATAGGACCATTATTTCTTTAATTTTAAAATGGTTGTCGATTTCTTGATCGAATTTTTAAAGTAAAGTTTAAATATTGACATTTTTTCATATTTGCAATCATTTGCCAAGCAAGGTCTTCATCATTGTTTTTTGCATGACAAAAAATAGGTTCTTTAAGGCTTTGCGAATTACTTATATGTGTGCAGTTGAATTCGGATGTTATTACCAACTGCGCAAAGAGTATACTTTTTCGGCAGATGTCTTGTGGGAAATCATAGTGGTGTAAGTAGCAATAAGCGTTCATGTTGTACATACAAGGAGACATAAGTGTCTCTGATACACATACAAAGACTAGAAAATCAGAATGGCGTAAATAGAAGCTATAAGTGTTTCCGATACACATAAAAAAAGAATTAGAAGGATGCAAATAATCAGGAACGTTCATGCATAATATAGACAGGGAATACCATCAGAGCTAAAACCTTCGGAGGAACAATTACCAAGACATTCTTTTTCAACTAGAATGTTCCAGGATAGCTATGGAACTCATTTCCCGTCTACGCCATTGACTTTCAGCTTGGGCTTTGGAAGGAACATGTCGCTTTTCACCAGGTGATTGCTCAATATTTATAACACCGAAAACGCAAAAAGAGACTTACCGAAACTTTCCTGTGTGAATAAAACCATTAGTCCGCATATCATAAATACATCCATTTTGACAACAACGTTTCGAAACAGTCCTGATTTTCTCAAGTAGCCTAGCACTGTTTATTGAAGTCGAAATTTATAGTTCGTCAACGTCGATGAAAAGAAATTTGATCTCAGATCTGCTCCGTGACCACTCTCTAATTAGGGCTAGAGATAAATTGGCCTCGTTACTTTTGGCGATAAACTCACGTCTGCTTCACTTGTCAAAACTATTCGATGATTATTTCTGACTGACCAAACTTTCTTCTTATACCAGCAGACGTCGATGTACTGCGCATGCGTGAGATCAGAATATTTGGTAATGCTTCAAAACCAGATCGAGTTGTTTACTAGGATGAGGCGAAGGATAGACAACTGCCAAAAACGTGATTTGAGTCTCTCTCTGGTATATTTGACTTGCTGCAGATTTGTGTAAAAAGGGTATTGCATTTCGTATCTAAGGTTACGTTTTTTGAAATTCTAGCAATTATTCTACTTCCGAACACATTCAAGAAATCCCATCAAATATTTTTTAATGAGAAAAACGATCGACATGGAATGAAATATTTATCTATTCGGTCTTCGGTGTTTATTTGTAACGTATCTGTATAAGGAATTGCATACTTCTGCATGTCTATTCTGTTGGGTGTTGGGTTTTGGATTGAAATTGGCTAAAAATAGGACGTCAGGGGAATATGCAGTATCCGATGCCAATATGTAGGTCTTGATATATGTTTCAGTAATACCATCAAGTCATTGCCTGCGTCTTTTTCGGGTCTCTGGCCATTTTTGGAAGATCTTTGCCAAAATTTCTATTTTTGTTGACAAGCGGATTATTTATCATATAAAAAAGCGCCAATGGACCGGAAGTAAGCCTATATGAAAATGAGAATCTCAATATCCGAGTGGCATGAGTTGAGGAGTGTAATCGATCAAAGTCTGTTACCAGACCAAATCTGTAAGACAAATGTTGCAATGGAACTCGGGTTTCGTGTAGATATAAGCCTATCTAAAAACACAGCTGTACAGTCGTACTAAAGTCAGTCCAATATAATATAGAACAACAACTTCAGATATTCCCGCAAAGCAATCAGTGGCTCATGGGGTTTGTTGAACCGAGTCCTCCAACCCCAAGGGCCATCTATAGCTGAGCCACTGGAGGCAATTGTCATGTTTTAGTCGGGATGACCCAAACGATGTAATCGGAGTTTTCAGGAACTAAGGGGGTTTCAGGTCAAATTGACCCACTCTTATTTTGACGTCTGTTTGCGCCTTTGCTTCCCGCCCATTTTGTTTTCCCGCCCTTTGATGCAGCTGGAGACATAAGTAGGTCAAGAAAAAGTTTAAATAATACCCCGGGGTTTTCAGGAACTAAAGGGGATTCCAGGTCAAATTGACCCACCCTTATTTTGACGTCTGTTCGCGCCTTTACTTCCCGCCCATTTTATTTCCCGCCCCTTTGATACAGCTAGAGACCTAAGAAGGTCAAGAAAAAGTCTAAATAATACCCCGGGGTTTTCAGGAACTAAGGGGGTTTCAGGTCAAATTGACCCACACGTATTTGACGTCTGTTCGCGCCTTTACTTCCCGCCCATTTTATTTTCCCGCCCCTTTGATGCAGCTGGAGACATAAGTAGGTCAAGAAAAAGTTTAAATAATACCCCGGGGTTGAACAGTCTTTGTTTTAGAGATAATAAGTTGAATACTCTTATCCAAAAGCCAAAATAGGTCTCCTCCATTTACTTTTAGTTTTTCTTTATTCTCCCAAAATAGCTGAAGAGTTTCTTTGATTCTAATCGACTTCAGAAGAACGTCGAATCTATTTTTAGAATCGACTGAGCCGAGATATCTTAAATTTGTCATCTTCATCAAAAGAAAAAGCGAAATGGTTGAAAAGAAACTTCTGTTCAGTGTCCAATCGTGAAATTTGTCTAATCCACTTATCGGATGGTTTCGTCACATGTTATCGGTTAGTTTTGTCTATGATGTGCCGGCTTGTAGCTGCAGAAGATGTTTGTATTGCAGAAGTAAATTTAGTTTTTCATTTGTTACTTTTAATAATTGTTCTGTCGTTGATAACTTCTGAATCTGTTCTCGATTTGAAATTAAGCAAAATTTATTTTACTGCAGGCTGTGCACGTTAAAGAGCCGTCGACAGTTGGAAATCGAAACAGAGTAAGCTGTCCTCACAAGACTCCGTTAGCAAAAAGAAATTCCATTCTATTTCTGATATTCTGTCTACAGTAGGGGTAGTGATATATCACGAAGATAGGACCCGGGGACACGGGAGCAAGGTGTGAAAACCGTATACTGACATCAGAACAAATCAACACGACCATAAGATACTGTTTCTAGTAAAACGACAAGTCAATACAGTCCATCTTTAAATATCTACTTCTCATATATACACGGTCAACATCGCGACGTTAATACAAACACGGCCAATAAAAAGGGCGATTTAAACATGGCCGACAAACAGAGCAATATTGACTGAAAAATCAGCAAATAAGTTGAAGAAGAACATCGTTTTATTAGTAAAGAATCAATTTCAATATTTATTCGTTGAACATCTTTGAGAAAGTCACCATTGTGAGTTGATCTTCCATTGCTAAATGGTTGTCATGATGGCGGCCATTTTGAAAAGGTCAGACGTCTTCTGAAAGGTCAGAAACACACCCGGCGGTAAACACAGGTGTCATGGCAGGCCTTCTTCAAATTCATCATATGTATATTAATGTAGCCACCTCACTGAAGATTTTCATTATTTTTTAAGGATATTCATTAGTTACAAAGGACATTCATTAGTTTCTAAGGATATTCCCTGGCTTCTAAGGACATTCATTAGTTTCTAAGGACATTCATTAGTTTCTAAGACCATTCATTAGTTTCCAAGGCCATTCAATTGTTTCTGAGGACAATCATCAGTTTCTAAGGATATTCCCTGGTTTCTAAGGACATTCATTAGTTTCAAAGGATATTCCCTCGTTTCTAAGGACATTCATTAGTTTCCAAGGATATTCCCTGGTTTCTAAGGCCATTCATTAGTTTCTAAGGACATTCATTAGTTTCTAAGACCATTCATTAGTTTCTAAGGCCATTCAATTGTTTCTAAGGACAATCATCAGTTTCTAAGGACATTCAAAAGTTTCTAAGGACATTCAAAAGTTTTTCTAATTACTTAGGACAATTTCTAAGGACATATGTTAGTGTCCATGAACAATTTATTCACCGATAACATTTGCTAAACTACTTTTTAAAATCTGAAAAAATAAATTACGACGTTGATTTCTCTAATTTGTGAGAATGTCTTGAAATTTCTTATTTATTTGCCTTCGGCTTAAAATCGTCTTAGTAAGTACCTGACAATTACCGCCAGCCGACCTGCATCAAAACATAGAAATTTCAACCAGAAATATTTGTCTCCAAATGTCAACAAAAGTAAACAAAATGGCGGAACTAGCCTACGTGACCGTTGAGAACTTTGAAAATGACGAGTAGGTCCGAATCAAATGTTTATATTATTTAATTAATGGACTTATATTTTGATTGAATTCGTGGTATATTTGCTGAATATAAATTAAAAAATTGCCAAATATGGAATAAGCAGACGTAACAACGATGTCTCATAATGGCGCGATTCATTGACATGACGTCATCTTAGTTTATATCACGTAATTATTTTGTGTGCACAAGAATCAACACGTTTTATAGCTTGTTTTTTTATTTAAAAGTAAGATTTTTCGACAGTTATTTCTCTATTTTTGAAGTCAGAAACATTTAAATAGAAAGATTACTGAGTCTTTTCGTGACTGAATTTGCAAGAAAATTCGCGAAAAAAGGAAGACGCACTTGACTGAAGAAATTATGCAAGAACTTTTCTTTTGGTACAAATGTTGTCATAAACAATGAACGTCCTGGCCCACGGTGCTCAAAATTCACCCAAGGCCATCTGAAATCCGTTGCAGCCCCCCTGGATCCCCGGTCTCAAGGGAGACACGCTCCCACCTCACCCGCTTCACTTAGGAATTTCTCAGTTGAATTCTATTAAAATAATCCAGAGGAAAGTTAGAAAACTTTTATCAACATTACAAAACGAAAATAACATTTATAATCTTAAAATAAAATCTATATCGGAACTATTTTAAGAAATTGTTGAGATGGGTCATTGATTTCAAAAGGGTTAAAAACAGTTTTATCTTCGCCATTGATAGATGTATATGCCAAGACACTTTTTATAACAAAGACATTAAAATAGATTTTATGCCGCTCCTTGTATTTGCATTGGAAAGCTTTTAAGTATTTCGTTTTTCAGATCAAACAGCTTTTGTTGGTTGTATTTTTAAGGGAACCGGTAGCCATATTGGATGTCAAGTTGTGAGTCGAGATGATATCTGTATGGAACGTTTCTTATGCAGCGATTCTGCCATGGAATCGTTATCACTTTTCTTTGTTTATTCCAGACATGAAAACTGAATTCAAATTGATAGTCGTTAGAAATGAAGGAGAGTGTTACGTCCATATATTCTGGAGCAGTATAGCATTAGATCGATGAATTTTGGATGTATAAGGGAACCTCTGGACCATTGATAACAGCAATTTAGATATAAAACTATTCTAATCTTTGAAAGAAGAGTCGACAGGGTTTGCTCTGGTGCCTACCAAATGCAATGCAATGGGCATCGCCTAGAGAATCGCCCTGGGTCCAGCCGAAGTCTCCTGTACTCTAGGGCCTTGTTGACATTAAGAAAAAATGACCGGCTTAATTTGGCCAGTGATCATTTGACTTTTTGATTTGGTGGGTTCAGTTCAAATGACCAATAATTGTTAAGTCAATCTGTGGCTGCCAAGTTCAATATTAGATAGCTATTATAGGCAAACATGGCGGACAATAAAGATTAAGAAATGTTTGTCACCAACGCCCTAATTTTATCTCTAGTCAATACGGCCATATTTGTAATGTCAACCTCCCCGTATTGTTCAATCATTTGGTCATTTGAGGATACTGTTCAAATCAATTGGTACTGTCTGATATATTATGACATATCAAGGCAAGTTCCTCTGATCTTAGTCGTTCGGATGGGATAATAAACGGAGGCCTCGTGTGCTACAGGCTGTGCACGTTAAAGATCCCTTGACAGTTGGAAATAGACAATGATTAGGCTAATGCTACTGTCCTGGCAGACTTTCTCTCATTGCACCCTACATGGCATTATCATCATTAACCCACATGTTGCAGATTAATAGAACGTAAAACTCCATTCATTTCATGTCTGATCCTAAAAAGATTATAAAGAGGTCCAAAAGCTGTACAAATATGACGGAGTACTCTCTTTTATAATATGTAGGATCGTTTGGGTTTTTTTTCATTTTACATTGGTCAGAAATGAAACGCGCCAACTAAACTTAGTGGGCGACAAGAATGGTAGTCAACAATGGCGGATATGGTTCGGCATTTGTGGTATGACTGAAGAAGAACAATAGCTTGGTGTTTCGAGGGTGCGGGTCTGGAATTTGTAATACGACCATTGTCAACAGAGTCTGATACCTTGGGGTGTGATCACCGGCGTTAGAATTGTTAGCAATCTATTTCTGGATTTCCGGTAATTATGTGAACATTTAGAACGATGGTTAAAAATAGATAGATTGGTAGGCACCAGTATACCATTGCACACCGCTGGATCTGTGAAAAACTGAATATACACCCATGAGAACTGTAGGTGAAGAATACCTTGAACAATTTGAACAAGCTAGAAACATTCCTGTTGAGCGGTATTATACCAATCTAGACCGCTGGATCTTCGAAAGAGCGTGTATATCTAAAATAAATTTAGTTGAAAAATAACATGGTGTCAAATCCCGCCCCCCTCCCCAAATAAATCCCCAAAAACGTGCCCTATTATTAGGGTAAAAAACTGTAACTGAGTGGGATGCACGTGCACTTAACGTCGTGACCTAATTTGTAGGATGAAAGTTCGGATTCTACAATAAGAAAGACAAAACTGTTCTCATCTGTTTACCCGAAAGCTCAGTTGATTGCGCTGTGGTTTGAGCTCTAGAAATGATAGGATGCACGAGTTCAAGTACGCTAAAATTTTCTTTAAATTTATGGTTTCTTCTTAGGATGATAGTTTCCTATATTATGTGAAATATCGTATACCACGATAGCTCAGTCGGATGCACGTCAGCTGGAAACAGGAAATATTTAAAAGGGTATGGGTTCGATCCCACCAAACTTTTCTTCATGTTAAAATTTCTTAATGGATATATTTCAATTAAAATCGCTAAGTGTTTGTGTCCTGGGTAGCTCTGTCGGTTGCGATTGGTCATTAGGCTACAGAAAATACTGTCATCTTGGGTTCGAGTCCACTAAATTTTCTTCAAATTTATAGTTTCGTCTTAGGATAGAAGACTAAATAGCACAATTACTTGTACACCGCGATAGCTCAGTTAGATGCGCGTCCGCTGGGAAATATTATAACTTTGAGGTTATAGGTTCGATCCCACCAAACTTTTCTTCGCCGTTAAATATTCTTGCTGCATATAATACAATTTAAACCAGCAATTTGTGTATCCTGAATAGCTCAGTCGGATGCGCGTCCGTTGAGAAGAGAGAATGTTTGAAGGGTATGGGTTCGATCCCACCAAACTTTTCTTCAATGTTGAATATTCTTGATGCATATAATACAATTTAAACCAGCAATTTGTGTATCCTGGATAGCTCAGTCGGATGAGCGTCCGTTTAGAAAAGAAAATGTTTGGAGGGTATGGGTTCGATCCCACCAAACTTTTCTTCAATGTTGAATATTCTTGATGCATATAATACAATTTAAACCAGCAATTTGTGTATCCTGGATAGCTCAGTCGGATGAGCGTCCGTTTAGAAAAGAAAATGTTTGGAGGGTATGGGTTCGATCCCACCAAACTTTTCCTCACTGCTAAATATTCTTGATGCATATAATACAATTTAAACCAGTAGTATGTGTGTCCTGAATAGCTCAGTCGGATGCGCGTCCGTTGAGAAAAGAAAATGTTTGGAGGGTATGGGTTCGATCCCCATCAGTTTTATTCAACGTTAAAGATTTCTAACTGGATATATTTCAATTTAACCCAGTAATTTCTGTGTCCTCGATAGCTCAGTCGATTGCGGTGTTCATCTTCACACAGTTGTAATCCTCTGTGAAAGGGTTCGAATCCTGAATAAGGCAAGTTTTTTCTCGGCAGTTTTCATTAATCAAACATAAAATGGATTAAAATTTAGGTTAAATAACTATCCGCGGTAGTACGTGCGTTGAGTGAAAGACTTTCGTCAAAGCGATGCGGGTTCGAGACTCGTTCAAGCCAGGTGAAATGAAGTGTGTACAAGGTAAGATTATAGTTAATTAAATCATTGATTGTTTGTGTTCTGTTACTAACTAGATTTATCTCCCTTGTATATACATACATCGTCATACTACACACCCGCCATATTACAAATATACATTCTAGTCACCATACAAAGACATAGTACTCTCACACATATCAATTCCGACCACTACACGCATGCGTAGCACAAACTAATAATATATTTAACCATCATCCAGCTCGAAAAAAAAATTTGAGACAAAATGGGGAAAAATTCCAGAAAATGGAAAAAGATCTACATTTTTCGACGTTTTAGGGCTCTAATAACCTGTACCGGCTTAGGTTTAGCTCGGCCTATGCATTTCCCCTATAGAAATAACCTGTACCGGCCTGAATCTAAGGATTTTTTCTCAATAATTTCATCTACCCATATGCCTTGTATACCCCTTAGCTTCCACCCTCCTTCAGCAACCTCTCAACTATCTTTTACCATCTACGATTTTCTTGGACGAGTGTGGGTTTCGGACCCTCGATCCCTTGGTCTCCATATCCTACCTATCACCTGGTTTCTTGCCCTTCCTACTCTTCATCCATTCCATTAACTCTTTTTTTTTTGGCTCATCGGGGGATTCGAACCGCGGACCTCTAAGACTTGTATTTAACATCAAGGTTAGTCGGAAAGCGTCCAACCCACTGGACCAGATGTTAATTGTCAGTAAATGTGTTTGGAAGTAATATTTAAAGTTAACAAGTTCTAAATTTTCCATAAATATAGTTTGATACTCTCTCTTGCCCATTGTGGGATTCGAACCTTGGACCTCTAGCTTGCCAGACAAATGTCCAACCGACTGAGCCATTATATTCAGATATATGAGTATGTTCGGAAGTAATATTTAAAGTTGACAAATCCTAAACTTTCCATAAATATAGTTCAATCTGTTCCTTCCGCACGACGGGATTCGAACCCAGGACCTTCAGCTTGCCAGTCCGACTTCCAACCGACTGAGCTATTATTTTATTACACTTAAGAGTGTGTTAAAGTGATATTTCAAACATACTATGTGAACCATAACCATGCGTTTCAAACCACCACAAATTGACAATTTATTTTCTGGGAGTGTTATTCCAACAGCCGATCATTAGGTTTAAAAAGCAAGCATCTTGACCTCAATAGTTTGTCTCTACTCCAGTCTCTGATAGCTCTTTTAACAGTCATCGGCTGTTATCTCTCAAAATAGCTACCAGAGGCTGGAATAGAGGCAGATGTTCCGAGGATAACAAAGCCGTCAAACAGTCCACTTCTCTGGCTTATAAAAACTAAATAAATAAATAAATAAATGTCAAAATTGACCCTTCACGAGATTCGAACCCATAACCATATCTGCGAGGATGTCGTAATGATCACCAGCTGAGCGCGCATCCCACTGAGCTACATGGCGTCTAAAAATAGAGGACACAATTATATATATAATTGTCAGGTTACTAGGTCAACCAAAACACCTGTGTTAGCACGTGAGTTGTGTTCTCGTTTCGATTATCCCCTTTAGAATAAGCTATATCACATTACACTGGATAACCAAAAAACAATACTGGAAGTATCAAAGGTCGTAGAGTAGAAGAGTAGCAAGGTTGCACCAACGCGACCAGTCAGATCATTCCTTTCAGACACAGAAAAATATCTTTATTCAAATAAATTCATATTAACATCCGTTATAAACAGAAAGTAAAAACTCAGATAAACATTGAGACTCGAACTCTTCAGCACCATTTGATTTCCAATTTTTCTTCTCATACTTTGGCTTGAATTTCTTTTTCCGACGTCTCCTCAATGTTTTCTCATATTGAGCTTTTGCTGAAAATGATAAGAAACGCATTTAAAGATTAGGAAGAACAGAGTGGCATTTTAAGGAATCACAAGGAGAAAAGGAATGAGAAGACGGCTTCAATACTGCAGAGAATAAAGTTTACCTTTAGGGCTGATCCATTCCCAATCCGGGGCTGGGGCATCCAAGATACTCTCGCGTTGTATTTCAGTAGTATGCCCATCTGACTCGTCATCAGATGTCATCGGTGTCGTCATTTCCGGTATTGAGGTCATCGCTTCTTCAATTTCAGGAACCAGTTCTATTAAAGTGTCGTCATCCATTGGTACGGAAACAATGTCTTTATCTAGAAGTTTAGTTCCGCCATTTGACTTCTTCAAAGAGAACAAGGGAACACGTGTCTGTGACTTCTCATCTTTTTCATCAAAGAATTCATTAACTTCCCAAGAATGACCTGAAATTAGACTCTTTCTTGATAAGGCTGTTGGTATGAGCAATATAAACAGTTGGAAATCTAATAATCTATATGAAATATATATTAGACGACAGACCACAGCAATGCAAAAAAGTACTACCTTCATTGGATTTATCTCCCTTGATTGTAGCATACTGAAGAAACTCCGGTAATCCAGATTTTAAATACCGTTCATCCTCTTCAGACTTGAACATGTTAACCCCTACATTCATAAAGAAAAAAGGGGTAGCCTAATTCGAAAATTGTTAGGGAGGGGGTAGTCACATTGAGAAAGCGGGTGGTACCTCTCATGATAACCTGCAGTGGCGTTCATAGGCCTTTTAAGATGAAGGGACCAAGAAGGGACCCAGAGTTGTTAAAGGAGGGTTCACATCACATTTCAGAAGTTACTGATAAAAAATTATACGGTGAGGGGGGGGGGGGGGTATGGCCCCCTTAATGTTCCCCTTGATGTGCAGAGCTCACCAACAGCATGCGACTGGGTTTGTCTACACAGCATCCCTTTCGGAGAGTCCACATACTTAATATTGTTTATTTGGTAGACACAAAATTTTGTTTGTTTTTTTTTTATTTGAAAGCTACAATATATGGTTCATAGAATATTCAACACAACTCAAATATAAATACATCGCAGTTCATCGAGGGGGGAAACGAACCTTTACACCACAGGTATTACCAGTTGTGTATGGTTGCGAATAATGAAAGTGGTCATGAGTACCGAACGCAACTCACATCTCACTTGCAGGAAAGATACGTTCGAAACGTATGACCGCTATTCTTATTCCAATCATACACAACTTGTGATCGCTATAGTGTGAGGGCCCCTTTGGGATATTCTTTAATAAGGTTAACAAAATTACATTTATATATATACACAGACTCTCTTAAAAGGATGTAGAGTGGTCCAACCCAATATATCAATGGCTATTCTATCCAAAATTCTTCAAATGGTTCAGTTTAAAATTACTAAAGAGTCCATTTTCATAAAAATTCTTATTCGAATCTCTCTTACTATTGTGAAGCGCTATCTTGGATTGTAAATGCTTCAGGAAACGATCTCTTTGGTTCCAATGAGGTTCATCATCAGCATCTTCTCGTGAAAGTCCCCCAGAAGCCTGTCCATTTTCTGAAATATAAATACATGTACAGATAAGTTTCAGAATGCAAAAAAATTAATATAGCAGTGGCGGGTGTCGCATCCAAAACAGACCACGCTTACTCTTTCCCAAACACCTGATGGTACTTCTCGTTTGAGGAGTCCAGTACTATACAATTATTGCTCACGATTTTGTCATGCTTTGGACGAGATTTTTAGTACACAAACAAACCTCCAGATTCTACTCTATTCCACGAAGAACCATGATCCCTGGGATAAAATGGCTGTCCTTGTAGTCCTCTATTGAAATATGTGTTAAATATAGGAGGCCATCTTTTACCAGCAACACCTGTATCTGTACCGGTCACACCTTTCTGTGGTATGGCGGTCAAACCAAGCTGTTTAGTGGTCGATTGGATAGTAGGATTATTTGGACGAACGAAGCTTGTTGGTTTCGTGAACTTGTCCTCGAAAGAAAGGTCTGGTGCGGATAAATTTGGATCCAATGGATAATTGGGATCCAATGGATAATGCCAATGGACGCTCTGTTTGGGACACCTGGAACCTGATGACGGGTGAGGTCATCGTCTTGATGCTTTGTTATCTCTTCAGAAAAATTGGGTGGACCTGCAAACAAAACATAACAACATCAGAAATACATGTACCAATAGAAAATGAAGCATAAATATAAAAGTTTGAACAGGAACTAAGCAGGACCCATTGAGGTGCTTCGAAAGGGTAAGCGAGACCCGATCTTACCATCGGTCCTTGTCGCAGTATGGTGCTTTGGTCGACCAATTCTACGAGATTTATGTTCAGTAGCTTACGAACCTAGATAAGGTGGTATCAGTTGAGTTGGTGTTTCACCCCGCGGATTGTAGCTGTTGGTGGTCTGGTCTGGAATCAAGGGCGACCATGTCGAATCTTGACCATAATTAGGGACACCGTATAACCAGTTATAGTTATTTCCTGGTCTGGCAAATAGATTCTCTTGCGTCACAGTATTCCAATATGGCGGGTTTGTTCCAGACGTAACTATTCTGACGTCATACTGTGTTGTCATAGAACCAGACATGGTTGTGACGTCACCTAAATAAGATGGTGTTACTCCCTGGTTGAGATTTGTTACTGGAGTACCAAAAGATAACGGTGTCGTCGTTTTTGCTGGAATGGGAGACGATAAAGCGGAATTTGCGGTTGTTGGATAAGTCATTGGCGCAATGGTGGTCGTTGAAGTTGGTGTAGACATCGTAGTTGTGGTACGAACTGGTCTAGTCGGAAACGGGACCTCAGAACAGGTTTCACAGCACTCCGACAACCGCCTTGTTTCGTTGTATTCGTTACAGAGTTCTTTGAAACAGTCGGCATCTCGATCACCATACTCACACCCTGAATGAAAAAGAAGCTTAAAATGGAATGGCGGACCAGTTTAACAGTTCACTCGACAAAACAGTTTAGGTAGTTTGGAAAGTCCATGGGGGACAAAATGTGCCTTGACATTGAAAGCTTCGGTTGATTAGGTGACAAGCACAAAGGAGTGGTAAAACATCCAGAACATGCATGGTTTTACTGGAGTTTTGTAAGAATAACTAAGACCACGAAGCTCAGTGAACCAACCTGGTACATTGGTGTATTTATAGAAGCAAGAATCACAGCAGTTGAGCTGGAATTGTCGGTCATAACATTCCCATGGTGACGTCATCACCACATCAGCGCATGTATCGTTACTCCACACAGATGCTGGTACATCATAAAATGGACAGTTATCTGAAAGAAAAACTTAAATGGGATAAACAATGCGGTCATATTGATAACAAGAGCTCACTTGGCTGACCACACAAGATCTTTATACAGGTTAATCGAGGATTTAGACGCCAACCGTATGCTCAACCAGCAAGGAAATAGTTGAGGATTTGACAATAGAAGAAGTTAATGAATATATGTGATAGAATCTTACCAGCTGGTCTGTTGATGGAGAATTCCTCGACACAAAGACCGTTTAAACACCACTGAAACAAAAAGAGCTCCACTACATTATCTTTTGTGAAAGGTGTCATAAGCGAGTAGAGAAGATACCGATGCTTTCTGTGATAAATTACAAAACAAAAGCCACAATTTGCAGAACTTCGTTAACATGATCGACCTTCTATTAATATACTTATAAACCAATACCTTCTGATGTCCACAAGGAGTTCCATCAGCTGGTAATATCTTGGAACACTTTCCCAGTTCATTGTTAAAACAAAACATCCCTTGGCTACAGATGTTGGTGAAGTCACCGTTATGGCGATCCTGAAATGGACGTATGAATCAAATCTTCATGCTCTTATGAAACATGTCTTATGAAGCACACGTCTCGGAACAGCGAACGCTTTGAAAATGTGAATCGTAGTATCAAGAGACAGAGCGTCCTGTCTCGTATGCTAAGCCTTAACTGGCCTGATGCATCAAGCGTCGTGTTTGAACAGCAGAAATAGAACAGCATGGTGTTTTTGATATCAAATTGTTTCTCACCCTGCATACATAAGAAGCATCGCCATTACTGTTCTGACACTGTACATCAGCAGTGAAAACTTCTCCTGGCTGATGTACCAGATATCCTGAAATTTCTCTCATATCATTCACAGCATTCTTCTTTTTCAGGCATGTCCATCCAGAGCTGGAGAAATGTAAAAAACATCTAGCATGATCATCAGGCCTTAATATGCTGCTTTGTGGTTCTAGAAATGCAATTACATCATGTCCAGTAATGGCGGCCTTGCATGATTCCTCTTCCGGAAACAAGAAGCAATTTATTGACAAGTTTTGTCCAGTTATAAAAACAAACTTCCTACCTTTCCAGGGAAAAAATAAATTCCTTAAAGTACTGGATACTACATTTCGAGAATCTGTAAGGGTTGACTGACTTGCTTTTACTAGGGAACCGGAAACGTGACGTCATGATGTACAGCTGGAAAGAAAGGCAAGTGTTCTCGTCCATATCATGTCGAGCTCCGAGGCTGAAAGGGGATGAAATGAATCCTTTAATGTTATAACGAAATCATACTACTAATGTTCACAAAGAATGGGGCAAAATAATCATGATCAAAACATCAGTTTACGTCAACGTCCACACAGCCAGGTCAGTTAACGTCAACACGGAGACGTCAGACGTCCTGAAACCTTCTATTAATCAAAACAAATAGCTGACCTGTGTCCAAGTTCATGAGCAGCGATGGAGATGACTCTAAACTCGTAATACTCTTCCACAATCGAGAAGAAATACTCATGGTTACAGATGGACTTAAGATAGGCCAGACCAGCGTTAGATGTAGAGCCTCCGTAGGTCAAATTGAAACTGAAATGGATGAAAACATGGTTCTTGAACTGGCAATTCTTCAACAATGGCGTCAATGGATAGATAATACAATCAAACCAATGCAAAAGTTTACAGCCTGAGTGAGAATGATTAGAAACATTTTGTAGAACTTACCCTGTAAAAAGCATCACATGATCACTGGGAGGAAGTGACGTCATGTTACTAAGAACCCAGTTCCGGAAAGACTCCAAAGCTTCTGATGACTCTACCAGATCTCCTGGTAGTGAGTTGTTCTGCAGGTAAGATTCGTGCGAGTCCTGAAAAAGATAATGTATTAACATCTCAGATAGCTTTTAATAGTCTTAGTTCGCTTTTTACTTTGGTGTTGATGAACACAGCCTTATGGAGTATAAAATTAATAAACCAAGTACTAACCAGAAACCCGAAATTGTCCCTAACTCTATCTGAGAAAGAACGTCACAACTCTACTTACATCAAAGATAAGGATACCAGCAAATGTAACATCAATCTGTAAGTCGGGTTCTTCAATTGAAGCATATCGTACATCAATCTGCAAAGGAGAATAAAGTCTTACATTCTGAAGAACGGCCTCCTTGACTCGTCCCACTAATATAAATACAAACTATACTGGCTGATAGTGTTCCTTAAACCATTCACAGAAACGAACCCAGTACAAGTCAGACTACGTCTTGTAATGAAGCCACATGGTACACCACGGTTATAAGGACATGCTATATGGACTACATAGAACTGATATTGATAGAGCACCCACCCCATTCAGTACAAATGTATAATACTGCTTGATAGTCTCGATCGTTTTGTCTCGTCTCCGTTTAGGATCAGCTTCTTCTATTCCATTATACCATCTAGAAAAACAAAAGCAATAAGGTAATGGTCTAATATGCATGTGCATTTCGATTTATACTACTAACGTTATCAGGCATCGGACTTCTGATGCAGAAATACCACGGTACAATACCACAATAACAACACAGTTTGAATAATGAAACAAAAAAGAAGAAAATATCGAAGGTCGTACGTGCAAGACTTACGTTTTGTAAATAGCATTGTCGACTACCATCAATAACTCGACTGTGTACAGAGAACTATCAATACTAGCTTGACGTTTATATCTTTCTATTGTATTGTCTAATGGCATCTCATAACTCCCTGTAATTCACGGAGAGAAACTTCTTAAATCAAACACTATAGGTCCATGTGAGACTGGTGAAAACACGAGTTGTATTAAAAATCTACCAATATTCACTCCTTAGGAAGATAAGGAAGACGCGAAAGATGTCACTGCATGGGCCAGACATTTGAATGCGCAATCGAGATCTAGCAAGATGTCTTCCTCGGGAAAATTAGAGAGAAGCTAGCTGAAGACTCTCTTACCAAATTTGATGATGTCATCCTTTAGATTAAGATGTTCATTCAGTAAGCTGATTGTATGGTTCAACACAAAATCAAAACCAGAACCGGTTTCTTTACCAGGTTTAACAGGCTCGATACTGTATTGGTTGTCAGACATATAGTAGGTACCCATCTGAAATTCAATGGTAGTTTAAGCCAAACATCTCTGCATCCTTTATGATAAGGCCTATGATGAATGGGGATCTTTTTCTCTGGAGTAACAGATCGACTACGTCCAATCATTTCCATTTTATGGGGTCATTAAATACCAATCTAATGCTCTTTGTCCAAATCTTACTAGTGGCTTCTCGAAAACTCATTTCTTGGGAATGTATAGCTCATGATTGGACTTGAGCAACATAACCTTGGGATAAGCTTGGAGTAATGACTGGGCATTACTCCAAGGTATAAGGTGCTTCTTACCAGTTCATACTTGCTGTTCGGTTGCTCTGGTCGCCTCACCATTATAGAGGCACCTTTAGTTACATCCTGGTAGAACGCCACATCCTTCGACTGGAAGCAGAGAAGATTAAAATAAAACTGTCCATTTGTATTTGAATTACTTGAGAATGGTACAGATTGCTGCAGAAGCTGGCACAGTATTACGGATGTAAAGGACAGTTCAGAAAAGCTGTTATTTTGGGGTGGTACGATTTGAGTTTGTATGGCATGTATAGGACTAAAACAAGCTTAACTCAGCGGACAGCATCATTTCAAAATGACAAAGTGGTACACCTTACCGTCTGTTTGGTCGAATCCCTGCGCACAGCTTCCCCATCACGATGTAGGAATACAGGTGTATCACTACCCACGTTCTGATTCTTCTGTAAATTGAGGGAAACCTGATCACCGCCATATTGGAAGTTAAAGTTAAGGGTCCCTGGTAGATGGCGGTCTGACCGTTTGGTTCTTTCACTGTTTATAGCAGATACCAGGTTGACTTTAACTGTTTCTGAAAGAACAAAGGGACTCGTTTGTTTGGTTTTACCTGTCTTTGTATCCTGAAGATGGCGTATATAAGAATCGTCGTTATTGTTACATTCCATTGTTACATACTTGTAACTCGTGTTTAAGAAATAAAGTGATTGTCATCCATACGACTCATAATCCATTCGTGTTGATAACTTTATGCCTATCAAACAGTACAACTACCTTTGCTTTGAACTCCAGAGCTCCTGAACAACTGTACAGAGCTAACGGTAGTATATCCCATTGAAAATACCAGTACACTTATAACCAGACAGCCAGAGAACAGGGCCATTATGACAACTAATATTCCTGATGCTATTTCCTTTGAATAATGGCTACAAATATTCCTATGTATATGTCCACATAAAAATATATGTAGAATCTACCACCCTCAATCCCATAAGACGCTCTTTCTTGTGGAAGTAAACGAGGCTTTGGTTGTAAAGGATTTTACTTATACCTTTAACATGTGAACGTCCAAACTGAAATTCCTAACCGATTCCAGAATGACAATGCATCCTTTTAATTGGCAGTTCGTTGAGAAAGGAGCCAATGGTGTATCGGGGTGTTGAAACTTCGATTCTTATTGAACATGAACTCCATTTTCTAAACGTAATTGTTTTTTCCTGGTGACAATAGCATCATGAAGGGATCCATTGTTTTCAAGATGTCAACTGTCAGCCATATTGGCGGCCATCTTGAAATCTGATATCTGAACATGGAGGGAAGATGAAAGGGGACATGACTGTATTTATATTGACCCTGTTAGACGTCAATAAAAATAAGAATGTCGAAGGTTATCGATGTAGCCATTTCATGAATTATACTCAAAAAAAGCAATATAGATAATAAGATGTATTAGGCATACGCATTTTTCGGACAGAATATAAAGGAAGTGTTAATGACGACTTCTTCGTCAGCAGACTCTAAATATTAATTGTTTTTTTATGAAATGAACCTGCAATACGCGAACTCCTAAACAGTGAGTGCGAAAAACCAACCCTTACAATTTAACAAAATCAAACGTTACCTGCTTGGAAACAGCAAGAGACATCTTCCCTCCCTGACTTGCACGATGATATTTGCAAACATAAACATTGTAGGGTGCGTTCGTTATGTTATACACATGTAAACTCGAGTGCGACACGAACAGTAGATTCGTGTTCTTTTGTGAGTAAATAACAAAAAGGATTTCGATATAAAAAATGTTTTAATAAAGGGTAAAATATATAATTTGCGTAGTAAAAAGTAAAAATTTGTGAATAAAATTGTATATTAGGACTATGGCATTTAATGTCTGGGTTCTCATTAGAGTTACGTCCCATTTCCTTGAAAATTTTTCATTCTTTTAATGGCGTTACTTCCCGTCATCACAAATTACTCTACAACTCCGTTTCACTTCACTTTTTCACTTACTATCCAACATCAATTCATCAACGTATATAATACATGATTAACATGTAATTGCTTTGAGCTCTTGGTTCAAAAACCAATTTAAATAGAGTTTTTCTGATGATGCAGTCTTTACACTATTGAACCATGTCAAGCTATTACGAACTTCGTAATAGTTAGGCATTGTGAAGATGATACCAAACACGCTCTGACAAATCAAAGCCCAGGACAAATGAGATCAGTGCAGTAACAGTTTGTACACAACTGCACACTTATTAAAGGCTCTTATGACACTGAATTTGTGATTGTAGCGAATACAAGTCCTAAAATAAGTAACCAATCCAGTGGATATAGCGCAAGTGGTTGTTCCTCCGTGGGCACTGCACAATAATGAATCCTTGAAATGGGTCTAGTAATGGTCGCTGGTAATTAAAACACAATGTATGTATGCACATAATGGATTTGTTCGTAGCCGACGTCGTTATCAAAGGTATCACTGAATAAGTGCTTGTCTACGATGGCAAAGACATACTTCGATGGATTCGCGCTCGCTCTTCTGTACTCTCTTCATAAGCAGGCGGAGCTTCACCTAGCACTGTACTGGAATCATCCTCGTCACTCCGCACCGAATCATAAGACGGAGGCGCAATACGTAAATTATGAACGTTCAAAACCATTGAAAATCCTCGAGAATTTCGGTCGCTTGCTTCCGATGCGTAATCCGGAGGCAGAAGACTTGGTGTGGCGTCTTCCGGAACGTTGGAAGACGTCGAGTCATCAGGTACGATAAGACCCGTCGCAGAACGCTGCACTCTCGTTCCGTTTTCTATCGAAACTATTGTCTGTCCGGTTGATTGCGAAATACTGTACATTACAGACGTTAGTGTGCGACGTCGTAAGGACGGACGACGGAAGCTTGTGGATTTGCGAGCTGTTCGGAGGAAGTAATTTCCAGCGGCGAACAATAAAAAAGTACTTAAGATGCCTAGAACGGAACATATCACAGCTTTAGTGGAGAAGGTAAATTCGTCTGATTGTTGAGCTGATACACCTGAAAGAAATTGAAAAATGTAATACTGCCCAATTGGGGTCTTCAAAGAGGGGGCTGGAGGAGCAAGCCCCTCACACAAGGTATCTTTTGATTTTAAAAGGACGTTAAAAGGAGACGTTACTTACTTTTATATTGTATTTTGAAACCACGAAAGGGTTTGGACGAATCTGATTTGAATTTGACGTAAATTGTTCTTCCTGTGGATTTGAAAACTGGTTTACTTCCACCACAAAACATTCCAATACGTAAATAAGAATCGGAGGGACCTGCAAGTAAAATATTTATAATGTTTTAAATGTAAGTAATAGAAAATAAAACTGTGAGCTAACTGTACCTCTAGTGTAATCAAGAAAGGTGCGTATTATACAATGGTGCGCATTGTATACAGGTTTGTACGGTATACGACCATCCTGGAATTCAATGCAGTTTTAAATAAGGATTTAGAAACACATTTAGGGGGATTATGATTGATTAGAGAGCTAAAGGCACTGCAGCTGAATATTAAAAGGCCTCGATCACACTTGGATAGTGCATTAATTCAATAACTCGTGAACTTACCGTCATAAATACGGACGTAATCATGTTGACAGTTTCTACCATATTCTATCTCTGAGTCGAGCACACTGACTGACACCACATCCCCTTTATTCTGGGCCATTATAGACCAATAATGGACCACTGATCTAAAATAGAAAAACAAATTTCAAAGGATTGGGATTGAATGGAGTTTTACGCCTTATTTAGGTCCACGGTGCTAAATGAGTTATTTGCCCATATGTTGCTTTGGATTTCGGGTTTCGTCTTGCGGTTAGGATTGTTACTACTTGGTTTATTAATACAATGAATTGCAATGGAATAAAGGACAACTCTGTTCACTTACGTGGGATAGAGACCCGGATAGTTCTGTGAGGTAAAAACAGCAGGATGTGAAGTCGCTGTTAGGTTTGTTAACGAATATGCCAATGTACCTGAAAGGAAAGTTAATAGCATATATACCATAAGACTTGGAACTGTATTATTTGAGTTGTGTTTGCTGGGGTGAGGGGTTGTTTCATGGGGGATGGGGGCTTGGGGCTACTGTCAGTTGAATCGTTAATACGATACTTGGTAAACTTCACAGGATTTGAAAATGTTTACCTTGTAAAGTATCTTACCCAACTCTCTTGAAAGTGTCATACATTATAATTGGGGCAGTCAATATTAAAATAGAGAGCTCAAGATACATTACAGCAAACAATGGACATATCAACATTCGATAGAGAGCTTTAAATAGTTCATAAGTACATTAAATATAGAGAGCTGTAAATAGTAATGGAGTGTCATCTAATGGGCATAAACAACTGAACAGCGAAAACTTCGGGCATACAAAGGCATTCAATATATATTGATAGAGAGCTTTAGATTACTGTATCAATATTCAAAGAGAGCTTTAGATAAAATGTACTAACACTGATTAGATAACAAGGCAATGGTGATTATGTAAACAATTACACAATGTTTACACACATGTAAACAATTTGTTTACACTCATTTCATTAGATTGGTATGTGATGTGTATGTTTGGTCAAGAATGGTGTTAAATGAATAACGTTTACGCAACGAGTGTGATACTTTGAACGTTTGCTAAACAACTATAAAGGCTACATGAGAGTTAATATTTTATACTGCATGCAGGTCCTCTGGAAGAAGATGGGGTTGGGGAGATCAAAGCATGACCAAATCATAAAAAATACTTTATCAAATCCAGTTTCCACAAGTTGAATGAAAATATCAAGCTAAAATCATGCACTGTATATCAGGTAGAGGTACTCAGTTGCAAGTGGGATCAAGTGTATCGTAGATTTTTAAGATGCTCTGATGAATTCTCGTCAAATGCATATCTCTGACACATTTAAATGGACATTTGATTGACTTGCACTTCATAAAAACTGATACTTCGACCCTTGTCGTTTAAGGGGTTAACTTCGTTTTGTTGTCCAGGACAGCGAAAGGGTTAATAACCTTCTGGCTTTAGAAGGGGATTGTTTACCAACATAGCGAACACCCAGGGGTCGTCCATTGTTCTTTTTACGAGTCGCTCATTCAAAAGGGGTTTTAACAACCTTATCCATTGTTCAGTTCGTTAAGCAAATTATAGGGGTCACATTTTCTAAGTGCATTTGATTGACATACACGTTACTTTACTATTTGAAATCTTGATAAGAGCGATTGATCGAAATCTGGTCGATTTGTTTCGCGAATTACCAGACCCACTGACGGTGCAAATGATGATACACACTGAAGCCACTTTAATGGAAAAAATAAAAGAGATCCTACCTTTCGTTAAAAGGAAACAGCTGAGTAGAATCCTCTTCACGTACCATACTGACATATCCCTCGAGTTCTCTGTAATATAAGATATTCCAAGAAATGACAGAGTTTTACGTCCTGGTAGACCTTAAATCAAATGCCAAAACATATAAAAAATGCTATCTGAAACCCACATGGACGAATTAACCACGTGTCCCCTTGGGGTAAATCTGGACTGACAAGCTAATAATCTAAGTATTAATTGATATATCCTTCATTGGTATCAGTATCAGTCGTTCGGTCAACCGTGTCATTGATATATAATTAAAAAGACGGATTTATACATCCTTCTGTTTTGAAATTTATTGGGCTAGTTTTACACCCCGATCTCAATGCCTTAAAGAAGAGATAACAGATTTGCTTAAACATACAAACATGTAATTGATATGTTATGAAAAGGGTGGAGTGTTACGTCATATTCGTCATGATTTGTTAAGGATTAAGGTCGAAACGTTGCTTTTTGATGAGATAATCATACGTAATACTTTTTTATGACCCGCGGATACCTTCCGGTTTGCATGAAAAATCAATTGATTGTTGTATGATGAACAAGAGGATAATTGTCGAAACGTTGTCAGAAGATCGATGATAAATCTGTATTGGTGATTGGGAGTGATTGATCAGCACCTTAAGGGGTTAAATGACACGACAGGGTTATCGGGATAATTGGGGTTAAGGAAGGTATGGCAGATTTGAAAAATTTGAAAAAAAATACCAATCTAAATAAATTTGCATCTGTGAAAGGTATTCGCCAGGGTTCTGTGCTTTACCCTACTCTATTACGTTTATGTGCTTTCGATTTTGGCCAAAATGTAATGCACTGATGAAAGATTTCGAGAACAGAACCAAAATAGAGACCAACTGGACCATCTACTTACCCATGTTTATCTCCTTCTTAATAACGATCCATCAACAAAATCCACACGATGTTTTCAGTAGCAACCACCAAATGAATATCCATGGAACTCCAGCTCCAAGTCTGACCATAAAATCTTGTGATATTGTCTTTGAATTCTGCTGATGACGAAAAATAAAAGAAATTTTGCTGACTTCACTTCGGACACGCATTTACTTCAACACCTTTATTATCAAAAGATTGCACTCGTGTGTTTCAGATGACGCATGAATTTGAACTTTAATGTTCCGCTAACCTACATACCTACACCCATTCGGGTGCAAAACGATTTGCAACTAGAACGCTCTTAACAAGCCTGGGAAATCACAACTCAACTCGGGCTAGCAATAATCAGCTTCGATGCACAGCAATGGCGAGTAACACACTGCGTTTTCCAAAGGCAAAAACCGCTTCAGAACAATATGATGGGGCACCTGTTGTATATTAGGATTGAGAATTCAGCTTTGGCTTCATACAGTGGACATATCTATGGCAGTTAGATTCAACATAACGATTCTTCGTATACTCACTGAGTTCCCTTCATTGAGCACAGTATAATCAAACGCAGCCAGTCTAAACCACAAATACAGAATTAAAATCCAATTAAAATGCAATACTATGATCACTGTCTACATACAGGTATCGCAATATATCCAGGCTTTATTTTCAATAGTAACTTGCTTAATTAAAACAAGCTAATAAAACTAAATTCGAGATTTTCGGTCAGTCCTTTCGAAAATATTCCAACAATGCACAATGACCTTTTCAGCCACGATCAAGAGAACTGAATTATACACATGACGATTATTCTTGTGATTTGAACAGTCAATAAATCTATCTGATAAGACGAGTAGTCCTCTATCTATATTTCCTTATTAAATATATACGATGACCCACTTTTCTGTGTCCTATTTGGGCACGTCTCCCTTACACGGTCATGGTGCAAATTAGATGTCAAATGCAGCAAAGTCGTTTGTCTATACCCTTTTCCTTCCTTCTTCAAAAATCAGAGACGGTTATGGAACCAAACGAAGTCAAAAAGCTCGCAGCACTTTCACATATGTTTCATCGATAACTCAGTAGATCACTAGATAGGGATACACTGTAATGCACCTCTGGTTTTTCAAACACTTCTGATGGTAACTGCGGGGACACAATCACATGGTGTCCTCCTATATTGCGACACTGATCTCTGTCATCTTTATTTATCCACCCAGCTCTAAAACGAAAAAGAATAACAATTGTAAAACAAAAATGAAATCTAAACAGAAAATGCAAACTAAAATATAATTTGAACACGTTTCTCACTATTCATTCATAACAAACCAAACTTAATATTTCTTCAAAAAGATACAAAAAAAAATCATTGAATTTCATGATCGACTGACTGATATAAAATCAAGCAAGATATAGAATAATAGTTTTTAACATAGATGTGAGAGAAGATCAGAGCTATTTTAAACGTTTTCACAAGGTTTTCAACTTCCGTAATATCTCTCAGCTTATTTCCTCAACGTTTGTTCGATTCTTTACAATTAATGAAGTGAATAGTTTGTTTACATATTTTCTGGATAAATACACATTCGAAAATAAAATCGACATAAATGTATCAAATCATTATTGGTAACTATTTGGACCCTGCAGAAGGAGTGGAATAGGGGTAAAAAACGAGGCATCGAATGATCCAGAATGATATAGACTGCTAAATAAATGTATGTCAATAAAATCGTAACTTGAATTTGGCGTAAGACAGGGTTCCGTTTTTTGTCCTTGTCTTTTACTGTTATGTGCTCTGTATATTAGTTAAGCCTCAAACTTAATGCTTTGGTATCATGGAATGGGATGTCGGAGATCATGGTGTCATCCATAAAACCTATAACCAGTCTGTGCATTGCAGTTTCAAGTCCAACCTTTTCTTCACTTACAAATCATGACAAACTGATTTTAAATAGGGCCACGTTCGAGTCAATAAAAGAATTCGGCCTTGATATTGTTAAACTTGATTTGGTCACGTCAATCTAATATAACTGCACTTGAGAGCGAGAGTCTTACCAGAATGTTGTAAATACCTACAAAGACACCTAAACGATAAAAGTTGCTTACCTTTTTAAAACTTTTACTGGACAGAAGATTATTTTATGACAAACGAAAGATTTTATCAATTTTAAAAACAAAGGCTCACCTTGATTTTACCTCGGTTAAAGTCAAATCGCGGCCATCAACAACACACGAAACGACGCACTGTCCATATCAAAATACAATGATCGGGTCCATTAATATACGGATATAACACTGACCAATTATAAAGCATGGCTGGATGATCATCGCGATTTTATGCTCGAATGATCAAGTCACTTGGTTATTATGATCTCAGTAACGTCAATATCAACACACAAGGCATGGCACAGGGCTCAACTTGATTAGTGGGTTGGTATCCCTTCCCAGGGACGGAGATTTTTCTTTAAACATATGCTCTCCTGCATTTTTTCTGGGGTTGGGGTCTCTTGGATTCCCAAGAACCGAAACGTGGACAGCTGTGGCTGAGTATCTAAGTCAGCAATTTCTAATATAGACCACATACCAACAGCTTGAGATCATGGACCATAATTATCGCTTGATGATTCCGGACATTGGTGGTCAATTGACCGATACAACGAACTTGTTGACTTCAGATTTGTTTTGAGGACATTTTCGTAAACACTTTCTGCTCCGTTGATTTTCGACACGTGCGTTACGTTAACGTCAAGGCTTGCTAAGATCAACGGACTCTTTCGACCAAGGAGGTCCAAATAGGCTAATATTTTATAGCCCAATCTCAACCCCCCTCAAATTGTTCCATTAGATGGGCAATTCTACAATGGATTATCGATAATCTCAAAAGACTTCAAATTTCATCGGAATTTATAAAGGCCGAAGCCATCTAGAAAAATTGAAATGGCTAATTAACTCTAATGTACCTTATAAAATATCTAAAGATTTATGTTTTAAAGTTAATCGTTTGTTTTCTTATATCGTGATATGTCAACAGATTTAACCCTTTAATAACCCAGAAATCCTCTTGTTATTTCGCACCTGTTTTTACCATAACCCTTTATCAGTTAATTAATAAATAGTCGTCCATTGTTTTAATTTTAACCCGTCATTAATAAACTTTGACCTTTTAAATAAATGATATTTTGAATGAAAAATAATTGACTTTTGTTGCTTAAGATAAGATTGTGATCTTGCTCATTATATGTTGATCAAGTAGAGCCGA